>NW_024704762.1:635061-753637 GCF_018977255.1 Callorhinchus milii | reverse complement strand
ATCAATTGAGGGAAGATAAAAAGAACACAATGTAATTTTGGAACTGACCAGAGAGAGCACAACAGTTGTCTCCAGTGTTGTGTATTGCTGTGTGACAGCGGCAATGGAATCCCCACACCTAGCTACATCTTGACAAACTGGCTGCAATAAACTCCGGGATTACATGGCACAGACTAAACTATGGAGGTGGCAATACTTGTGTAAAATACAAACTGGAGATGACAGTGGAGTCCTGTAGCTCAGTGGTTAGAGCACTCGCTTTGCAAGTGAGAGACCTGAGTTCAATTCCAGGCAGGGCGAAACCTTGGGCAAGTTTCCTTACTCCACACAGAGCCTAATAATAATCCTCCAAAACCCCAAACAATAATAAATTGGTCATTTTTAATCCATATGACTGTTTGTGGGACATTGCTGTGCGCAATTGGCTGCCGCGTTCGCCCACAAATATACAGTCAATTCACTTTACAGTGTGTTCTGTGAAGCGTTTTGGGACGTCCTCCCGACGTGAAAAGCGCTATATCAAATGCAAGGATTATCATAGTGGGCAAAGAGGAGTGGATGATATAGGGTTGAGTCACATAATGTTACTGCAAATTCTAATGCCTCTATAATGCCAGTGATTTCATATTATTTTTAATCCAATTCAAGAAAATGGATGTGTAAACCACAATACTTTAAAATTTGCTGGAAGTAAATCTCCCAATCCTTGGACTACAGATTTATCAGATGTTTTATCTGATGATTGAAGTATAAAGAGGTTATAAATCTGGAGCTTGTCAGGTGCCATAGCGGAGGTTACACTCACACATTCATCACTGGCCTGTCTAAAAACAACATTTAAATTGCAGAAAACACATAGAAATGTTCAATTAATTGAAGCTGGCTCCATTTGAACTGGCTCACATTGTTTGCTAATTCACAGTGGTTGCTATGGGGACCCAGTCCACTCCCGTTTCCAGGAGCTAGTTGCTAAGTAATTCACTGAATACTTGGAAAACCAAACAATGCTATTCTACCCAAATACATTTGTTACCCCATGTTAACCAAACACCACTTAATATTTCACTCAATGCGCTAAGTACAGTCTAATGCAAAAGTTGCGGGTTCAGAAGTTTCCAACCATTACAATAGCAGGGGCAATCTGCATTTCCAGCATTCATTGTGGATGTGGGCAGGAAGACAGTCGGCCGCGTTTGCAGTGTGTACAGGAAGGCAAAATGACCAACTTGGAAGAACCTAAGTTGCCAGTGACATCACTTCCAGCGCATTCCACAGTCAGCCATTTTGGTGTCCGAGTGCACGGCCGACACTGCGGCCGACACTGCGGCCGACACGACACGGCTCCCCACAATTTGGATTTTGGGGTAATTAATGTTGTGGTCCGCGCAAGGTTATAACAAGGTTCAACTGAATAAACTCAAGGAAGGAAACAAATGCAACTCTTTACAGGGTCAGTCATCTTAACTGAAGACAAGCTTTATCGATGTTTAAATTTAAGACAAAAAAAATCTTATGAAACAGCAATATTTAAACACTTTGGGACATCCTCCTGGCGTAAAAGGTGCTATGTAATAATCTTTGCATTTGATACAGAGCCTTATCACGTCTTTGAGACGTCTCAAAGCACTTCACAGAATATACCTTAAAGTGTAGTTACTGTGTGTTTTGTGAGCGAAATGCGGCAGCCAATTGCACACAGCATTGGTACAGTCTTTGTGTGTTTGTGTCCGTGTGTGAGTCTGTGTGTGCGAGTCTGTAACTGTCAATTTATATTGTATTACATTTTAATGTAGAAAACGATTTAATTAATAAGAACTGCTTAAACCTTAAACTCATTGAGAGACATATTTAATATCCAACGCAGCTAGTTGTCTTTTAAAGGTGAAAGGGCGTTCTGTAACCTGGCAACAACTCATTCCATGCCCTGAGGTGGAGGAATTGCCATTGTCTCCTCTGTGGAGTGACCCAGAGGTGTTTTTTTATGTGAGATATATTTTATGTGCAGTTCCTACACATTTCAAAAACAAATCCTCCAAAGATACTCTTTTAGAAAAGCTTATGATGCCAAACTAAAAATAAAATGTTACTAATCTTAATTCTTATCCTTTGCAACCCAGGTATTCTGATCTAAATTTCCAATTATTTCAGGTACACCCCATTTTAAAAGAATACTAGCAGAGTCCCATTTATACCATTTTTACCAGAGTTCATAAAATTATAAGAATTATAACAGGGTGCAGCCACTAATCAGCACGTTCTCATTCACTGCTATGCACGCAGAAAGCCACCTCATTGCAAAACGTGGTTTTTCATGCATAAAAAATGGCCAACTTCTGAGTATTCAGGTCATCATAACCTCCTGTGCAGGTGATGTCAGTGGGAACTTGATGACCTGGAAGTCGGTTATTTTCAGCATGAAAACATTGTCAGCCAGTTTTGTGCACATATTTTGGAATTTTGTTAAGTGAATATCAGGGTCCATAAACCATATAAGAGAACCCACACTATAATGAAGCATATTATAATGAGATTCTAGTATACTGTATAGATGTCAGCTACCAATCTAGGATAGTCAGTCAGATAGTAACATCACAGGACACAAGACACAGTATCACAGAGCAGCACGGCAGCGGAACAGAACAGCCCAGAAAATATACAGTCAATTGCTTTACAGTATATTCTGTGAAGCGCTTTGAGACATCTCGAAGACATGATAAGGCGCTATATCAAATCCAAGGATTATTATTATTATAATTGCTCCGAGACGTATCACCAACTGCAACTTAAAAGTGTAGTCATGAGGGAGACAACTTATATAGTGATTATGTTTTGAAGTACACTTATGTAAATCGGTTTTGTGTAAATATAATTAACAACAATTTGCACTTATATATTACTTTCCAAGTAGGGAGAATGTCTCAAAATGTTTTACAAAGATGGAGTAGGAGCCTGAGCTGGGAAGGAGGCAAGAGGAGGTCAAAGCAATAGATCTTGAATGCAGAGAGATTGGAGGCAAGGTGGAGAGATAATAGAAATAGTTCTAGAGGGAGAAGGCAAAGTAGAAAAGTAGAAAGCTCATCACATGTCTCTAGTGGAAGTGTAGAATATAAACATCATGGATAGGTTGGGCTGCATGGTCCATTTCCATGCTGTCTGTTCTTTGTAAATCTGCCGCTTATGTGCAGAGGAAACATGAAGCAGGCCAGAGCTTTTTGGTGCACCCCCACCCATTGTACATGAGAATCCTGAGCCCTTTCAGGGAGTCAGTCCGCCACTGAAGATGAGGATCTTAACGTTGAGTTTTGGATGATCTAGAGCTTATTAGAGGGTAGAGCTATGGTAGCTAATTTGGTTAGTTCAGAGGAGCTCAATCAGATTTGCCAAATAAAATAGCTAAACAGCAACAATGGTGGTATGGTTGAGAAGTCAACAGTAGCTTGTATTTTATAGGACACTCCACAACGACAGGGTCGGAGGCTGAGCATGGAAGAGGGAAGGGGAAATGACAATATGTGTGGTAGATATTTGCGTGGGATTTTAATATATTATAGATGGAAGCAAGAGTGAGGGGTAGAGGGAGGGAGTTCCAGAGACTATAGCCAGAGTAGCTGGAGCCTCAGCCACTGGAGGACACAAGGCAGGCCAAGTGGAGTGAGCGAGCAGAGACGTAGAGTAGAAGATGAGAGGTAGGGAGGTGCTAGGTCATGAAGAGAATTTTAAGTGAGGGTAATTATTGCTTGTTCAATTATTGCTGTGAAAGAGCACAGAACATGGGATATTCACTTAAAACAGAATTTCAATTCACTAATTAATTATATTCAATTGAACATGAAAATGCTAGGAATTCATCCTGCAGAACTTCTTTGCAAACCCATGTCACAACATGCTTTTTCTTTGGCAAATATCCAGGGACCCAGAATTTTACAACAACTTGCAATTAGTGTCCACTATGCAGGATTATGCCTCGGAGCACGTAATGTTAAGAGCACGGACACAAGCCATTTGACCCACCACATTTGTGCTATAGTTTTTATAATAATATTCCTTGCATTTGATGTAGTGCCTTATCATGTCGATGAACCGTCTTAAAGCGCTTTGCAGGATATACTGTAAAGTACATAGACTGTATTCTGTGTGCGAAATGCGGCAGCCAGTTTCGTACAGCAATGCCCCACAAGCAACCAGGGAGTGAGTGACCAATTTTCTCCTCATGAGTCACCTAATCTATTCCTATTCTTTGCTCACTTCATATTCCTCCTCCCCAAGCATCTATCTGATTCCCCTTTTAAATAATGATGGTTTGTGGCATAGAATTTCACTTTCCAGATACCTTGTGTGTGTGTGTGTGTGTATACAAAAAAATTCTAACTTTTAAATTCTTTTTTGAATCCTGTCGTTTAGTGGTTAGAGCACTCACCTCGCAAGCGAGAGGACCTGGGTTTGATTCCCGGGCAGGGCAAACCGTTGAGCAAGTTTCCTTACTCCACACGCCTCTGTTTACCTAGCAGTAAATAGGAAGCTAGTTTTCAATTGACTGATTACTTTTCTAGGGGAAACATTCCCTTTTTTAAAAAAAAATTAATTCCTCAATGCACAGCACATTGCTGTGTGCAATTGGCTGCCTCATTTTGACCACAAAATATACGTTCAATTCACTTTACAGCATATTCTGTAATATGCTTTGAGACGTCTAGAAGATGCGAAAAGTGCTTTATCAAATGCAAGGATTATTATATTCAGTGAAGTGCTTTGAGATGTCTCAAAGACGTGATAAGGCGCTATATCAAATGCAAGGGTTATTATTATTATAGAGTTGCCAAGAGCAGAAAATGTTCTTTTACTATTTATCCTATTGTAATCCCTCAGAATCTTGAAAACCTCTATCAGGTCACCGCTTAACCTACCTAGCTCTAGTAGAAAACAAACACTAACTTCTCAGGTTTCTCTTCATAGGAAAATAGGAACAGGAGAAGGCCATTCAGCTCATCAGGTCTGGTCCATCCCTTTCCACCATTCATGCCTGCCTGCTTGCCATTGTAAAGCACTCCAAGACATTATTCTACGTGAAAGGTGCTATATAAATGCAAGTTGTTGTTTATTAGATCTTTGCATATCTTTTAATCCCTTTTGATGTAACCCTTAATACCTCTGCTGTCAAATACTCGGTCTATCTTGCTTTCAAGCATCCCTTTTGATTCAACCCCTGAAGCTTTCTGGGTTGGAGCATTCCACATCTTCACAGCCCTTTGTGTGAAGAAATGTTCCTAACCTCTGTTTTAGATGGCTTGGTTCTGATTTTTAAGGTTCTGCAATACAATTTACATTTATATACTGCCTTTCATAGTGGGGGGATATCCCAAAGCGCTTCCCATTGCTGTCTGAACACCTGAGCCCCGGCTCATAATCATAATGATGATCATTATGCTGAGCCCCTTATATAATGGATTCCTCTAACAAAGGAAAAGTTGTCCACTATCTAACCTGTCAATTCCTTTCATTATTTTAAATACTTCAGTAAATTGCTCCTTAATCTCCTCTGCTGTAAGAAATATAAAGCCTGTTACCATAGCTAAACCTTGTTACCATATCTTAAGCCCCAAGTATTCATCCAATTCATCATTGGACACCCTCCAAATTTAGTATATCCTTCTTAATTTGGGGTTACCCAAAACTGAACAGAATACTCCAAATGAACTCTGACCAGTGCTTTTATAATCAAAACCTCTTGTAATAAATGGCAGCATCCCATTTCCTCTATTGATTGCTTTCTGCACCAGGGAACTAAATTTTAATGATCTGTGAACTTGGACCCTTGATCTCTGCTTATCTCCCTCCTTATGCTTCTCCATTTAGAACTTAGTCCCAACTGTTGTTTTTCCGTTCCAAGTGTACTATCCCCCCACACCACGCAGTATTAAATATGCCATAGTTCCGCCCACTCTTTTAATCTGTCTTTCTCTTTGTATTTTTCACCATTTACAACACTTCCTATCTTAGTGTCATCCACCATCGTAGAAATAGCCCCTTCTTTTATTATATCTCGTTCATTGATGTATAGGATGAAAAGCTGGAGGGAGTCTGCTTGTCACTTCCTGACAATCAGAGAATTAATTCCTTTTGTACAACTCACTGCTCCGATCTCCCAATCACTATCCACAATATTGCCTTCACTCCAGGTGCCTTAATTTTAACTAATATGCTTTTAATATGCTAATTTTAGCTTTTTATGTGACACTTTTATCACATGGTTTCAGAAAATCCATACAATTTACATCCATTGATCAGTGAAATTCCTCATTACTGGTGAATCTGAGTGAATTGCACTTTTTGCATTGGTTTTTGCTTCCTATGATAAGATGCCCAAGTCAAACTTTACTGAATACTCAAACTGTAGCCAAATAAGAGGCACAACCTGCCTCTTAGAAATCTCTGCTGACTCACCCAATTACCTTGCGATTCTCAAAATGCTCAGTAATTTCATCGCATATTATAATAATAATAATCTTTGCATTCTAGACTCTAGTTGATTACCAACAACTGAAGGAACTGACTGTCCTATCCTAGTTTTCCTCTGTTCTGCATTACTGTGTCTGTCTCCCATAGTCTCAATTGAATTTTTTGCCGAATGGCGACCTATTTTTCACTTGAATTTGTTCAGACAGTCTGCCACCATTGCCTTCCTGGGTAGTCTGTTCCACATTGTCCTTGTAAATTAATTGAACCTAAAGTTGTCCCCATCTTGAATTTGAAAACATAAGAGTTTGTGACTATATTAAACATATTAATGTTCAGTTTATGTACATCCTTTAGGAATCTTAAATACTTAAGTGAGATCTCCTCTGTTCTTTCTTATGCACTGTGAACATTCCTAGATTCTGTAGCCTCTCCATGGAATTCTGGAGCCTAATTCCAGCTGTCACAATCTGGTTGCCTTTCATTACCCTGTTTGGATGACTAATACAGCGACCAAAATTGTATGCAGATCGGTGTGACATGTGCACTGTACAACTTCAATATCCTGGGACTTCTGCCTCCAAGATTCTGTTCGATTTATGCATGCTATGTTGATGGTTTCAGCAATCTATCCACAAGTTGTTCCAATCCATAGTAATTTACAGCTCAAAAGAAGGCTATTTTGTTCATTGTGCCTGTGTTGGCTTTTTGAAAGAACAATCCATTCAGTCCCATTTACCTGCCTTTTCCCCATAGCTCTGCAAATGACTCATTTTTAGATATCTATCTAGTTCCCTTTTGAAAGCTAATATGGATTCTGTTTTGACCATAGCCTCTTATCAGGGTATTCCGTATTCTAACAACCCCTCTCCTCTACACTAATACTGGTTTACCTGGAATCCCAATTTAATATTTCTGAATTAGATTATTTTACAATATGTAAATACTGGTATTTTCAATTTGCAAAACGTATTTCTGATCATTTGAATGAAATAATCAGGAAATAGCGTTTGAACAGAAAATTTGATTGTAATAGGTGTAAACACTGCTGTGTGTTTAGTATTAGTCCTTCAAACAACTGTTAACATCTTGTGTTTCCATGTCATATCCATCACATTTTCATCTGCTTTACAATGAATTGTCTCTCTGTCTCCATAGAAACTAGCATGCAGAGCTCAGAAAGTGGCACCGATTCAACCTCCTCTGTGGCCCTGTGCGCAGCCGGTGCTGGTCAGGGGGCTGTGCAGGCTGCAGTGGTGCAGCAAGTGCCAGCCCCACAACAGGTGTGTGCAACTGCTCCCACAGCAAAGTGGGTCTTAATGCAAAAAGTGTGGAACTTAGAGAAACACTCTTGTTAATGTTTTGAATTACTGTAGGACAATCTTCCCCTCCCACTTGTCCACTTCACCCACTTCAATGCTCAGCCTCAGCAAGTCTTTATATGACAATGGTGGTTGGCCGGGTGACACAGGCTGATTGTGTTTTGAAGCTACGGCAGCAGGAACCAGATAGTGGAAGAGGTGGTGGGGTTGGGAGTGCTTATTCCCTCATTCTTAATATGGATTTAATTTTTCCTCTATTGGGTGGGGAGAGAGATCAAGATGTAGAGTATATTTGAGTGTAGAGTTCAGTGAAATATTCGCTAAGGTTGACAATTGTAATTGTTTGTATTTGTGTGTCTCGGCATAGGTGCTTCCATGTGGGTGCTCACATGTTGGGCAGTGAGGCCATTGGGTGTGTTGGTTTGGGCAAGTGTGCCTCTGTGCATGTCTTGTGTCTGCCTCAAAGTGGCTTTGCCTGGCACATTTAAAAGGACACCTCCTTGGCACCTCGCTGCCTTCTGCCTGATGGAGCATGATTAGTAAGGGATAAAGCGCATCCAATGCAATGTGTTGTTTTTTCCTTGTACGGCCCTTGTCAGGAGGCGATGCTTCACCTTGTTTTGTTTTTGGTCACAGAGGCTAGTGGTTCAGGCAACAGCCTCAGCTCAGAAAGGAAGCCAGGTGCAGCAGCTGCAGGTTCAGAGAGTCCAGCAGGTGCCCCAGCAGGTAAGCAAGGTGGTACACCTGTCAGCAGGTGGCACCTGTGGGACTAATCAGCTAGACAGAAATATCCACTTTACATTTTAAGTCACTCTCCATAGCTTTAGTGAAACATGAAGTTGCTCAGAAGTTGTAAAGCTTAATATTAGTTAATTTTCTGAATATTTTAATTTGAATAATAGCAAGCATCTTTAAGATCAAACAGAATATGATTTTGTTGGTGAGTTAAAGTATGTGATTTGTACCTTTAGAATTATTTAAAATTGAGATGGAATATGAGCTCTTGTGTACTTTTAAGTTTATGAATTAATTCTGGATTAATGATAATTTATTTTCTTGATTAGATGCTTTAGGGTTTTGCCATAGTAGGTTTAAAGGAACCTAACATCTACGGAGTCAAACAACCCATTGGTTTCTTTTTAAATCTAACCTTCTTCCTCATTCCAGATATTCCACAGACCTATTACTGAAAGACTTTTGCCACATAAACACGCTAAAGGGTTTGTGCCCCATGACATCTGTAGGGCTTCAGTCTCAATTATGGCTTTTCCCCCTAGTGCAGATTCCCAATATAATCACTAGGTGGCCTCCCTCTTGCTTTAGTTAATTTGAGGTACAGAAAAAATGTTTTACCAGTCAAAAGGGAACTATGTTCTGGTTCTTAATTCTTTAATTTACCCAACATGCCACCTAGCATGCTGGGTAATTACATACCTGCCATACATTCTCGATCAGCGTAGTCCAACATGCGGCACGCGGGCCACCAGTGGCCCAGCGGGGGGTTTATGCGGCCCAGCGGGAGCTTTATGCGGCCCAGCGGGAGCTTTATGCGGCCCGGCGGGGTCTTTATGCGGCCCGGCGGGGTCTTTATGCGGCCCGGCGGGGTCTTTATGCGGCCCGGCGGGGTCTTTATGCGGCCCGGCGGGGTCTTTATGCGGCCCGGCGGGGGTTTATGCGGTAGAGAGACGGTGGGTGACAGAGAGGGGAGAAAGAGAGAGAAAGGGGGAGGGGAAAGAGGAGAGAATGTATGTGTGTGAGAGGGAAGAAAGGGGAAGTGAAAGAGAGATGAGGGAGCGTTTGAGAGACACAGAGCAGAGAGAGTGTGAGAGCGGAGTGTGAGGTGGGAGGAAGTGAATGTGAGGGAGAGGGGGAGAGAAAGGACCAGGGGGGAAATTGAAAGAGGGTGATTGAGAGAGTTTGAGAGGGGATAGAGAGAGAGAGAGTGTATGTGTGGGAGAGAGAAGGGGGGGGAGAGAGAAGGAGGGGGGGGGTGGAGACAGAAGGAGGGGGGGAAGGGAGAAGGAGGTGGGGCGGAGGGAGAAGGAGGTGGGGCGGAGGGAGAAGGAGGGGGGGGAAGAGAGAAGAGGAGGAAAAGAATGATTGAAAGGAGTTGGTGGAGTGTGAGAGAAAAGAAGGGGAGTGAGAGAGAGTCTCTCGCCTCTCCCTCTCTGTCACCACCCCCCCGCTCTCTCTCTCTCTCTCTTCCCCCCACCCCACCTCCCGAGCTCTCCTCACTCTCTCCCCCCCCCCAACCCCCCATTCAGTAGGGAGGGAGGGAGTGGGTTTGGAATGTTGGAAATGTTCTCAGGCTGGATGCGGCCCATGGACCTTCCTCAAATAGGGAATCTGGTCCGCGGCAGCCAAAAGGTTGGATCACCCTGTGCTAGCTAATGACCCGTTTCGCCCGTTGGGCCTCTGTTTATTCACTTTAGGGTTACTAGGCAAAAAATCTAAAACCCGAAGGTGCCATTCCGTTTGTTTTGTGGTTGTAAACAAATTTTCTCCTGACATGTAAGGTGCTCTACAAATGTAATTTGTTATTGTTGTAAACACAGTACGATACAAATTTACATTTATACAATACCTTTAACATCAGGAGAAATTGATAATCCTGATCTGAGGTTCACAAAAGAAGAGGATGCAGCCAATGCCACAGTATCGGAGGAGAGGATAGAGAAATTGGATAAAATAAGAATAAACCGAGAAGAGGTACTAAGAAGGTTGTCGGTGCTCAAGGTGGATAAGTCACCCGGTCCGAATGGGATGCCTCCTCGGTTACTGAGGGAAGTAAGGCTGGAAATAACGGAGGCTCTGGGCACAATCTTTCAATCCTCCTTAGACACTGGGAGGTGCCAGAGGACTGGAGGGCTGCAAATGTTACTCCCCTGTAGAAAAAGGGGCAGAAGGATAAACCCGGGAACTACAGGCCAGTCAGCCAGAGGTCAGTAGTGGGGAAACCTCTGGAGACTATAATTCAGCACAAATTAAATTTTCACTTAGAAAAATATGGGTTAATAAAGGACAGTCAACATGGATTTGTTGAAGGCAAATCATGTCTAACAAACCTAAGTAATGGAGAGGGTGGATGAAGGCAGTGCAGTTGGTGGTTTATTTGGATTTTCAAGAGGCGTTTGATAAAGTGCCACATAAGAGACTTGTAATCAAAATCGAAGCCCACGGTATTAAAGGGACAGTGGCAGCGGGTACAGAACTGGGAGACAGAGAGCAGAGAGCGGTGGTGAACGGTTGTTTTTCTGACTGGAGGGAAGTGCAGTGATGACCCCCAGGGGTCGGTATTGGGACCACTGCTGTTTATGATCTATATAAATGACCTGGACCTGGGTATAGGGAGGACAATTTCCAAGTTTGCAGATGATACTGAGCCAGGAAAGGTAGTAAACAGTGAGGAAGATAGTAGCATATGAACCTGGAGGTTCATATAAGTAAATGTTTGAAGGTGGCGGACAGGTAGATAAAGCTGTTAAAAAAGCATACAGGATACTAGACTTTATAAATAGGGCCACAGAATACAAAATTCAGGAAGTTATGATGAACCTTTATATAAAACACTGGTGAGGCCTCAGCGAGAGACTGTGTTCAGTTCTGGGCCCCACTCTTTAGGAAGAATGTCAAGGCATTGGCGAGGGTGCAAAGGAGATTGACCAGGATGGTACCAGGAATGAGGGCTTCAGTGATCAGGAGAGGCGAGAGAAGTGAGGGTTATTCTCCTTGGAGCAGAGAAGGTTAAGAGGAGACTTAATAGAAGTTTTCAAAATTATGAGGGGATTCAATACAGTGAACAAGGAGAAACTATTTCCACTGGGGGGTGGGTCGGTAACCCGATTTAAAATGGTTGTTAAAAGAAACAGAGGGGAGGTGAGGAGAAATGTTTTCACACAGCGATTGGATCTGGAATGCATTGCCTGAAAGGCTCGTGGCAGCCGATTCGATAACAACTTTTAAGAGAGAAGAAGATAATTATTTGGGGAGGACAAGTTTGCAGGGCTGTGGGGGGAGAGCGGGGGAGTGGGGTTGATCAGGGCTATAGGGAGAGTGGGGGAGTGGGGTTGATCAGGGCTATGGGGTGAGAGTGGGGGAGTGGGGTTGATTAGGGCTATGGGGAGAGGGCGGGGGAGTGGGAATGATTTGGAAGCTCTTTTCAAAGAGCGGCACAGTCACGATGGGCCGAATGGCCGCCTTCTGTGCTGTACAATTCTATGATCTCGCAAATCACTTAACAGTCCTGGCTTGGCACCTGAGCTGTGGCTGGGAGCCGAAGAGAGCAAGGATGCGCTGACAGGAGCCAAGCAGGACAATCTCTTTCTTTTCAATTGAAGAATGTTCATTCAATTGAAGAATGTTCAAGTTCATCCGGGACTTGATGTCTGATACGCAGTTGGTCACAACAGCAGTGGTCATGGAATTGAGGGTGCAAGTGGAGAGATGAATTTGGGTGCTATCGTCTACATGTGGAAGTTAAACCCCATGCCTGTTGATTACATTACCGAGTGGGAGTATATAGAATCTATATTATAGACAGTGAAATGGAGAGGAACGAGTAGAGGCCCTTGAGGAGTGCGAGGGGTGGGAAGAGAAACCATTAGAAGAGATGAACAATATCAACAAATTGTATTTATGTAGCGCCTTTCACATCAGGAGCAAATGGAGATGCTCGGATGGGTGAGAGTGAAACCAGGATAGGATAGAACCATGGAGTTGGAGGTGAAAGGAGAGAACGATTGCATGGTCAACAGTATCAAAGGCAGCAGAGAGAGTCATGGTCACAGATGGAAAGAGTTGTTGGTGACATTACCAGGGCAGTCTCGGTACTGTGGCAGAGTGGAAACTGGATTGGATGGATCAGTGAAGGGAAAGCATAAGAGTCCAGGCTGCAAGACTTCAGAGTGTGTTTGGGTTATAGTTTGAGTTTAATCAGCTATAATTGGCTTGTGATTGCAAACACTAACTGGCAGCTACTTGTCAGGCTGGGACAACACCATTTTTTAAAAAAAAAGTCAGGGACCTTATAAAAATTTTCTTTGGTCAGAAGTTTTCGCTGAAGCATTACCCATGAGGCTATGGAGGATGCCAAATCTTAGATAATCCATTTGCCTGCTATTTAATCCTGTGATCACCCTGCGGGTCAGTAGGCAGGATTAGCAAGTAGGTAAACTGGATTATGATCGGGCTTTCTCTCTCTTCCTACTCATTGTGGACAATTAAAATGAGGAAAAAAAGTGGAGGGAGATCTTTCAACTTTTCCGGTACACTCTAGAATCTTGTGTGATGCTACTCCTGGGTGCTGTATTGGAAGTGAAGGAAAACAATAACCAGAAATTTCTGCAGAGTCGTCAGTAAGTAATGTAGAAAGAATACTGTGAGGTGCAATATTTAGCCACTGATTGTTTCTCGGGTCTGTTTCAGGTGCAGCACGTATACCCATCGCAGGTGCAATATGTGGAGGGAGGTGATGCCGTCTATGCTAACGGAACAATGTAAGATCCCAAGTGTAATGGCTGTCTGCTGCTGTATGCCTTCTCTAGGTCATCTCACAAGCTTATTACATCTGTGCTTGTCGCCCAAATTGTTGGTTAGGAGGGTTGTGCTGTTATAGGGGAGCGAGCGCTGTACACCAGGCCTCAGATTCAGTCTGTCCCTAGTCTGGGTTCAACTTGTCTGCACAGCAGGCATGTGTTTTCCAGATAGCATGGCCAGAGGCAGGTAGTATTGAGACCCTATTGTAAAGACCTTGTGATCAGTGTCTGCTGGATCTCAACTATGTATTGTGAAAACAATGAATAATAATAATACTTGCAAAACTAATAGAGTAGTGAGCAAAACCAAGTGAGTGGCGATAAGGGGGGACTTCAATTGTCCTAACATAGACTGAGAAGCACACAGTGTAAGGGGCAAGGAAGGGGAGGAATTCCTGAAATGTGTGCAGGAGAACTTTCTGGATCAGCATGTTTCCAGCCCAACGAGGAAGGAAGCAGTGCTGAATTTAGTTCTGGGAAATGAAGTGGGGCAAGTGGAGCAGGTTTGAGTAGGAAAACATCTGGATAACAGTGATCACAATATCATTGGGTTTAGAATAGTTATGGAAAAGGACAACAATCAAAGGTAAAGACCCTCAACTGGAAGCGGGCTAACTTCAGTGAGCTAAAAGGGGACCTGGCCAAGATAGATTGGAAAGAAAGATTGGCAGGTAAGACAGCAAACAAACAATAGGAAGCCTTCAAGGAGGAGATAGTTCGGGGACAGAGCAAATACATTCCCACAAAGGGGAAAGGTAGGACAGTCAAACCTGCCTGGATGACTAAGGAAATTGGGATTAAAATAAAACAGAAAAGGGAGGCTTATGACAAATGTCAGGTCCAAAACACACAGGTTAATCAAATAGAATATAGGAAGTACAGAGGAGAAGTAAAAAGGGAAATAAGAAGGACGAAGAGATTGTACGAGAAAAGATTAGCAGGAAACATAAAAAGGCACCCTAAAGTATTTTATAAGCATATCAAGAGTAAAAGGTTAGTCAAAGGTAGGGTGGGTCCAATTAGGGACCCAAGTGGAAATCTTCTCGTTGAGGCGGAGGGCATTGGCTGATGGACTAAATAAGTACTTTGCAACTGTCTTCACAAAAGAAGACGATGCAACCAATGCCTCAATATCGCAGGCGTGTGAACAGAAATCAGATATGATAAAAATCAACAGAGAGGAGGTACTAAAAAGGCTGTCGGTGCTCAACATAGATAAGTCACCCGGTCCGGATGGGATGCATCCCAGGTTACTGAGGGAAACAAGGGTGGAAATAGCGGAGGCTCTGACCACAATCTTTCAATCCTCTTTGGCCACTGGAGTGATGTCAGAGGGCTGGAAGGTTGCAAATGTGACTCCCCTGTACAAAAAGGGGCAGAAGGATAAACCTGAGAACTACAGGCCAATCAGCCTAATATCAGTAGTAGGGAAACTCCTGGAGGCTATAATCCGGGACAATATAAATTCTCACTTGGAAAAATATGGTTTAATAAAGGATAGTCAACACGGATTTGTTAAAGGGAGATTGTGTCTGACAAACCTAATGGAATTTTTTGATGAAGTGACTGAGAGGGTGGATGAAGATAGTGCAGTCGATGTAGTTTATCTAGATTTTCAAAAGGCATTTGACAAAGTGCCACAAAAGAGACTTATATACAAAATAGAAGCCACGGCATTAAAGGGACTGTGGCAACATGGCTCCAGAACTGGCGAGGAGACAGAAAGCAGAGAGTGGTAGTAAACGGTTGCTTTTCTGACTGGAGGGAGGTGTGCAGTGGTGTCCCTCAGGGGTCGGTATTGGGACCACTGCTCTTTCTGATCTATATTAATGATCTGGACCTGGATATAGGGAGCACAATTTCCAAATTTGCAGGCGATACTAAGCCAGGAAAAGTAATTAATGGTGAGGAGGACAGCACCAGCCTCCAAGAGGACTTAGACAGATTGGTAACATGGGCAGACACGTGGCAGATGAGGTTTAATGTGGAGAAATGCGAAGTGTTGCATTTTGGTAGGAAGAATGAGGAGAGGCAATATTAGCTGATGGTACAATCCTAAAGGGGGCAAATGAACAGAGAGACCTGGGGGTCCACATTAGCAAATCTCTGAAGGTCGGCAGGACAAGTAGATAAAGCTGTTAAAATAGCATACGGGATACTAGGTTTTATAATAGGGCATAGAATACAAAAGTCAGGAGGTTATGTTGAATATTTATAAAATGCTGTTTGGCCTCAGTTGGAGTTCAGTTGTGGGCACCGCACTTTGGGAAAGATGTTAGGGGATTGGAGAGGGTGCAGAGGAGGTTTACCCGATGGTACCAGGAATGAAGGACCTTAGTTATGAGGAGAGATTAAGAGGGGATTCAATAGAGGTTTTCAAGATCATGAGAGGATTTGATAGGTTGAACCGGGAAAAACTGTTCCCACTGGCATGTGGGTCAGTATTCCGAGGACACCGATTTAAGATCGTTGTTAAAAGAATCAGAGGGGAGGTTAGGAAAAATGTTTTGACCAACGAGGTGTTGGGATCTGGAATGCTTTACCTGAAAGGCTGGTGGAAGCCGATTCAGTGTCAACTTTTAAGAGAGAAGTAGACGCGTATTTGGGGAGGGCAGGATTGCAGGGCTATGGAGAGAAAGCGGCCGGTGGGATTGAGTTGCAGGTTCTTTTAGGAGCCGGTGAAGACACGATGGGCCGAATGGCCTCTTTCTGTGCTGTATGATTCTATGATTTGATATAGCACTTGACACGTCTCAAAGCGTTTCACAGAATATAATGCAAAGTGAATTGACTATATGGTTTGTGGGCGAAATGCGGCAGCAAATTGCACACAGCTGTGTCTCACAAACAATCATGCCTTGAGCGACCCCAGTTTTTTTTTATATATATATTTTTTTGAAGGGATTATTATGCCCGGAAAAGCAATCCGCTAATTGATTAACAACGGGGTTCCTACTTGTTGCTAGATGAACAGAGGAATGTGGAGTAAAGAAACTTGCCCAATGTTTCGCCTTGCCTAGAAATCAAACCCAGGTCTTTTCGCTTGCGAGGCGAGTGCTCTAACCACTAAGCTACAGGACTCCATAGATGAGTGACCTGTACCAGGGTTTTCTGGCAGGAGTGTCAAGTCGTCCAGGTGCTTTTCCCAACAATTCGGCCCAACACTGCAGTTTGTGCTCTGCCTCAACCCAGAGCTCATTTCCCTCCCAATCACATAATACTATTAATTTTTTCATTTTTCTTTTCCTATATAGACGTACTGCATATTCCTATCCAGAAACTCAACTCTATGCTCAGAGCACTGGATCCTCCTACTTTGAGTCACCGGGAAATGCAGTTCAAGTGACCACTGTGGTGTCATCTCCTACTGTGGTACCATCTCACAGTATGGTGGGAGCTGTTGGCATTGCAATGGAGGTTGGAGGAAGTCAAATCATATCTAGTGGTGGAACCTACCTAATCCATGGAGGGTCAATGGACAGCTCAAGGCACCCTCTCTCACACACTTCTCGGCCGTCACCCGGAACAGTGAGTAACTCTCGAATCCTCCTTTCTTACCATGATCAGACATCGGGAGATTCACAGCTTACAAGAGTCTGAATCAACACCAACTTACATATTTATGACACCCTTTATGCAGGGTAGGCTCTCAGAGTGCTGAACAATGGTGGAGTTTGATGCCAAGTTTAAAGTGGAACCGAGATGAGAATTATTGGTTTAAACAGATTCTATGGGAAAACTATTCCATAGGAAAAACATACTGTGCAACAACACATCATTAGTAAGGTGAATCTAACCCATCTCCTAGACAATCTAAGCCTAGCTCCCGTTTCCTAGTAGTGGGTGAGCATTCCAGCTTTTGGTGATTTCTGTTTCAGAATTCTGTTTACAAATAAATAATCACTACACTTTGTATTAGGATTGGTATTGGGACCACTGCTGTTTATGATCTATATAAATGACCTGGACTTGGGTACAGGGAGTACAATTTCCAAGTTTGCAGATGATACTAAGTTAGGAAAAGTAGTAAACAGTGAGGAGGAGAGTAGCAGACGGCAAATGGACATAGACAGACTGGTAACATGGGCAGACACGTGGCAGATGACGTTTAATGTGGAGAAATGTGAAGTGATGCAATTTGGGAGGAAGAATGAGGAGAGGCAATATAAGCTGATGGGACAGAGAGACCTGGGGGTCATATAGTAAATGTTTGAAGGTGGCGGACAGGCAGATAAAGCTGTTAAAAAGCCTATGGGATACCAGGCCTTATAAATAGGGGCATAGAATACAACAGTCAGGAAGTTATGATGAAACACTGAGACAGAGGCCTCAGTTAGATCCAGGAATGAGGGACTTCAGTTATCAGGAGAGGCTAGAGAAGCTAGGATTATTCTTCTTGGAGCAGAGGAGGTTTAATAGAAATCTTGGAGCGAGATTTAATAGAAGTTTTCAAAATTACGAGGGGATTCGATAGGGTGAACAAGGAGAAACTATTCCCACTGGCGGGTGGGTCGGTAACCTGAGGATACAGATATAAAATAGTTGCCAAAAGAACCAGAGGGGAGGTGAGAAGAAATGTTTTCACACAGCGAGTTGATCGGATCTGGAATGCATTGCCTGGAAGGCTGGTGGAAGCCGATTCGATAACAGTTTTTAAGAGAGTAGATAATTACTTGGGAAGGACAAGTTTGCAGGACTATGGGGAAAGAGTGGGGTGTGGGACCGATTGGGTAGCTCATTCGAAGAGCCAGTGCAGACACGATGGGCCGAATGGCTTCCTTCTGTGCTGTATAATTCTATGACTTGTAGAATATTACAGCACAGAAGGAGGCCATTCTGCCTAACGTGCCTGTGCCGACTCTTTGGAAAAAGTCTCCTTATCTCCCCTCTGGTTCTTTTGCCAATTATCTTGCATCTACGTCCCCTGTGAAATCCTGCTTGAGATGTTTTGATACCATGATGAAGTGCTGTGTCAAATGCAAGGAATATTATTACAATGGTGATAACACATTGGACCCTTGGCCAGAGGGTGACACCTGCTTACAACTCTACAGCTGCTTTTCAATTCTTTTAAAACAGAATTAGATGGATGTTTGAAGTGCAGGAATATTAAATGGTTTGGGTTGTGCATGGGAAATTGCGATTAGATTAGATGGCCTTTGGAGAAAATCGCTAACAGTCTTGATCCCGTTTCTGTTCTGTTACATTCTGTCATTTTAAAAATCATAATTTTCTGTTTCTATTAGTCTTGAGCGCACTTTTCAGTACTTGTCAACATCCCAGACCTTCCAAGATATTTTCCGAATTGAAAATGTCTAAAACTGCTAGTTTGTTGTCAATCCAAAACAAGAAAGCGTACATATCAGTTAGTTAGCACTTGATGTAATAGGGAGTTTAGAAGGGACTTCTTCATGCAGAGTGTGGTGAGCGTGTGGACCCCCCAGTGAGAAGCTCTGCTTCAAGTCAAAGCAACAATGTATTTAAGAGGAAACTGCAGTTGCTGGAGCAGTGCTCAATGTGTAGGGATTTGTTTTAGTTGTGCTGCTCATCAGGGAGCTCCTGGTACCTGCTATCTGGTTTTAGCTGTTTAAACTCCAGCAGTACTTAATACACACTCTGGAATCCCCTAAGCTTTTATTCTTGCTAACCTTGGCTTTATATTCTCTGGAATTGAGTACGCAGGATGTGTCCCTCTGTCGAAAGTATGCGCATTCCATTCTGAAAATGTTCATTTGAGGATCCAATTCTCAGTCTGGTTTCAAAATTCTTAAACATGGTGAAGGTTTTCTCCAAATATCATCTGCATCTGGCTGAGCAAACAAGTATAGTAAGGGCCTGTGCACATTGTCTGTTGTCTGCAAATGATCAGCTGGTGACTAACCATCTTGTGGTATTGTAAGCTGGATCTTCTTGTAGCTGAGCTGGCTCCGAGGTGATGTGCTTTGCAAATTTGAGGCAATCCTCTGCAATGGCCTCTAGTCCTCCTCATGAGCTAGGCAGATTTGCAGTACTCCAGGGCATTGCTGATAGCACACCAGCCAGCCTGGTTCATTGGCAGGACTTGGGAGGGGCAGCGCTGTCACTGAGGGCAGGGATTCTTCACACTCAGCTCCTGTTATCCCTAATGCCAAAGCCTAATGGGACTCTTGCCAACCTGAGTCTAATATTTTATGGAATATTTTCAGAAATGAGGACATTTCCATATGGCATACATTGAACCCTGTCTGCTTTGGATATTCTTAAGCATGGGGATGGGTTTCCAAATGTTTCTGTTAACCAGCTAACCAAATAAAAAAGAGAGGAAGCATGAGGGAGAAGGGAATAAATGGGGAAGGGGGGAAGGATAGGGCCTGTGTGGAATATAAACATCCGAACGGACTAGTTGGGCCAAATGGTCTATTTTCATGTACATTTGATGTGGTCTTATCTCTGTTCCTTTCTTTCTTAGATTGAAATGGCAATTGAGAACTTGCAGAAATCTGAAGGGATCACAGCTCACAAAAGCAATCTGTTGAATAGTCATGTAAGTTTCATTGGCTTCTGAAACATTAGACCTGCATGTTAGCCAAAAGTGGTGGGGGGGTGGAAGAGTGTCAGGGAAATGTGTGTGGGGGGGAGAGAGAGAGGGTCAAGCAATTGTGAGGGGAGAGGGTCAGGAAAATGTGGGGGGGGGGGTTGTCAGAGAAATGTGGGGGAGATGTCTGTGAACAAAGCAAAGTAGCTTTTCATAATGGTGTTGGCTCCGAAGCACTTAATCACATCATCACATCATACATTTATTATATTGTTCAATTCTTAAAACATGTCTCCCATCAATGGGGCGGGTAGGATGGGAGCAGAAGAGGGAAAGGGGGCACGAGAATCAGGAAATGGAAGGGTTATGAGAGCGGGACAAGATACATTTACTGCATGAGTTATTCCATGCATTGGATAGATTAATTTTTTGTTTCAGTGACTTGATGTGATCTGGAGAGTCCAAGAAACCAGCTGGTCCTGGGTGATTGGAACTTCACTGGATAAGCAGGCAGTGTAAGGGTTAAATGCCAATTAGACGATTGGATGTACTGTCCAGTGAGAGTGGAATGGTTATCATGTAGTTGACCAAGAAATCTTGTTCCTCACAAATGAGAAACTTGAATGCTATAAATTCTGCTTGTATGAATTTTGCTGTGTGCTTTATTTTCCCATTTTAGTTTATATGGAAAGTATTTGAATGTTTTAAAAAAAGTTTTATTTGATAAGCTGGAATCTGTATTTAACACATTTATTGAACAGTACATAATTATTCTGCCTTCAGACTAATTTAAATGGTTTAAAGTTTTGAATCTTCATGCATGTTGTATCAACTTAAACTTATTTTGAAATGTAACACATATGGTCTTTTTGATACAGCTCCAATGGCTGCTGGATAACTATGAGACAGCTGAGGGGGTCAGTCTCCCAAGAAGTTCTCTGTACAACCATTACCTGCGACACTGCCAGGAGCAGAAACTCGATCCTGTGAATGCCGCTTCCTTCGGCAAACTGATTCGTTCTGTTTTCATGGGTTTGAGGACCAGAAGACTGGGAACAAGGTCAGGGTAAAACATCACATTAACATTGGAAATGGATGTAAATCCCACTCTGCAATATCAATTTATTTTCACTTGGGGAGCTTCAGCTTGGGGCAGCTCAATCAGTTCTGCTCTTTATTCAATCTGGAATGTATGCTCTATTCTCAACCTATTCTCTCTCACATATGCCTTCAACTGCATTGAAAGTTTGATAAAATATCGTTCCTTCTGTTAGGGTCCAGTTGAACAATCTGATTGGAATTGCTGTAATTCCAGGAGTTTTCACAGAATTATACAGCACAGAAGGAGGCCATTCGGCCCATCGTGTCTGTGCTGGCTCTATTAAAAGAGCTTCCAAATCACTCCCCTGTGCTCTCCCCATAGCCCTGCAAACTTATTCTCTCCAAATAATTATCAACTTCTCTCTTAAAGGTTGTCATCGAATTGGCTTTCACCACCTTTTCAGGCAATGCATTCCAGATCCAAACAACTCAGATTTGGAATATCTTGGGGGGACTACCCTGAGTTAACTTGAGTAATTGAGGGAGGGGGAGAGGGCGCAGAGAGTGAGTCAGAGCAAGAGGGGGAGGGAGAGAGAGTACTTGAAGGAGAGAGATGGAGATATAGTCATAGTCAATGTGTTAGTTAAAGCCATCAGTGATGTCACAGTTTTCACCTATTATCTACTATTAAATATACAAGTTAAATTTGCTGAAGTTCACTCCACAGTGGCTGTAGAATGGATGTCACATTATAAGGAAGAAGGCAATTCTGGTGTACAGCACAGTATTTAACTTTGGGTTTTGTTTCAGCAATCTTTGAAATAACCTTTCCACTTTTGTTTCAGAGGCAACTCGAAGTATCACTACTATGGCATTCGTCTGAAGCCAGATTCGCCTTTGAACCGTTTACAAGAAGATATGCAGTACATGGCAATGAGACAGCAGCCAGCCCATCAAAAGCAAAGGTTTGGATAGTGATGACCATTATTGTCCCCACAGTCCAGCCCCTCAGCTCACCTGATTAGCCATAGTTTATTGCTAAAATCAAGTTTCGGGACTAAGGATGAATTGTGGATTCAGGGTCAGATCCACCACTAATCCTATGCTCGTGAGTGTCTCAGGATCTTTGTGCTTTTTATTATTCACAACAGTGAATCTTCCCAATTAATGTAACTTGTATATTTAATAGTAGATAATAGAAACCTTGGGCAAGTTTCCTTACTTCACACGCTAATAATAATCCCTCCAAAAAACAAAACAATAATAAATTGGTCATTTTCAATCTACGACTGTTTGTGGGACACTGCTGTGCGCAATTGGCTGCCGCATTCGCCCACAAATATACAGTCAATTCACTTTACAGTATATTCTGTGAAGCGCTTTGGGACGTCCTCCCGACGTGAAAAGCGCTATATCAAATGCAAGGATTATTATTATTATTAGATAATAGGTGAACACTGTGACGTTACTGATGGCTTTAACTAACACATTGTTTGAAAAATGACCAGTGGGTGTGTTAGTTGTTGGCTGGTGTGTTGGACGCAGAGCAATCCAATATCTATCATAATGATTGGGCCTTAAGGCAACTGTGCTGTGCATCACACTTGCAGATCGCAGCAGTTAAAAAAAAATCAATTGAGCCAATATCCTACTAACCAGCATGCCAATATTGTAGCCAGATTCTGGGCTTAAACATAGTGAGTGGTGATGGGGGTGAGAAGGATGAAAGACAGGAGGTTTCACCTGCAGCACATTAAAGGATCATCAGATTCACATCTTGATTAGTGACATAAGTGTAACTAAATTTATCGCACTGCAATTTTCATCCCATTCAAAATAATAATTTTGGTGGGTGCCACACCCTCAAGGTTTGGATTTCTCCAGGGGCTCCAACCGTTATAAATTATGCAACCAGTCTATTTTGTAAGGATTTTGACTTGTTTCAAAAGTTTGTATCAGAAATTTCTATAGAAATCTCAAAAGAACTTCTGTCAATCAATTGTCGTGACACCCTCCTGTCAGGATGGCATGGCTGGGTTATTGGGTTTTGTGCATTTGTATTTTGTCAGGAAAATATATTCTTAATGGTAAAAATTTGAAAGGAGAGAAAGGCAGAAATATCTAGTGAGTAATAGGAACAGATTTATTTGTAGGAAGACCAGTTTACAAAGCTGTAAAGGTTAGACTAAAAGGGCAGTTCTTTTAGAGCCGATACAGGCAACGTGGGCCACATGGTCTCCTCTGTGGAAATATTCTGTGATTCTAAATTTCATCCAATTGCCATTTTAGGTTCAAACCAATGCAGAAATTGGATGGAGTAGGAGACGGTATGTCTGGGCAGCATATTGGCCCGACTACTCCAGAGCAGTCTGTAGCTGCACAGAGCCAACATCACCAGCAGTTTCTGGGTGAGTTAAGTGTTGCCAAACCTTCAATTTGATGGAACTGTTATTCCCACTTGCAATCATCTTTGGTTGATTCAAAACACATGTTTGTCAGTCTGGTTGATACACATTTGAAATTGCTTCAACTATAAGGGTAGAAATGTGCACAAATATGCCAAGAGTGTTCCTAGAAAATGTGCCACAACTCTGGCAATGAGCTGTGTGCAGTCCTGTTCTGCAACTGCTCCTCAGCAGCCCCTTTCCAGCTTCCTAATCTGCTTGTATAAATGATGCAAACAATGGAAGCCACTTTAGCCGGATGCCAGTTAACTTCCAACACCAGGTAAGTCGGACCAAACACCTGGCCCCAATTCATTTGTATTTTTACTTGTTTTAAATATGCTGGTTAATTTGGAAAAAAAATTGTTTAATCTGGACAAAATGCCGCGCTGGTCCCCAGGGCATATACTCACACGCCATGAGCGGCTCCAGGATGGATATAGGAGGAGTCAAATTGTAATTGATTGACAGCGGACGCAGAAATTCACAAGCAGTTCTAGGCTGTCAATCGATGAGGGGGGCGGAGGAACAGAAGAAACAAGGGAGGGAAACGGAGGAGTCAAATCGTGAATGATTGACAGTTGGAGTTGGTTGTGAATGGGTGGAGCCAATCCATTCACAAGCAGCTTCAGGCTTGGAGCTGCTGCTGATTGGTTCCCTTTCTGTCCAGTGGGAGGGAGAAGGTGTCATTGCTGCTCCTTTCCTGAGTGGGAAGAACTTTGGTTAACCTTGGGCTCCTCGATGTGTCCGGCTTAAGCGGCTTCGACTGCATCTGTGTCAGGAGAATATTGTTAGACCGATTCCTCCGGATCCACTCTCAGCCAGAGGGATTGAGACCAAATGTGGAACCTCACTCCAGCTATCAAAATTAGACCTTTGTGGTCTCCATCGTGCAATAATAGGTGCCATTGTGACTTATTTCCTATCTGCAACTTGCTTTCATTGCCTTGGGAAGTCCTCCTGATGTGAAAGGCTCTATACAAATGTAATTTTGTATTGTAATTTTGTATTGCCTCTCTAATGGTCTTTAGACGTCTCTCGTGCTCTGCCTGAGTTTGTTGATGTAGAGATTGGAGACAGCCCTTTCCCACAGGATGTCACATTGAATGATGTCAAGACATTGCAGATTCTGTACAGGGAGCACTGCGAGGTAAGCTTCACAGATAATCAGCGGACACTTGGGATCTATTAGGGATCAACTCTGTGTTCTCACATGCTACATTAGGGTAGGCTAGCCCTAATGACTTCTGATCATCTTTTCAAGGTATGGTGATTGACAGCCCAAACTGCAGCCTCTGCTCTAATGGCCTCTATACATTCCAGAGAAATATTTTTGCAATATCCCGATCTTCTGATTCTGTGGATTACTGCATCTAGTGCAGGTTTCATATTACATGGTAACATTCACGCTGTAGGTGAAGGAAGTCGTGTCTTTCCATTTCTAGCCAAAGGCTGTAAAGCCCAGAACTGGCAAAGCCTCACATGGCCTTTACAGGCAGTGCTGAGAGCTTGGATTATTCGCAAGAAAGTAGTTCACAAGGTCGAGGCCACCTAGACTTGTTTGACAAGCGGTTCAGTGTGGTGATTGGAGTCGAGTAGGGTGGGTATTCTGAATGGATGAGATCAAAGTTTTCTTCATCTGAACGTCTCTATGATCTCCACTTGAGCTTTCCTTTCGATTACAGGGGAGGCCAGCAGACAATTAAAATTCCCTCCTTTGCCACTGTTTATCTTCACAATGTGTCTGAAAGAGAGAAAATGTGATTGTTGCACAGGAATGAAAATGGTGCAATGTTGGTGCACAGGATCTATTGACATTGTGATTGGACATTTTTGTCTATTAGAATGACATGTTATAAATGTTCTGTGCATATTATATATGTTGTATTATATATATTATATAATATATATGACTACTCGTAAAATGGATTGTGTATATTTACATTGTATTTTTATTATTAATTGATTATTGATGCATTATTAGCAGATGCGAGACTGCATTTCTAAGCTAACAGGGCTGTCTCCTGTAGCTTGCTGGATGTTGTATGGTGAGGCCCCTCATGTAAACCATTGTGCTGCTTCTGTTCCAGGCAATGCTCGATGTTGTAATAAATCTCCAGTTTCATTACATTGAAAAACTGTGGCAAACCTTTTGGCATTCAGCTCCCTCCTCCAACGACGCAGATTCTGCCACTTCAGTCAGGTGAGAATATGGCAGCAATCCGTCCTCACAAACAGAGGGTGACTAATGTAGACTTGCTAGCCCCAGATATTAAACTTTGCAGGCTTATTGAATATTTTTTTAAAAAGCAATAACATCAAAATGTGAATTCACATTTCAGGATTTATTTTCTGTTGGTTAAGAAATTATTGAGGGTCTCTTGTTTTCTGCAGTGAGGAGGAGAATGATGCCATTTTCCCCAAAGATAAACTGATGGAGCTCTGTAAATTTGACCCCATTGTTAAGTGGATGAGGAGCTGTGACCATGTCCTGTACCAGGCACTGGTGGAAATTCTTATTCCCGATGTGCTGCGGCCAGTTCCCAGTGAGTAGCATTATACTTTGTACTTGGGCGCCCAAGTTCCTTCAGACCTAACTTAATGAGCTGTCGTTACCACTGTTCTTGTACTTCAGACTTGGCGAATACACTGGCAATCTGTCACGTACATCCACAATAAACACTTTGCTGTCGAGTGCAGCAGCTTGCTTTCATGTTCTCAGACTTGGTTCTTTTTGAAATTGTTCACCTTTCTGCGTATTAGGTTTCTTCCGTACAATCTTCCCTTCCTCTCTCCTTTCCATCCCATTTTTCCCTCTTCTGTCCCCTTTTCTCTCCTCCAGAGACCTCCACAATGCTCTCCAGAGCGCTTTGCTGAGGCTGGACTTGCCTAGAGTTTCTAATCTCACTGCAATGGGTTTGACATTGTTTTGGTGTTTGTTAGGTGCTTTGACTCAAGCCATTCGCAATTTTGCCAAAAGTCTGGAGGGATGGCTCACAACTGCTATGATTGGCTTCCCTCAGCAGATGCTTCGTACTAAGGTGAGACAACATCATTGAAGGCTGGTGGGGGCTAGGTCGGGGTGGGGCTGATGGGCATGGCACCTTCATCAATGCCATGCTTCCCCAGCACTGCTCTGGAGTGTCAGCCTGGACTGCCGGCAGGAGATAACCGCATCATTAGGGCTTCTGGTTTTTGGGGTTTAAAAAAATGCAATTTTAGGAGTTAATTTTAGTTACTTTTAGCATTTTTTAGTTCTAAAAATCAAGATTTTTCACATTTAATGGAAGATTCTGACTGTAAAGATATTCCAAAGCGTGGATGTATTAGCAATGTTCTTTCTTGTCAACTCAAAGCTTTCCAATTCACTAACTATAAGCACATGAATTTGTCCGGCTCAGTGTCCTTTTTGTACCACCTGTCTTATCTCATTGGCTTTTTCTTAATTGCCTTTTACTTCTTAAAGGGATATCCCACACAGACAGGCCTGCGCACACGGAGGGGACAGAGAGGCCCTCATTCAAGCGCAGTGCGGGTCAGGACAGGTAACCATTTACGGGGTTTTGCAGTGTTTATTGCATGAACACTGATTTTTTTATATAAAGAGTTTTATTGGGGGGAGGGGATTAGACCGAAAATCAGAAGCCCTACATATAAAAGGCATCATTTGTCCTTGAGTTGCTCCATACCTGTATAATCATTCAGTTCTGGCAGGCCTGGCTTATTTGGTAGCACTCTTACATTTGAGTCAAAAGGTTGTGGGTTCAAGCTCCATGTTTGGACTTGGAACTAGTGTAGTCTAAGCTGACACTCAAATGCAGTGCTGGGGGTGTGCTGTGTTGTTGGAGGTTCCGCCCATTGGATGAGACGTTAAACAGATCCCACCTGCCTGTCCAAGTGGAAATTGAAGATCCCACGGCGCTATTCGAAAAGAGAAGGGAGATCCTCCCTGTATCCTGGCTAACAATTCCCCAAATAAAATTGGTCCTTCACTTCACTTGAGCATGCAATGGTCACCTACAAATATACAGTCACTTCACTTGACAAAAAACATGTGAAATGTTTTGGGGTATCCTCAAAGTGAGAGGCCAGTGCCAAATGCAAGAATTATTATTTTATTATTAAATAGCTTCTCCCTATTTACCCTGTCAAAACCCTTCATAATTTTGTACACCTCTATCAGATCTGCCCTCAACCGTCTCTGCTCCAATGAAAACAAACCACTACTCCCAAATCCCTTTGCTCCTCAGATCATTGTAAGATCCTGATATTCAACAATTCGCATTTATATAGTGCTCCTCGCGCAGGTTAGCGTCCCAGAGCGAATGACTGTGGCGGAGCATGATGCCGAGCCGGGGGAAGGTGACTGACAGCATGGTTGAAGAGAAAGATCTTAAGGCATGACTTGAAGATGGGGAGGCATGAGGCCAGGCGGAAGGATAGAGGGAGAGTGTTTCAGAGTTTCAGGGCGTAGTGGCAGAAAGCATGTCCACCGATGGTGGAACAGAGGGCCAGAGGCACATGCAGAAGGCTCAGTCGAGCGGAAGCAATGGGTAGGAGATTGGGGATTAAATCTGTCGGCGAGGTAGAGAGGTGCCAGGGCATGAAGTGATTTGAAAACGATCCATTTGGTGATAAGGAGCCTGGCTGGAACTGGTACGGAGTTTAGTGTCCCACCTAGTTTAGTGTCATCCGCAAATTTAGATACGTTACATTCAATGTCCTCGTTTAGATCATTGATGTACAACAGCAACAACAAGATTTCATTTATAGAGCGCCTTTCACGTCGGGAGGACGTCCCAAGGCGCTGGACAGTTGGGTCGGGACCCGAGCATTGGGGGGAAATGGTCAGGGTGAGGGGAGGGAAGGGAGGGAGCGAGGAGGGGGGAAATGGACAGGGTGAGGGGAGGGAAGGGAGCGAGCAAGCGAGGAGGGGGTAGAGAGTCGAGAGGAGAGCTGAAGGCACGGCTGAAGAGAATGTAAATGTATGTAAATTATAAATAGCTGAGGCCCAGCACTGGTCCTTGTGGCACTCCACTAGTCACATCCTGCCAATTCGAGAATGACCCGTTTATCCCTACTCTCTGTTTTCTACCCGTTAGCCACTCTTCAATCCGTGCTAATATGTTTCCATTAATCCCGTGGGCCTTAACCTTGTGCAATAGCCTTTTGTGTGGCACTTTGTCAAATGCCTTTATAAAATCTAAATATACTACATCTACTGGTTCCCCCCTCTCTAACCTGACAGATTTAACATCTTCAAAAAACCCTAAAACATTAGTGAAGCGTGACTTCCCTTTTGTAAAGCCATGTTGACTGCCTAATCTTGTTATGGTCTTCCAGGAATCCCATAACGACATCCTTAATTAAGGACTCAAAAATTTTCCCTACCACTGATGTCAGACTAACTGGTCTATAGTGCCCCATCTTTTCTCTCCCACCCTTCTTAAATAGTGGTGTGACGTTTGCAATCTTCCAATCAATTTTGCTTCATGTGTAGTGCTGTAGCTCAGGGTTAGAGCACTCACCTCACAAGCAAGAGACCTGGGTTTGATTCCCAGCAGGGTGAAATGTTGGGTAAGTTTTCTTACTCCACATGTCTCTCTTTACCTAGCAGTAAGTAGTTAGTCGATTGGTGGATCACTTTTCCGGGGGGTAATAATTCCTTCAAAAATAATAATAAATTGGTCACTTCAATCACAACTGTTTGTGGGACCCTGCTGTGTGCAATTGGCGTCGTGTTTCACCCGTAAACTTGGATACCTTACTCCCTATATCCAAGTTGAGGTCATTGATGTATATTGGAAAAAAGGAGAGGCCCCACTATAGATCCCTGTAACAGGCACTAACTACCCTCCTCCAACTGGAGAAACAAGCTTTTAGCTCTACTCTCTACTTTTCATCCTCAACAACCCTTCTATCCAAACCACCACGTTTCCCTCTGTTCCACGCCACAGATTTTCTCCACCTGTCTTCCGTGTGGCATCTTATCAAAGATATACATACCAAGAATGTACAGCACGGAAACTGACCACTTGGCCCACCACCAACAACAACTTGGATTTATATAACGTTGTCTCAGAGCGCTTCACAGTAACGGATCCCAGGGCCGAACGGGGATGGGGGGAGGGGGGGGGAGAGCCAGGGGGAGAGGGGAGGGAGCCAGGGGGAGGGGGAGGGAGCCAGAGGGAGGAGCCGGGCGGGGGGAGGAAGGTGACCAAAGGGGCGGTCGAAAAGAAAGGTCTTCAGCCGAGACCTGAAACTGGGAAGGGAGGGGGCGAGATGAAGGGAGTGAGGAAAGGAGTTCCAGAGCCTCAGGGCATAGTGGCTGAAGGCACAGCCGCCGAGGGTGGAGTGGAGGACTCGGGACGAGGAGGAGGTCAGACCCGGAGGAACGAAGGCAACGGGTACTGTTTTGAAGAGAGAGGTCGGGTGATGCAGAGGAGTGGAGGGACTTGAAGACAAGGGTGAGGATCTTGAAGTCGATCCTCTGGGACAGGAGCCAGTGCAGTCTGGCCAGGACTGGGGGGATCGGGGAGGTCCGTGCCAGTGTTTATAATCCCCACGTCTCCACCCTTAAACAGCAGCAGGTACCAGTGATTAGCCAATCAAAAGCAACATTCCATCATTTTACTGTGATTTTGCAGCAGAGAGTTTGTAATGTATTTTAGTCAGAAGCGAGTCATGGATTCAGTGAAATACCAGGGCTCCCACTGCCTCCTCGTCCTATCAGCAGCATTCGATACGGTTGACCACTCTATCCTCCTCCACCACTTGTCCTCCCACCTCAACCTTCAAGGCCCTGTCCTTGAGTGGTTTAGGTCGTACCTCTCCCACCGTCTTCAATTTGTTTCCACGAATGGCTCCTCCTCCACCCCCTGCACTGTCTCGTGTGGTGTCCCTCAGGGCTCTGTCCTCGGTCCCCTCCTCTTCACCCTCTATATGCTCCCCCTGTGGTGACATCATCCGCAGACATGGGGTTCACTCCCACATGTATGCGGATGACACCCAACTCTACCTTTCCTCCTCTACCCTCAACTCCACGACCCCCGATGTCCTGACAGCTGTCTGTCCGACATCGAGTCCTGGACGAGAGACAACTTTCTTCAGCTCAACGTGCGCAAAACTGAGGCCCTCCTGATTGGTTCGCGTCAGCGCCTCCGCACCTCAGGCGCTGACAGCATCAGCTCCGCACTCTCCACCTCTCAAAGCCATCAGGAACCTCAGGGTTCTGTTCGACCCTGAGCTGTCCTTTCTCCCTCATATCCGCACCACAACTGGCACCGCCTTCCATCACCTCCGGAACATCGCCAGACTACGGCACTACCTCACCCCTCACGCGGCTGAAACTCTGGTCCACACCTTTATCACCTCAAGGCTGGACTATGGGAACTCTCTCCTCGCCGGCCTTCCCGCCACCTCCCTCCACACTGCAGGTCATTCAGAACTCTGCAGCTCATGTACTGTCCCGCACCAGACACCGCGACCACATCACTCCCACCCTCGCCCTCACCCTCACCCTCGCCCTCGCCCTCACCCTCGCCCTCGCTCGCCTCCACTGGCTCCCCATCCCCCAGAGGATCAAATTCAAGACCCTCATCCTCACCTACAGGGCCATTCACGGCCTCGCTCCCTCCTACCTCTCTGACCTACTATCCCCCTACCTACCTGCCCATACCCTCCGTTCCATTTCCCCCCTCCTTGCTCCCTCCCTTCCCTCCCCTCACCCTGACCATTTCCCCCCAATGCTCGGGTCCCGACCCAACTGTCCAGCGCCTTGGGACATCCTCCCGACGTGAAAGGCGCTCTATAAATGCAATCTTGTTGTTGTTGTTGAAATGGAGATATTTTTAAACTGTCCTGTCCAGTGATGGGAATTGTTTTGCACCGAACTTTGCTGAACTCATGAAAGAGAAGCAAACATTGGTTTGTCATTAACTGGGTCCTAGGGTTTCTACAACAGATTCTAAATTTTAACATTTGCTGCATTTAATACTTATTATGTTATTGTTTATATTCTCTATCATGGGTAAGAAATATTTAGTGAGCCAGATGCTTTTTGCATAAAAGCTATTTACAGGGTCACATTAGGCCATCAAGGTTTACAAATGTGTCTTGAGCCCCAAAAGGTTGAGAAGCACTGCTCTGGGTTTGGCTGTGTCATCAGTCACATTGCTTTTAAATGTCAAAGACCCAAAATTTAATTTAGTCTTAGCCTGTGACAGCATTTTGTGTTAAACTATTAAGATAATACAGTATTGTGGAAAATTCTCAAATTGATTTACAAGTTGGATTTTCAACAGTTCTTAAAGGGACCCAGGTGGAATTTCAGGCCTCCTGGTGTCTGATAACCAGGAAGAGTCCATAACATTAACTGGGGAACAGATTTTAAGCATGACATGTGTCAGCCACCAGTTTTGTTGCTGTTTTTAGCTGATGATGTCATGTACTGAAGTTGCACTGTTTCTGGTGTTACTTAGGTTGGAGTGGTTAGTGCCTTTGCCCAAACACTGCGCAGATACACATCCCTCAACCACCTGGCACAAGCTGCTCGAGCTGTACTGCAGAACACATCTCAAATTAACCAAATGCTCAGTGACCTCAACCGTGTTGATTTTGCCAACGTGCAGGTAAGATGACGTCACTTGAACAACCCAAATTATTAAAGTTGAAAACCTGTGTTTTTCTTTCCTCCTGTCCTGTTCTGAATGCAGTGCCTCTAGTTGGTGTAAACAAATTGACTTGACGCTACATTACTTTCAAATATTGGTTTTATTAACGTTTGTGAACAGACAAATCAGCTACACTCTATCCCTTATACAGATATACTAGGCAACAGACAGAGTCAAAATCATATTTACCAGATTCGACTCTGGGCAGCGGCAACAACTCCCGGAACTTCCACAATCCTCCTCACTTTTAATGGTCACTTTCTTACTGGAGGTAAATTCCCTCACCACTGTACATATACATGGATAGAGTAGAATCAATATCGATTCCACTAGGAAATATGCTGACACAACTCCCAACTATTTCAAAGTTACTTCTTTTATGTGTTTCTAACGCCACCCCCCCATGTCATAGAGATAGCCCCCATCCTTCTCAGGCTGCTTTGCACAGAGAGAGATATGGACAACTTCTGGGCAGCCTCCCACAGCCGGCTTGTTTCTCAGCCTTGAGATCGGCAGGTGTCTGAGGCTGCAGCCTTTTCTTTCTGTTGTCCATTGTTCTTACATCTATGCTCAAGGACCCGATGGCTCATTATCTCAGAGGAGTGAACATCTTCCCAGGAAAATATGAAATATAATCAGAAGCTAACCTCAGCCTGTCCAGCAAAGCTACTTTTAACCCCTGCTAAGTTAGTCATTAAATTAAAGTTCCTGGTTATCCCAGCTCCAGTATGACCTTCACTCATCTCTTGACTACTTTTACTCCAGTTACGTACCATTTCTGCTTATTTTTGCACATATTTTTAACTATCGGTTACTTTTTAACCCTCAATTCTTCTGAGACATTCGGTTGCTGCTATCAATATACCAGTGTATCCTGAGGATATAGTCAGTGCGTTTACCTGTAAAGTCAATGGGCATTTTTTAAACTTTGTGGCTGGGGTGGATTGATGTACATGGGACATTCTGTGAGTTGAGAATTGACTGAGTTGAAGGAAGACTGCAAGTCTCAATTTACAATCTGCATGACATTAAGTTACACTTTTTAATAACACTTTCCGCTCCCTCCTTCCTTCTTGTTCTAAACCCATCCAGTGTCAGCAAAAGCTTCTCCAATCTGTCTGATCTGCAGATTTGACATATTTTCTCCAAGAGGAAGAAAATCTAAAATGTGTTCTTTCTGAATAAATAAACCTCAGTTTTGAAAACTGCCTTTTCCCCTTTTATGTATTGTAACCTTGTGTGATTGTATAAAGGAGCAGGCCTCGTGGGTGTGTCAATGTGAAGAGGGGCTCGTGCAGAGGCTGGAACAGGACTTTAAGCTTACACTTCAGCAGCAGAGCTCACTGGATCAGTGGGCAACCTGGTTGGATAATGTGGTTAACCAGGTCCTCAAGTCCCATGAAGGAAGCGCTAGTTTTCCCAAGGCTGCTCGGCAGTTCTTGCTAAAATGGTCCTTTTACAGGTTTGTAAACTGACTGTAATGATTGTTCTTGCTGTTGGTGTGTAACACAAGAGCTGGCATGTTCCCAAATCTATATCTGAATTTGCACAGTAATTGAATGGATGTAGATGTATCAAAGTTGCTCATTTCATGCATGGCTGGCCAACGCTACTCTTTGCTGTTATGCTTCTATAATCTTTAAAAAGTGATGAAATTGAGCAGTATTTTACATTTAAATAAAGAGTATTTAGAGTCTGGCAGGATGTCAGTGGATTGGAAAGTGGTAGATGTGGTGTATCTGTTCAAGAAGGATATCAGGGACAAGCCGGGGAACTGCAGGCCAGTTAGCCTGATGTCAGTTGTGGGTAAAGGTTTGGAGGGAATAATAAGGGACCAGGTTAGCGAGTACTTAGACAGGCGGTAGTTAATCAAGGACAGTGAGCACAGATGTATGAAGGACAGATTGTGTTTGACTAATTTAATAGAGTTCTTTACGGTAACAGCAAATGTGGAGCAACGCTATGGATATTTGCATTTCCAAAAGGCATTTGGTAAAGTGCTGCAAGGAAGATTGGTGAAGAAACTTAGGGCACATGGAATAGGGAGAAATGTGGCAATTTGGCTAGAAGGTGGTTGAAGGATAGAAAGCAGAGGCTGGAAGGTTGTTAGACAATGGTGTGTCACACGGGTCTGTGTTGGGGCCTCTTTTTTTCCATATACAGTATATCAATGACCTCAACTTGGATATATAGGGTTCGGTATCAAAGTTTACTGATGACACCAGTCTAGGTGGAATCATGATGAGGATGGCAAGAAACTGCAAGAAGATGATCAAATAGCACAATGGGCAGATCAGTGACAAATTCATTTCAATTAAGGGAATGTGAGGTGATTCATTTTGGTATACAAAACAAGGGAATGGCAGTAACTTGCAAGGAGTAGAGGAACAAAAGGACTTGGGAGTGAAGGTCATTGAAAGTATAAGCACAAATGACAAATGCTGCAAAGAAAGCTAATAGTATGCTGGGTTTTATACATGGCCATAGAATACAATAGTAAAGCAAAAATGCTAAGATTGTACAAATCATTGGTTAGTCCACACCTGGAGTACTGTGTTCACTTCTGGGCACCTTACTTCAGGAAACATGTTAAGGGGGTAGAGAAGGTGCAGAGAAGGTTTATGAGAATAATGAGGTGTGTGAGGAGAGATTGGAGAGGCTGGGTCTCTTTTCATTGGAGCAGTGAAGATTGAGGGGACTTGATAGAGGTGTATAGAATTATGAAGGGTTTTGATAGTGTGAATAGGAAGAAGTTATTTTCATTGAAAGGATCAGTAACCAGGGCACATAGTTCTAGGATAGCCAACAAGAACAGCGAAAGAAGAATTTAGGAAGAATGTTTTCACCCAGAGAGTGGTGGGGATGTGGAATGCTGCAGACTGAGGTGGTGGAGGTAGATGCTATTGTTGCTTTTAATAATAATAATAATCCTTGCATTTGATATAACACCTTATCAAGTCTTCTAGACGTATCAATGCTTCACAGAATATACTGTAAAATGAATTGAATTGACTATATTTGTGAGCGAAACATGGTAGACAATAGCGCACAGCGGTGTCCCACAAATAGTTGTGAGTTGAGTGACCAAATTATTATTTTATTATTTTTTCTTGAGGGATTATTATCTGGCATGATTTGGTGGGGAGATATACTGCAATGTGTAGTGACTATTTTGTGGGTGAATGTAGCAGACAACTTGCACACAGCAAGTTGTCTGCTACATTCCCACAAACAAGCATGAAGTGTCCCACAAACAAGCATGAAGTGAATGACAAATTTTATTTGGGAGATTGTTGACCAGGACACTGGGAAAGATGAAGGAGTTTTTACCCCCTGTGCTGGCCAAAAATCCTCCAAATAAATTGGTCATTCACTTCCTTGTTATTTAAGCAACCTTGCTGTGTGCAAATCAGCTGTCATGTTTGCCTATAAATAGTCATTACACTTAGACAGTAATTCCCCATGGATTGCTTGTGAATCATGTTCCTGCCAGTACAGATTTCTTGATGAAGCCTCTGTCAGTTGTGAAACGTCTGCAGATCTTTGTGATCAGTCCTTGCACTGACGGTGCTTGGGAGGAGGGGGCTGCCTTACGTGTGTACCAAATAGCACAGCTATTGGCCTCCTTGCCTTTTGGGTTGGGGAGGAAAAAAAAGTCAGCCAAGCTTCCTCTTCCCGATACTGTTCGGTATCTCCTGCTTGAAACTGCGTATGTGGCTGTGAAGAGGCTTGAATGAGCTTGGCTTCACTTCCCAGAGTGTTAACACTCAGTGTTAAACACCAAGAATGTCCTCTTCCTCTTGGTTCTCCAGAGTGCAGTGATATCCCAATAGAACGAGATCAAGATTGGTTGGTGTGGAGGCAAAGTATAATGAAGTATAATGTAGGGAAGTGCAAAGTCATCCACCTCGGGAGCGAAAACAGTAGAGCGGGTTATTTTTTAGAAGGGGAGAGATTGGAATGTGTTGGCGTCCAGAGGGACTTGGGGTGTCCTTGTACACCAATCACAGAAAGTTAGTCTGCAGGTGCAGCAGCGATTAGGAAGGCGAATGGTATGTTAGCGTTCATTATGAAAGGATTAGAGTATAAGAGTAGGAAAGTTTGTTGCAACTGTATAGGGCCCTGTGAGACCACACCTGGAATACTGTGTCCAGTTTTGGACTCCTTATTTAAGGAGTAGATTTACTAGGTTTATAGCAGGGATGAAGGGGATGAGTTACGAGGATAGGCTGACCAATTTGGGCCTATATTCTCTAGAATACAGAAGAATTAGAGGGGATCTTATAGAAACCTATACGATCATCAAAGGGCAATGATAGATTAGTTAGTGGGAGATTGTCTCCCCCGGTTGGAGAAACTAAAACCAGGGGTCACAACCTTAAAATCAAAACCCTTTCGCACTGAGTTGAGGAAGAACTTCTTCACTCAAAGGGCGGTGAATGTATGGAACGCACTACTCCAAAGGGCTGTTGACGCTCAGTCCTTGAACATATTCAAGACTGAGATAGATATGTATCTTATTGCAAAAGGGATTAAGGGATATGGGGATAAGGCGGTGGGGGGCGAAGCTGGGGGTTAATAATAATAATAATAATTATTATTGGGTTGGGGGGGATATGGGGATAAGGCAGGTCAGGTTATTAGCTGGAGTTAGATTAGAAGATCAGCCATGGTTGAATGGCGGGGCAGAGGCTCGAAGGGCCGAATGGCCTACTCCTGCTCCTACATGTTATGTTATGCAAGTTATTTGACTGTTGTATGAAATTACACTGGAATCAAACTTGTTTTAGTGCAACTATATATTGGAGCCAGTGCTGTATGTGATGTTTGTGTTTCAGTTCCATGGTGATCCGTGACCTAACGCTCCGCAGTGCCGCCAGCTTCGGCTCCTTCCATCTGATTCGCCTTCTTTATGACGAGTATATGTTCTACCTGGTGGAACATCGTGTTGCCCTGGCGACCGGTGAAGCACCCATCGCGGTGATGGGGGAGGTAATAGAACCCATTGACTGAAGGAAGTGGAACATTCCCACATCATCCAAAACACGAGCCATTCACAAACATAGACCACCTCACTATCATTATTTCAATGGTCAAAGAGATGGCACAGCCATCTTGAAGCTCCAGCTCTGTATATAAGGCAGGAGTGTTATTCACACACAATATACAGGGAAACATCATCATTCACACCTTCATCAATCTAGGCTGGACTATTCAAATGCCCTGCTTGCCAGACTCCCCAGATCCTCCCTCATAAGCTGTAGACAATCCTAAACTCTGTTGCTCATATCCCTTCCCACAACAGGCTCCATGAGCCTATCACCTCCATCCTCACTTGGCTCCACTGGACCTGAGCTGGGGGTTGGGAACAGGAGTGGTAGAGAGTAGGGCGAGGGTAGGAGGGTGACCGAAGGCGTGGTCAAAACTGAAGGTCTTGAGATGGGTCTTAAAGGAGGCAAGGGAGGGAGAGAGATGAAGGGACAACAACAACATGTATTTATATAGTGCCCTCCACACCTGAAGGCGTCTCAGAGCGCTTCACAGTAACGGATCCCGGGGCCGAGCCAGGGGGAGGGGGAGGGGCCAGGGGGAGTGGGGGGAGCCAGGGGAAGGTGACCAAAGGTGTGGTCAAAAAGAAAGGTCTTCAGCAGAGAACTGAAAATGGGAAGGGAGGGAGCGAGACGAAGAGAGTGAGGAAGGGAGTTCCAGAACCTCGGGGCATAGTGGCTGAAGGCACGGCCACCGAGGGTGGAGCGGAGGACTCGGGGGACGAGGAGGAGGCCAGACCCGGAGGAACGAAGGCAACGGGTACTGTTTTGAGGAGAGAGGAGGTCAGAGAGGTCGGGGGGTGCAGAGGAGTGCAGGGACTTGAATACGAGGGTGAGGATCTTGAAGTCGATCCTCTCTGGGACAGGAACCAGTGCAGTCTGGCCAGGACTGGGGGGAGAGTGGTTTCGTGCGGGTGAGAATGTGGGCACTGAGTTTTGTATGACCTGGATTTTATGGATGGTAGTGGAGGGGAGGCCGGCGAGGAGAGCATTTGAAAGGTCCAGCCAAGAGGTGACAAAGGCATGGACCAGGGTTTCAGTGGCTCTTGGACGAGCGATGCATCGGAGGTGGAAGAACGTGGTGCTGCTGAGGGACCGGATGTGGGGGAGGAAGGATAATTGAGGTCAAACCTGAGGGACCATGGGATGGAGTTCCAGAGTGGGCAAAAATGCTGAAGACTCGACTGCCGATGGTGGGATTGGCCAGACAGGGACATGGAGCTCACTGAGTAGAGGAAGCAGAGTCTATATTGGAGTTTGTTTCCATTTAATTGCTTGAATTTGGTTTATAGTAGTTGGAATAGCGGAGTGGTTGCCTGGTGTGCTGCTGTGCGTCCCTTGTGTGTAGCGTGGAACCTCTTTAATGTCAAGACTTTAGTTCTGTTGCCCTTTATCGCAGTAATTACATGTAAATCATCACTTCTGTTATCCAGAATCCATTTTTACTCACTTTCAGGAGCTCCACAAACCTTTTTGCTCAGTGAGATAAACTTATATTCTACCTTCCTGTCACATTTTGCATTGTTTTATAAATGGAGGAAGTAATTTATTAGAAATAATAATGATCATTGCATATCTGTTTAAATTCTTAGAGTGTTGACTCTTAAAGATTTTAGGGCATTATTTAAAGCAACTTATTTTACATCCACCACTGCTCACGATCAGAGGTTTGCTGCTGGGAATCTGGTGGGGGTGAGTGAGTGAGTGTGGCTGGCCAGAATATAATTAATGCTCACATTTTCTCTCTAGTTCGCCGATCTCAATCCTGTGTCTCCTCTCCACATGCAGAAAGGTAAGTGTTTTTATGTCAGCTCTGTGCAAGATTTACATGAACATGCATGAGGATCCGATGCTGAAACACATTTGCATTTTCAGATTTAAGGCCCGTGGATTTTCATAGGCGGGTGGCGAATTGTTAGTGGGATTGATTATTAAATGAATCGGGGTCAAAGGCAGTTTCTCAGACTGATAGTCAATGGTGCCCACACTGGTCTGTGTTGATCTTGTTTTTATGTCCTCAATAACTAATGGCAAATAATACCTGGAATCTGGAACACACTGCCTGAAAGGGTGTGGAAGCAGATTCAATAGTAGGTTTCAAAATGAAATTGGATAGATACTTGAAAAGGAAAAAATTGCAAGGCTATGGGGTAAGAGCAGGGGAGTGGGACTAGGATAGCTGACTCAGACACGATGGGTAGAATGGCCTCCTTCTGTACTATAAGATTCTATAATAATCCTTGTAATTGGTATAGCCCCTTATTGGGTTGTTGATGTCCCAAAGCGCTTCACAGAATGTATCGTAAAGTGGAGTGACTGTATTTTTTGGATGAAACAACATAGGGGAACTATGTCAAACAGGAACTGCAGCTCGTGGCCAGTCAGTAACTGGAGGGCAGATTTAAGGTGATCACAAAAATCATTCAAGGGGAGCTTGTTGGCCACAGAGCACAGTTTGCACGTCTGTTCCAGGGGTAGGTAAAGAACACGCTCGATTCTTTCATTTCAACATAACAACAACAACAAGATTACATTTGTATAGTGCCTTTCACGTCGGGTGGAGGTCTCAAGACGCTGGACAGAGTACAGCATTTCAGACCCGAGCTGGGGTCAGGGGGGAGGAAAGGGGGGTGGCCGACTTGAAGGAGGCTAAGGAGGGGGCGAGGCGGAGTGACTGGGGGATGGAATTCTAGAGGTTGGGGCAGAGTGGCTGAGGGCTCTCCCACCAATGGTGGGGCGGGTAGGTCGGGGGATGTGGAGCAGCCAGAGCCGGCTGAGCGGAGGGAGCGGGCCGGTTGGTAGGGGGTTAGGAGGTCGCAGAGGTAGGGTGGGGCGAGGCCATGGAGGGCTTTGTTTGTGAGGGCCAGGATCCTGAACTGGATCCTCTGAAGGATAGAGAGCCAATGGAGTCGGGCGGGAGTGGGGGAGATGGGGTGCAGAGATCTGGATGAGGTCATGGAGTTTGGTGCTGGAGAGGACACGGGCTGCAGAGTTAGTTCTGGATTACCTGCAGTCTGTGGAGGGAGGAGTTGGGAAGGCCGACACGCAGGGAGTTTGCATAGTCGAGTCTGGAGGTGACGAAGGCGTGAACAAGAGTTTCAGTGGCCTGAGGGTGAGGTAGTGGTGGAGTCGGGCGATGTTCCGGAGGTGAGGGAAGGCAGAGCGGGTCATGGCTTGGATGTGAGGAAGAAAAGACAGTTGAGGGTCGAACAAGACACCTCGGTTCCTGACTGACTGGTGAGTTGGTGAGTTGTAGTGTACACCATGGAGGGTGATGCTGCCAGAGCCTGAGGTGCGGAGGCGCTGGTGTGAGTCAATCAGGAGAGCCTCAGTCTTGTTCACATTCAACTGTAGGAAGTTTGCCCTCATCCAGGACTTGATGTCCGACAGACAGTCTGTCAGGACAGCAGTGGGACCTGGAGTTGAGGGTGGGGGCAGACAGACAGTCTGTCAGGACAGCAGTGGTCCTGGAGTTGAGGGTGGGGGCAGACAGACAGTCTGTCAGGACAGCAGTGGGACCTGGAGTTGAGGGTGGGGGCAGACAGACAGTCTGTCAGGACAGCAGTGGTCCTGGAGTTGAGGGTGGGGGCAGAAAGATAGAGTTGGGTGGCATCCGCATACATGTGGATGTTGATCCCATGTCTGCGGATGATGTCACCGAGGGGGAGCATATAGATATTAAAGAGGAGACAAGGACAGAGCCCTGGGGTACGCCAGACATGACCGTGACAAGTTGCTCCAGCTTCAGGTGCAGCCATTGGGAGAGGGGTGGAAATGGTTGTGCCCACAGACGGGCATCAATCACCACATGGCATAGTTTACACCCTAACATTCCAGGACAATTTCTTGCGTACAATGTGAAACAATTCTCTTAACATCAATTTGTGAATTTTTTTTTTGTCTTTTAAACAGAAGATGGTGTGGACAGTGAAATTGATGGTGACTCCAGAGGAGTGAATGAACCCCCTGTGAAAAGGGAGCGTGTGGAACTCAGCCATGCTCTTCAGGAGTTGGACAGCTCAGTACACCAGGAAATAATGAATTCTATGTAAATTGACTGAAATCTCTACAGGCTCCTGGTCTCTTCGGAATGAACCAGTTACTAGAGTTGGCTTTTAACCTCCTGATGTAGGTGTTGCTCACCTTGGTTGTGTGTATGAGGTGTCAACTTTGCTGGTTTGCTGTAGGCAGGAGCCCTACAGCTTTTCAGGATAGAACAGAAATTAAAGAGCTGAAGTAGTTGGTGTGGAAAGTTTGAGCCCTTTATTCCTTAGCTAAAGATGGCCGAGGATCACTATTTGGATTCAAAGCAAAACTATATTTATTATTGGCAAGAACCACTGAAAAACAGATGGAAGATTGGATTTGTATTGTTTTCTAGTGTATCTTAAATGCACAAGAAACAATATCTAAGGTGGAAAATCGGGTTAGAGAGGAAACTGTCAATGTTTGGGTTTTTTTTAATTAAAAGGTTTTCTAATGGTTTCCTACCTCTAGCTGCCCGTTGGTGTTGCTGTGTATTCACACTGTAGGGTCTGTGAGGGGATTGGGACTGCCTTGAAAAACACAATTTTGGCTGATTTATAAATAAGTGCTTCCTCTGCTCTTGTCCACAAGTACCCTGCTGGTCTCTGAGCAGCCAGAGCTGCTGACCTAACTTTCCCTCATAATGCTCACGTTGGACTGTGCTGGGGGAAAGATTCAGCGCCCATCCCATCTTCTCTCTGCTCATTAAAGCCCCCTTTCCTGGCTGCTCTTTCTGCTTAGTTGGACTCATCCCCTTGCAGTGTAACTGCGTAATCTGGCAAAGAACTGAGATAAGTAGGTCCCACAACTGCAGAGCAGCTCTCTTACCTGAAACCACATGGCAGCTTCCTATCGGGTTTTTTGATGCATTTACCAGGGAGTGTTCCATCGCATCATTTAAGCTGCTTGTGGATGGATTAGCAGCTGTCCATTCAAAATTTGTGATTGGTGAGTTGTGTGTGTGTGTGTGTGTGTGTGTGTGTGTGAACGAACACAAGCTGTGCCTTAGGTAAATACTGATGTTTTATAAACGTACCAGTGCCTGTAACTGTCTGACCAGAGACTGTGAACCTGAACTTTTAGAAACTGAAGTTTATATGTATTTTTGCTATTCTGATGGTTTCAAAGTAAATGACTCGCAATGTACAGAGTGACCTCTAGCTTTGTATCATATAGCACTCGTCTTAGTGTATTCAGTACAGCAGTCACTCATTTCTGAAAAATGCATAAACCAGCAGCAGAACCTCACCCCCCATCCCCCACTCCTGGCTCCCTCACCCCGACCCTCACGCCAAACCCTCACCCCGACCCTCACGCCAAACCCTCACCCCAACCCTGGACCCTCACCCTGGCCGATTAGACTAGAAGCTAAGCAGGGTGTGTACAGCTGCTGTTGGTCTTAATTGTGACTAGATTTCTCAGACAAACCTACTCTTAGTTGGGTGTGAAAACAAATAGTAACTGAAATAGAAATGACTTGTATGAAGGAAAGCTTAGAAGGTGAGAGTGAATAAAGGTCAAGCAATAAGGTTTGGGGTCTCCCCCCCCGCAATTTCACATTACGCTGCAAATTTATGAATCTTTTTACAACAACAACAAATTACATTTGTATAGCGCTTTTCCCAAACTTTCCCAAAGCGCTGGGACGTTTTAAGTGATAATTAATGAAATACTGAATTATTTTCGTTGCTATTACAAGCAGTTAATGGGTACTGAAGGATTTTGTTCACATCTCTGCTGAGCAAAAAGTAACAGTGAGTAGTGTCAGCTTTACCAGAACTATTACTCTATCTAGTAAGTTAAATATCATTAACTATATAACATCATGCAAACAAACTATAACATCATCAAAAAGGCAACTTCCCATAATTATGTTAAAAATCCAATCTTGTTACTTGATCTTGAAAATATACTGTTCACATTTGGTGTTGGTTCATCAGGCACGTCAAGAGTCTGGTCACTGAGCAGAAAAGTTCCCTCTGTTCCAGGTCCAACCTCAGCCCATAACGTCTCTCCTCCATTCTATCAGTTTTAACATTGTTCCTTAAAGCTTTCAACAGTTTGTTCAAATAACAGGAGTGATTTTCTGTGCGGCTTTGTCACTGATTATGATGTTAATGATAATTATATTCAACTGAATAAATCTTTCAACTTGATTTTAAATGCCATAAATTCAAACACCGCTCCATTGTTGGAAGCTTTTGCATAAACTCAGTGTTCGGGTGACGGCAACACCAGTCAATATATTTGGTGTTAATATATCATTCAGCTATTGTGACATAGAAAGAAGTTGATATTGTTTAAATGTGTCCGTGTTCACATAGCAACCTGCTGATTATATTCTAGTGAGGTATAAACCTGTCCTTCATATCACTCTCAGCCACAAACTGCTCAAGTGTTTCAACAGATCTTTGCCCCTGAAGCGAGAGTACCATTAGCAGCTTGTCAGGCTGATGAAATGCCCTCTTTGATTTTTATTCTTTTAAATGAGCTATGCAGATAATGTAATGATGATGTAATTTTTTTAGATTAATTTTTATTTTATAATATACCTGTGTTCTACCGAACAGCACAAAGGTTGAACTTTTCTATGTTTTGCTGGCCAAAAAATTCTGTTCATGCAATCCAGTGAGTGACACCCAGCCAAGCACGTTGACAAAGATCGAGACCCCAGATCTGTGCCTAAGAAAATAAGTAGAATCTTTTGAAATGCTAACCTGTGGGATGTTTATCTTAGTAAGATAATGGAGTGATATACTGAAGTGTGTAACATTGACCTTTCTGATTGTCGAGAAGCTGTGACTGGGAGTTGCTGCCTGGAGTGTTGAGGCTGTTGTTGCATTCGGTGTTAAGGTCTGTCCCATAGATGCTGCCTGACCTTCTGAGTGTTCTCAGCCACTTCTATTTTAATTTCAGATTTCTAGCATCTGCAGTATTTTGCCACGTGTACATTGTTGGACTTAGGGTTAGGGTAAACTGGAGTGTATGTAAACCTGGAGGTGGAGGTGAGGTTTACATACACTCAGTCAGTAATATCTTGCAAGCGAACCTTGAGTTGGGTGTTATAAAGTTCTTAGACAATGTGTCGTAAATAACTTTGCCTCCAGCTGTTTTGCTGATGGTATGGAATGGTTTGGGGGCAGTGTAATGGCTCGAGAAAATGTGCAGTTTGATTGTAACTTTCTGCTATGATTTTGTTTTGCTGAATTGATGGCCTTGTGGAACCAAATGCGGCTTTGAATGTGAGTAAGGTCAGAGAGTGTGATAGCTTCAAATTCATTGCAAGAATAAATGCATTTGTGAGATTACTCTCGCAGTTAGTTCATTTCCACAATTGAAACTTACCGAGGTTTCAGGTTTAATCGTTGTGAGATTGAGCCGTCTGGTGACTCAGATGAGAACTTTTAAAAGCATCTGTTGGGGTGATTGTACTTGTAACCATTATATCTCGGATTCAAAACTGCCGTAATGTACAGAGGTCTGTTCAGAGTATAACCCCCCAAGATAGAAGATGATAATGATAGACTTTAATAGCTTAATTCCCTGCTTCTATACGACTCTACACCCAAACCTGGGTTGGCTGGGAGGAGCGTTTTGCTGTCATTTGATGACTCCTGGGGCTGCCTTATGTAAATTAGTGAGTTAATGGATTTGGCCACTGATGTGACTCCTGCACTCCTCGTGCTCCCTGTGATGTGAATTTGAACTTTAACTTTCAGCCCAGAAGTAAATGCTGATGTGCAGAGCCTGGCTTTGTGGCCATCTTCCCATATATCTGCATCCAGGACAGGAAATGGACTTTGTTTTCCACAGTGTAGGTGGCTTCCTAAATTCATCATCTGATTTAGTATTAATGTGACTCTTATTGAGCTTCAAAATGTTTTGGCAAAAAAAAACATTGAGATGTTACTTGGATGAAAAAAAGTGGATTGTGCCTGGACAGTAGAGCAAGTAGCTCCTGTGTCTGAGGTCTTTGTGTCGAAGACTCTGCAGAGTTCATGGAGTAACATTTTTTGATCCATTTTGATGCTGGAGTTTGGATTTTGCACATTGCCACATGAAATTCAAACTCTTGAGTAAAAAGACCCCAATATTTTAATATCATGTGATCAGACAGCTCGTATTTTGTTAACTGGTCAAACTCAATTCCTGGATTTTTAAAATAAAATTCTCACTGAGGAGTTTGAGATAATTTACAATGTACAGGTTTTCAGTTTGGAAGTTTGTATGTTTATATGTATATATGCCTAGGACACTGGTTCAACTTTCATTTTTTCCCTTCATTCTTAATAAACTGTAGTCTATAAATACGGAATGACCTTAATGGTTATGACTTACAAAATGAAATGTGTTTATCTCTGTAATTTGTATATAAATGGATGTAAAAATGAAATTCTTTAACATTTCCAGTCTTGTGATTTTCTTCCTGATACCCATCGGTGATTTTCTTCAAAGAATTGTATATATTGTGATGAAATATTACTAAACTTATTGTATCCTTTGTAATTTTCCCAGATTAAGCTACATCTGATATTAATGAATGCATTTGATGTAACAATAACTACAAACTGGTTTAGCCTTGCTGTCAGTCAGTCACACTCCCACTTTGTAGGTGTCATCCTCTGTTTGAGACTTTAAACTGAGGCTCTTGTCTCTTTGTTCAGGTGGATGTTAAACATGATTATTATTATTATTATTAGCTGTGATACTGTTGGAAAAGAGAAGGCAATACCTCCTGGCCAACAATCTTCCAGTTAAATTGGTCATTCACATAATGGCTGTTTATTGGACATTGCTGTGCACAAATTGGCTGCAGCATTCACCTATTTAACCAGTCACTATACCTGACCAGCAGTTTTCTGTGAATCACTTTTGACTTTTTGACGTTTGATATGTACTATATTAATTACAAGGATTGTTATTTTTTCTCAGCTTGTGCTGAGTTAAACTCATAACTAAATTCCCTGCCCTGTAAGTAGGGAATTTCTTTAGCTAGTGTGAACAAAACATGATTGTATCTCTCCTTTTACAACCCCTGATGATGCTTCGACACCCGAAAACATTTTAAGTTGGTTTCATCCAATAACAGAGGAGTTGCTGTTATTTGGGACTGAATGACCTATGCACTTTGAGGCTGAATCCTCAGCCCATTCTACCAACTACAGTGATGGTTCATTGCTGAGGCGGAGCTCCCTCCTGCTCCAGTCCACACGGCCCCTTTAAACAAAAGGTAAAATATTCGCACTCTGACCTCTCCATCCACGGTCTCCTACGCTGTTCCAATGAGCCACAGCGCAAGCTCAAGGAACAGCACCTCATTGATCTGCTCGGGACCTTACAGCCCTCGGGCCTCAATATTGATTTCAACAATTTCAGACCATAACAGCTCACCTTCCCCCTCCCCCTCTTCCATGACCATCACCACATCATCTGGGTCCCAGACACACCATTCCTCTCTCTGGTCGGCCTATTTTGTTGCACTTCCTCCCCCCTCCCACCCTTTGTTTTGCATCATTAACACCTCTTTAACCCATCATCCCCTGTCCTCTACCCCAATTTCTCCTTTTTCTTGCCCTGCCTCCCCCCTCTTTGTCAGCCCTTAAAAGTCTCTCCCTCCCAACATGTCCAGTTCTGACAAAGGGTCATTGACCCAAAATGTTGATGCACTTTTTCCATAGATGCTGCCTGACCTGAGTTTTCCCAGCCACTTCTATTTTTATTTTAGGCCCTTTAAACCTTTATTATTATTATTAATTATAAGTTCCTCCAACTTTTGTTGGTGAGACGGAAGCTGTCTGAGCTCTGAGAAGTAATACAAGCTACTTGGGGAGTAATTATTAGGTTAAGTGCATCAACTAGTTTGTATTCAAATTGAACTCTAAATTGAATAAAAATTTAGACCAGCAATGGCAGACATTCAAGGAGATAGTGCAAAATTCCCAATGAGCACATATTCCTTTGAGGAATAAGAATGCCATTGGGAAAGGTGGTGCAGCCGTGGCTAACGAGAGCAGTTAGGGACAGTATCAAATCAAAAGAAAAAGCCTATAAAACAGCGAAGATGAGTAGTAAACCCGAGGATTGGGAGAACTTTAGGGAACAACAGAGGAGGACCAAAAAATTGATCAAGAGGGAGAAAATAGATTACGAGGGCAAACGAGCAAAGAACATAAAAACAGACTCCAAGAGTTTTTACAAATATATGAAGAGGAAAAGGCTAGTGAGGGTGAATGAGACCAGAGGAATTATAATAGGGGACAAAGACATGGCAGAGTCATTAAACAAGTATTTTTCTACAGTCTTCACCGTAGAAGACACTGGAAACATACCAAAAATAGAGGACCAAGAAGACAATGTTAGCGAGCAACTTAGGGAGATTAACATTAGTAAAGAGATGGTTCTAGGTAAATTGTCGGGTCTTAAAACCGATAAATCCCCTGGACCGGATGGCCTGCATCCGAGAGTTTTAAAGGAGGTGGCTACTGAGATAGTGGATGGCATGTCTATAATCTTCCAAAAGTCTGTGGATACTGGAAAAGTTCCCATTGATTGGAAGATTGCAAACGTAACTCCACTATTTAAGAAGGGTGGGAGAGAAAATAGGGAAAACTATAGACCAGTTAGTTTGACGTCAGTTGTAGGGAAAATTCTTGAGTCCTTAATAAAAGACGTAGTTATGGGATACCTGGAAGACCATAAAAAGATTAGGCAGAGTCAACATGGCTTTACAAAAGGGAAGTCATGCTTGACTAACCTTTTAGAATTTTTTGAGGATGTATCTAGCAGGTTGGATAAGGGGGAACCAGTAGATGTGGTATATTTGGATTTTAGGAAGGCATTTGACAAGGTGCCACACAAAAGGCTGTTACTCAAGATCAAGGCCCACGGGATTAATGGGAAAATATTAACATGGATAGAAGAGTGGCTATCGGGTAGAAAGCAGAGAGTAGTGATAAACGGATCATTCTCGAATTGGCAGGAGATGTAACTAGTGGAGTGCCACAAGGATCAGTGCTTGGGCCTCAGCTATTTACCATTTACATCAATGATCTGGACGAGGACATTGAATGTAATGTGTCTAAATTCGCGGATGATACTAAACTAGGTAGCAGAGTGAGCTCTCAGGATGATGCAAAAAGATTGCAACAAGATATAGATAGGCGCGGGGAGTGGGCAAGTAGGTGGCAGATGGAATTCAATGTTAGCAAGTGTGAAATTATTCACCTTGGTAGCAAGAATAAAAGAACAGATTATTTTCTGGAAGGGGAGAAGTTAGATAGAGTTAGTATTCAAAGGGATTTGGGTGTCCTTGTACACCAGTCCCAAAAAGTTAGTTTGCAGGTGCAGCAGCAACTAAGAAGGCGAACGGCAGTTAGCGTTCATTGCAAAAGGTTTAGAATATAAGAGTAGGGAAGTCTTGCTGCAACTGTATAGGGCTTTGGTGAGACCGCACCTCGAGTATTGTGTGCAGTTCTGGTCTTCTTATTTAAAAAAGGACATACTTGCCCTCAAGGGGGTGCAGTGTAGATTCACTCAGTTAGTTCCTGGGATGAGGGGACTGACCTATGAGGATAAGCTGAATAAACTGGGGCTGTATTCTCTATAGAGTACAGAAGAATTGGGGGGGATCCTATTGAAACTTATAAGATTCTTGAAGGGCTCATAAAGTAGACACAGAGGGTCTGTTTCCCCGTTAGGAGAATCTATAACAAGGGGTCACAGTCTTAAAATTAAGGGTCAGCCTTTTAGAACAGAGTTGAGGAAACATTTCTTCACTCAGAGGGTAGTGAACTTATGGAATTCACTACCCCAGAAGGCTGTAGATGCTCAGTCCTTGAACATTTTCAAGGCTGAGACTGATAGATTCTTGAAAAATAGAGGGATTAGGGGATATGGGGATAGGGCGGGTAATCAGAGTTAGGTGAGAAGATCAGCCACGATCTTATTGAATGGCGGAGCACAGGCACGAAGGGCCGAATGGCCGACTCCTGCTCCTAATTCTTATGTTCTTATGATCTTATGTTTGTACCAAACAAAGAGTGGGAAGGAAGACATACACAAGACAAAGGAGCTTTAAATGCTTTTCATGGGGATAAAACCCTGCACATTGCTAACCTGCCACCTGTTGTGGGAGGATTGTGTACAAAAAACTATTCAATCATCAGTGGGAAATCAATGCAAACATTATGTCTAGTTTAAAAGCACACATTTTCTTCTAAAAACAGGCAAAGGATGAAACAGCGAAACAGGGTATGACAGTTTACATTTATAATAATAATCCTTGCATTTGATATAGCGCCTTATCACATCTTTGAGATGTCTCAAAGCGCTTCACAGAATTTACTGTAAAGTGAATTGACTGTATATTTTGTGGGTGAAACATGGCAGCCAATTGTGCACAGCAGCGTTACACAAACACTCATGGTTTGAGTGCCCAAATTAATATTTTTGCTTAAAGGGATTATTACCCTCGGAAAAGCGAGCTGCCAATTGAACCTGGGTCCTCTGGCTTGTGAGGCTCGAGCTCTAACCACTAAGCTAGAGGTTTCCACTCATACAATATCATCAGGAGGATCTCAAAACACTTCACATCACTGATTGGGAGCCCAGGCCAAGGGGGCGCATGTCGAAAGGGCAGGTGGGTTTTGACGTCGGGAAGAGCGAGGCGTTGGGGTGGAGTTCCAGAGAGCGGGGACAGGGTGGCTGAAAGCTCACCAAACAACGGTGGTGCAGATCTGGCAGGGAGAGCATCCAGGGCCACTGGGTTGTGTGGAATGGCTGAGGACATTGGAGGTATTTAGAAGTGAGGATGAGGATCCTTAATTTTGATCCGATGGGGAGGTGGGGGATGCTGGGCACATGGAGTCTGGAGTTGGCAGAGTTCTACTCTGCATCTTGTGAAGGGAATAACTGGGGAGACTGTCGACCGGAGAGTTGGAACAATCAAATCTTAATGTGATAATTGTAGAGGGTTTTGGCAACCTGGGGGGAGAGGTGATGCTAGAGGCGGGAAATCGAGGAAAAATTGGGGTCAAACAATATTCTGATTCTCTGCACAAACTCCGTGAGGTGGAATGCATCCGTGCAGGTTGATGATGTCAGCGCCTGAGGTGAGAAAATGCTGATGAAGCCAATGAGGAGAGCTTTTTTTTTTCTCTTTGACCGTGCCTTCAGCTCCCCTCTCGACTCTCTTCCCCCTCCTCGCTCCCTCCCTTCCCTCCCCTCACCCTGACCATTTCTCCCCTCCTCGCTCCCTCCCTTCCCTCCCCTCACCCTGACCATTTCCCCCCTGCTCGGGTCACGACCCAACTGTGCAGCGCCTTGGGACGTCCTCCTGACGTGAAAGGCGCTTTATAAATGGAATCTTGTTGTTGTTGTTGTTATTACCCTGAGCTGCAGAAAGTCAGAGCCTCCAGGACTTGATGTTTGATGAGCAAATCTTCAGAGCAGCATCGGTCCTGGAATCGAGGGTGGAGGCAGAGAGATAGAATTGGCTGTCATCATCTTACATATGGCTTCAATGTTCAGGGAAAAAAGGCAAAATTTATAAAAGAAGAGTGCACAAGTTGTTTACGGGAGATCACTCACCTGGGGAGGGGGGTTCAGTGGGTTCCTTCAGGGGATCAATGCTGTTCCTTGTATATAATATTATTATTAATAATGACCTGGGTTTGCAGATTCAGTGCAACTCCACTGTTAAAATTGTTAAATTTGCTAACAACTTGTAAATTGGTGTAAATGATAGAATCAGAGGAGACGGCCATTGTTTTAAAATAACAAATTACATTTAGAAAATCGTGTGGGGTAAGAAAACTTGCCCAACATTTCACACGGACCCGCCCAGGAATCAAACCTATGTCCTCTTGCTTGCCAGGTGAGTGCTCTAACCACGAAGCTACATGACTCTGTATGTAGGCCAATAACGAGGGTGAAGGGGAGATTAATGGAGGTTAAACATTTATAACCCTTACTGCCTTTTTTTACTCTTACTCTCTGGGGTTGGTGTGAGGGGGGGGTCCTCACTAACTCAAATGGCTGCTTTAACTTAATTCTCTCTCTTTGCTCCCCATCTCTACATTTTTGCTTCTCTTTGTGTCACTGAACAGTACCCGTTGCCTTCGTCCCTCCGGGTCTGACCTCCTCCTCGTCCCGAGTCCTCCACTCCACCCTCGGTGGCTGTGCCTTCAGCCACTATGCCCCGAGGCTCTGGAACTCCCTTCCTCACTCCCTTTGTCTCACTCCCTCCCTTCCCATTTTCAGGTCTCGGCTGAAGACCTTTCATTTCGACCACACCTTTGGTCACCTTCCTCCCCCTCCTCCTGGCCCCTCCCCCTCCACTGGCCCCTCCCCCTCCATTGGCTCCTCCCCTTCCCCCCTTCCCCTCCCCTGGCTCCTCCCCCTCCCCCTGGCTCCTCCCCCTCCCCTGGATCTTCCCCTTGGTTCCTCCCCCTGGCTCCCTCCCCCTGGCTCCTCCCCCTGGCTCCTCCCACTGGCTCCTCCCCCTCCCCATTGCTCCTCCCCCTCCCCCTGGCTCCTATCCCCTGGCTCCTCCCCTTGGCCCCTCCCCCCTCCCCCTGGCTCCCTCCCCCTGGCTCCCTCCCCCTGGCTCCTCCCCCTGGCTCCTCCCCCTCCCCATGGCTCCTCCCTCTCGCCTGACTCCTCCCCATCCCTGGCTCCTCCCCCTCCCCCAGCTCCTCCCCCTCCTCCTGGTCCCTTACCCTGGCTCCTTCCCCTTCCCCCGGCTTGTCCCCGGGATCCGTTACTATAAAGCGCTCTGAGACGCCGTCTGGCGTGGAGGGCACTATATACGTCCAATTGTTGAACGTTCCTGAGCTGCCATTTCTCTGCTAACAGTGAATCAACCTCATTGCTCTTCACTGATCCTCATTTGTATAATGAGCGTAAATGAATGGATGTGACAAAGAGAGAGAAATAACGTTGGTGAGAAATAAACTTCAAGCTGCCACATGGGGTTATGATGTAGTGGCAATAATGGAAACATGGCTCAAACAAGGGCAGGAATGGGAGCTGAATATTCCTGCCTACAATGTATTCAGGGGAATAGGGAGGAGAATAAAGGAGGGGGTGGCAATATTGATTAAACACACATTTACAGCTCTGGAAAGGGACGGTGTGCTCGAGGGTCCAAAAACAGAATGTATTTGGTTAGAGTTAAGGAGCGGAAAAGGAGCTGTTACTCTATTAAGTGTATATTACAGACCAATAAATAGTGGGAAGGTAATAGACAAGCAAATCTGCAGAAAGATGCAAAACCAATAGAGTGGTGATAATGGGGGACTTCAATTATTCTAACGTAGACTGGGAATCACACAGTGTAAAGGGCAAGGAGGGGAGAGGATTCCTGAAATGTGTGCAGGATAACCTTCGGGATCAGTATGTTTCCAGCCCAACGAGGAAGGAAGCAGTGCTGGATCTAGTCCTAGGGAATGATGTGGGGCAAGTGGAGCAGGTTTCAGTAGGAGAGCATCTGGACAACAGTGATCACAACATCATTAGGTTTAAAGTACTTATGGAAAGGGATGAGGACCAATCAAAGGTGAAGATACTCAACTGGAAGAGGTGAATTTCAATGAGTTCAAAAGGGACCTCGCTAAGGTGGACTGGAAAGGAAGATTGACAGGTAAAACAGCTAACGAGCAGTGGGAAGTCTTCAAGGAGGAGATAGTTCGGGGACAGAACAAATACATTCCCACAAAGGGGAAAGGAGGGCTTCCAAACTTCCCTGGATGAATAATGAAATTGGGATTAAAATGAAACAGTAAAAGGAGGCTTATGATAAATGTCAGGTCCAAAATACAGAAGATAATCAAATTGAATACAGGAAGTACAGAGGAGAACTGTGAAAAGAAAGAAGAGATGCAAAGAGATTGCATGAGAAAAGATGAGCGGGTAACATAAAAGGGAACCCTAAGGTATTTTATAATCATATAAAGAATAAAAGGTAAGTCAACCTTTTGGGTTCAATTAGGAACTAAAGAGGAAATCTTCTTGTGGAGGCGGAGGGCACGGCTGACGTACTGAATGAGGACTTTGCATTTGTCTTCACAAAAGAAGAGGATGCAGCCAATGCCACAGTATCGGAGGAGACGGTAGAGAAATTGAATAAATTCAGAATAAACTGACAGGAGGGACTAAGAAGGTTGTCGGTGCTCAAGGTGGATAAGTCACCCGGTCCGGATGGGATGCATCCTCGGTTACTGAGGGAAGTAAAGCTGGAAATAGCGGAGGCTCTGGGCACAATCTTTCAATTCTCCTTGGACACTGGGAGGTGCCAGAGGACTGGACAGTTGTAAATGTTACTCCCCTATACAAAAAGGGGCAGAAGGATAAACCCGGGAACTACAGGCCAGTCAGCTAGACGTCAATATTGGGGAAACTTCTAGAGACTATAATTCAGCACAAATTAAATTTTCACTCAGAAAAATATGGGTTAATAAAGGACAGTCAACATGGATTTGTTAAAGGCAACAACAACAAACAACAGAATTACATTTATAGAGCGCCTTTCATGTTGGGAGGATGTCCCAAAGCACTGAACAGTCTGGTGTCATGGCCCGAGCATGGGGGAGGGGTGGTGTAGGGGTGAGGGAAGGCAGAGAGGTGGGAGGGCGACCAAAGGCACGGTCAAAGAGAAGGGTCTTGAGATCGGCCTTGAAGGAGGCGAGGGAGGAAGCGAGGCGAAGGGACTGTGGGATGGAGTTCCAGAGTGTGGGGGCGGAGAGGCTGGAAGCCCGGCCACCGATGGTAGGGCGGGTCGGGCGGGAGCCATGAAGCAGGCTGGAGCCTGCTGAACGGAGGGAGCGGGCAGGTTGGTAGGGAGTCAGCAGGTCAGAGAGGTAGGAGGGGGCAAGGCCATGGATGGCCTTAATGGTGAGGACGAGGATCTTGAACTCGATCCTCTGGGGGATGGGGAGCCAGTGGAGTCGGGCGAGGGTGGGAGTGATGGGGTCACGGAGGCTGGTGTGTGAGAGTACACGAGCTGCAGAGCTTTGGATGATCTGCAGCTTGTGAAGGGAAGAGTTGGGAAGGCCGATGAGGAGGGAGTTTCCATAATCGAGCCTTGAAGTGACGAATGTGTGGGTGAGGGTTTGGGGCCCTGAGGGGTGAGGCAGTGGCGGAGTCTGGCAATGTTGCGGAGGTGGTGGTAGGCAGTGCCGGTCATGGAGCGGATGTGGGGGAGAAAGGACAGTTCAGGGTCAAACAAGACCCCCAGGTTCCTGACAGGCTCAGTGAGGTTGAGTGTGCAGCCGTGGAGGCTGATGCTGCCAGTGCCCGAGGTACGGAGGCGCTGGCGTGAGCCAATCAGGAGAGCCTCGGTCTTGCTGACGTTGAGTTGGAGAAAGTTGTCCCTCGTCCAGGACTTGATGTCGAACAGGCAGTCGGTCAGGACCCCAGTAGTCCTGGAGTTCAGGGTGGAGGCAGAGAGGTAGAGTTGGGTGTCACCCGCATACATGTAGAAATTTCCCCCATGTCTGTGGATGATGTCACCAAGGAAGAGCATGTAGAGGGTGAAGAGGAGGGGACTGAGGTCAGAGCCCTGAGGAACACTGCACAAGACGGGGCGGGGGCTGGAGGAGAAGCTGTTTGCCGCGACGAAGTGGAGGCGGTGTGAAAGGTAAGACCTGAACCAGTCAAGGACAGAGCCTTGAAGGTTGTGGTGGGAGGAGGAAGATTGAGTGGTCCACGGTGTCAAAGGCAAATCATGTCTAACAAACTTAATAAGAGTTTTTTGATGCAGTAACGGAGAGGGTGGATGAAGGCAGTGCAGTTGGTGTAGTTTATATGGATTTCCAAAAGCCGTTTTGATAAAGTGCCACATAAGAGACTTGTAAGTAAAATCGAAGCCCACGGTATTAAAGGGACAGTGGCAGCGGATACAGAACTGGGAGACAGAGAGCAGAGAGTGTGGGGAACGGTTGTTTTTCTGACTGGAGGGAAGTGCAGTGGTGACCCCCAGGGGTCGGTATTGGGGCCACTGCTGTTTATGATCTATATAAATGACCTGGACTGGGGTACAGGGAGGACAATTGTCAATTTTGCAGATGATACAGAGCTAGGCGGGGGCTAACCTGCCCCAAGTTAATCCAAAACTTGGCCGTCGCACACTCACACAAAGTAAACTCCTTACCTGCATCACACCAGTTCCAGCCAGGCTCCACTCTGGCTCTGATTAACCAAACAGATCGATTTCAAGATCCTCACGCTTGTCTTCAAATCTCTTCATGTTCTGGCACCTCCCTATCTCTCCAACCTGCTTATCCCCCAACCCATTGCCTCCGCTCAACTGGCTCTTGCCCCACATACCACCATTGCTGGCTGCGCTTTCAGTCACTATGCCCTGAAACTCTGCAATACTCTTCCGCTTTCCCTCTGCCTTGCCCCCTCTTTCCCCAACTTCAGGGGTTGTCTGAGGACCTTCAACTTTGACCATGCCTACGGTCGCCTCCCCACTCCCCCCGGCTCGGTGTCGTGCTCTGCCATTGTCATGCGCTCTGGGACACTGCCCTGCATGAGGGGACTATATAAATGCAAGTTGTTGTTGTTAAAGATCCCAAGGCACAGCTCAAAAAGAGAAGCAAGTTTCTCCCAGACTCCTGGTCAACAATAAATTTTGCCATTCACTTTACAGGTGTTTGTGGGTCATTGTTGTGTGCAAATGGACACCTACAGTCACTGACCATTACAGTGTGATCCTGTGAAGGACTGAGAAACCCTCCCACTGGAAAAGGCACTGCATCAAATGCAAGAATTATTATTAATATCTCTGGAAAAGTGATCAACAATGCGCCAATCGATTAACAAGCAGGTTCCTACTTATTGCTAGGTAAACAGGGATGTGTGGAGTAAGGAAACTTGCCTAGCGTTTTGCCCTGTCACACCCGGGAATCAAACCCAGGTCCTCTTGCTTGCGAGGCGAGCGATCTAACCAATACACTACAGGACTCCACTGTGCTGTGGGCAAGTAGGGAATGGAGGGAGAGGTGTGAGCGAAGCGTTCCAGAATTTTAGCAAGGAAAGGCAGGATCTAAACAGGGAACTCTGCCTAGCTTGGGTTCTCATGAGCATTGTGTGCCATGTGGTGTCAGGCTGACCAAACAACATGTAGGATTAGGAAAACCCAGACCACCCGCCTCCCGGTGAGACCAAATGTAACAAACTGTGAGACTCGGTTAATCCTCTCGTTCTGGAGCCCCCCTTTCCCCCCTCCACCCCCCCCCCCCTCCCCCCCCCCCGGCACGAGGACAGCCTCACACATTCGGTAAATGCCCTTGAGTTGTGGTCTGGTCACTGACCTCCACACTTTCACTTCCCCTTTGATTTGTTTTGCTCTGTTTTTTCCAACCAATTTTCTCCTGTTATGAAGGAGATTGACTTATTGTTTCTTCCACAGGAGGATAGTGGCGCAGGGTCCGTGGCCAAGTTGCTGATACTCTTGTGTTAGTCAGTCAGCTGAGCAGTGAGAGCCCTCGGGAACCTGCCTTGACTCTGCTCGGGAGTTACTAGTTTCAGATTTTCAGTGTTTGCAGTTTTTGTGTGTGAGCCAAGAAATATTGATGTAGTTGATTGATTCAGTTCTGGTTTGTGACATTGCAGCAGTTCGCTAGTTTCTTCACAGCTCTGCGTTTAAAGTCGATTGCTCCCCTTTCTTTTACAGCTAAGGAATATTCGTGCTCCTTGAGCTTGGTGTAATAGTCAGAGAATTTGTTAAACAGGATGGAGATCGGCATGCCATTCAGGATGATCCCAAAGGAAATGCACCCGAATGCCACAATCCGGCCCAGCAGGGTTTCTGGTGTTGTGTCTCCATAGCCTACAGTTGAGATGCTAACCTGAAGGGATACAAGAGTTTGTTGATAATCTAACTCTTATCTACTGTACAAAGCCAGACTATTAGTTTCCCAGTCGCTCTGCCAATCAGGGCAAGTGGAGCTTCATTTAGACCCTGGCACAGGGCATTCTCTGTCATTCTCACCCCGTGATGAGACCTGATGCAGATCAGTGATTATATTCATCGCCTCAAGTGGGAATCCATTCCAAATTCTTGCCATCATCTGAACGAAAATATTACTGCTAATCTCTCCTATTTCAGACCATCAAACCTGTTGCTTCATTAGATCAGAGCAGATCCTTTAACCCCATTTCCCTGCCTGATCTCTCCACCACTTTGGAACTTGATTTCACATGAACTTCTTAAAACTAAAACAAAACAACGTCTAGAGTTTCAGGCCGACGAGAACCACAATGGCCACCGAGGCTGGAATGTCGGTACCTGCTCCTCAATCTAAACGTCAAAACAATCACTCTCCCCTCTCTGTTCACTAAAATTATCATCTAAACCTTCCCAGCTGACAGATCTCGGCACATGTGAAGCCCCTCTCCCCCTCTCTCATAAACAAGATCCAAAAAAGGTCTTTCCCACGAGCACAAAATATACAGCAACTTGTGAGGTACCATCACAGCTCAGTGTCTCTCAGCGCTGCACCGAGGGCACAGCTGGAGACCACGCCACGGGGGGGGGGGGGGGGTGGGGGGGTGGGGTGGGGGGGGGGGGGGGACCATTGGTTGAAGTTGGTCTTGAGATGGTTAAGGGATTGAAAGACAGATAACAGAAACATAGACAGATACAAAGACACCACACACACAGCCCCCACCACACACACAGCCCCCACCACACACACAGCCCCCACCACACACACAGCCCCCACCACCACACACACAGCCCCCACCACACACACAGCCCCCACCACCGCAACCACAGACCCCACCACACACACAGCCCCCACCAGACACACAGCCCCCACCACCACACACAGCCCCCACCACATACACAGCCCCCACACACACACAGCCCCCACCACATACACAGCCCCCACCACACACACAGCCCCCACCACACACACAGCCCCTACCACCACAACCACAGCCCCCACAACCACAGACCCCACCACACACACAGCCCCCACCACCGCAACCACTGCCCCCACCACACATACAGCCCCCACCACATACACAGCCCCTACCACCGCACACAGCCCCCACCACCGCACACAGCCCCCACCACACACACAGCCCCCACCACACACACAGCCCCCACCACCACACACAGCCCCCACCACCACAACCACAGCCCCCACCACCACAACCACAGACCCCACCACCACACACAGCCCCCACCACCGCACACAGCCCCCACCACCACACACAGCCCCCACCACCACAACCACAGACCCCACCACCACACACACAGCCCCCACGACCACACACACAGCCCCCACCACCACACACACAGCCCCCACCAGATACACAGCCCCCACCACATACACAGCCCCCACCACCACACACAGCCCCCACCACCACACACAGCCCCCACCACATACACAGCCCCCACCACCACACACAGCCCCCACCACCGCAACCACAGCCCCCACCACCACACACAGCCCCCACCACCGCAACCACAGACCCCACCACCGCACACAGCCCCCACCACCACAACCACAGACCCCACCACCACACACACAGCCCCCACCACCACACACAGCCCCCACCACACACACAGCCCCCACCACACACACAGCCCCCTCACCACACACAGCCCCCACCACATACACAGCCCCCACCACACACACAGCCCCCACCACATACACAGCCCCCTCACCACACACAGCCCCCACCACACACACAGCCCCCACCACACACACAGCCCCCACCACCACACACAGCCCCCACCACACACACAGCCCTCACCACCACACACACAGCCCCCACCACACACACAACCCCCACCACCACACACAGCCCCCACCACACACAGCCCCCACCACACACACAGCCCCCACCCACACACACAGCCCCCACCCACACACAGCCCCCACCACACACACAGCCCCCACCCACACACACAGCCTCCACCACCACACATACAGCCCCCACCCACACACACAGCCCCCACCCACACACACACCATCTGTATGGACAGATCCTCACACTTACTGCCGCCCACCACCAAGCACTTGGAATGCTGCTGAAGTTGGTGCCGGGAACATCGTGTTCTACGGAGTGAATGAGGGCAGAGAAGGTGAAGATGCCCATAGCAATGAAGAGCAGGAGGCAGCACACTTGCTGGTAGCACTGGCGCAGGGTGAAGCCGAATGCCCGCAGGCCTGTGGAGTGGCGAGCCAGCTTCAAGATACGAAATATGCGGGTGAGACGGATAATTTTTAAAATCTGTCCAAGTTTTCCGACCCTTTCGACAGCCTCAATATCTTCATAATAATGCAACGCTCCTTCCTCAATGTAGTGCTCCAGGGCAAACTGGATATAAAACGGGAGAACAGCAAACAGGTCCATGGTGTTCAACACACTTTTCAAGAATTGCTTTATTTTTGGAGCAGAGAAAATTCGGAGTAAATATTCAACAGTGAAGAACACGATACAGATATTTTCCACCATTTCCATGTAAGTCTTGCCGCTGGGTCTCTGTATCTGGAGTTCCTGCACTGTGCTCAGTGTCATGGCCACAACCGAAATCAGAACAAAGAGACTGGATGTAATCGCCATGAGCTTTGCACTGATTGAAGAATAAGGATTTTTCATCAAATTCCAGACTTTTCTTCGGATTTCTCCAAGACACTGTTTTTGAAAAGTTTCTTCATGTTCCTCAAAATCCACTTCCGCTTGAAGTTCTTTCTGAATTTTAAGATATTCCTTCAGTTCATCTCGTTTCTCTTCAAATAGTATGCGGCAACAAGGCTGAGTGTACTTGATGTGAAGGCCCCAGTAACGGATTTCCTCCACAAAGTTCGTGGGACACGATTCATCCATGATCCACAAGGTGCCGCTTTGGTAGAAGTGAAAAATACTGTGGAATATCTGGGGATTGCGATCAAAGAAGTACTCGTTGGTTTGGACAGAATAATCATCGCACAATTCCAGTTTCCTCACAGGATCCTGCATTGTCGCAAGTTTCCCGATCCTGGTCTTTGGGAATTTCGCTGCGGCTTTGTGAACAATCTTAAAACAACTCCCTCCAACATTAATGTTCAGAAATTGGTGTTTATTCTGCAAGTTTTCAGTCTGTTCCTCATCAGGGCCCAAGTGGTGAGCAGAAGTCCACTGTTTGACTGAACTGTCCAAGGCAAATGGGATGTAATTTTCTTCTTCTTCAATACTTTGTGAAAAACTTGTAGTATCTCCGATTTTGAGATTGGCAAACAGACTAGATCGTCTCTTTTGCAGTTGCTTCATTTTGCTCAATTCCTGCAGCTTCTTGTGTGCAGCGGTAGCTCCGTCTGTTCTGGTCTAAATCAAGTTAAAAGTAAAAGAGGATTGTCTAAAGTTGATTAAAGGATTGCTTCCGGAAGACGCAAAGTCACAACCAACTGTTAAGAGATTAAAAGAATTAATGGATCAGAAGATGTAATCTTTTCTGTGACATAACTGGGTATGAACCATATTTGTCTAGTGTGATATTAAATGAAATATAGTTTAAACAAGGGTTTAATTTACCGTGTCAATTTATAGAATTCCTTATTAATTCCTCAGATTGGCACAAATAAACCTCAACTAAATGATATGGACCCAGGCAGCTCTGATCCAATGTCATCAATTTCCACGATAGCAACCAGGGGGAGAGACATTTTAATGTGTGGCTTATTAATCCCATTAACAAGTGCTGGAAATTAGACCCTTGTATTTATTTTAAAAATCATAGCAGTTGCTATGGAGCTCAACAACATGTCTCAGGATTTGTATATATATATATGACTGGATTTTGTATGTATCGTAGCAGCCAATTTGCACACAATGGGCCACAAACAGCCATTGAGTGACCGATGATTGTTGGTGTATTTTGTGGATGAACGGTCCAATGGAGTCCTTAACATGGAATCTGAACAGATGTGGTTGCAATTTAACATCTCACCTGAAAGATCATTCGGGGCTTCCCAAGCGCTGCATTGGAGTGTCAGACTGGGGTATGAGCTCAAAGTCCCGATATGTGGCTCGATCCATTCACATTTTCAAGACTGTTAGGTCAAGTTATTGAGGGATATGGGGCATGGGCGGGTAATTGGACTTGAGGTACAAATCAGCCATGATCCTACAGAACGGCAGAACAGGCTCGAGGGGCTGAATGGCCTACTCCCGTTTCTACATTTCTGTGATTCCACAAATGTCTGATTCACAGGTGAGAATGCTACCAATTGAGCCTAAGTAATAATAATATCTTACAATCTATGTAAATCTAATAATAATAATCCTTGCATTTTATATAGAGCCTTATCACATCTTCTGGATGTCTCAAAGCGCTTCACAGGATATGCTGAAAAGCTAATTGACTGTATGAAATGTTGAGTCTTTCAAACACAGATTAGATATTTTCTTTTAGGAAATAACATAATGGGATACAGTACATAGGGAGTTTGGGACATATGCGCAGGCGACAGCCAAGAAGGTGGAAGGTGAACTAGATGGACCTTGGTCTCTTTTTGTCTAGCATTTCTTGTTGTTATGTATATGTGTGGGGTGTCAAATGAGAAATTAGATTTTCCAAGTGAAACCACTTCATCCTCAAGGAAGGAAGATCTTGGCTGTGTCACTGGAGTGTGTCCAGCTAGCAAGGAAACACAAAGCCATCAGCTTGTTCACAAAGATGTGGTGGCAGCTCAGAGCAGAGTTCCATTCCAGGTTTCTCAGGCTGTTACACTTCATAACCCATTAACATGGACCAGGAAAAGATAGCATCAAAAACCAGGTGGGACACAGTCCACAAGCAATTCCATGGCAGCGCAGATATATTTTGGGATTTCTTCTTAACAAGAAAACTGCTCGGTACATGAGATGGAAGGCTTATTATTAATAAGAAGATTGGACAAGTTAATCCAGGGTTATTTATACCTGCCTGTTTTGTGTGGAAACTACATAATGTTCTCCCTCTTGAGTGCTGGGGACAATTACACATGTATGAAATTTTCCCAACTTCAAACTTGAGGAGCAGCTCGGGAGGCTGAGGGGTTCCTGGTCACTCACTCCAGGAGGTTAACCCCCACAGGCAGGAGACAGAGGAGGATGACTGTCCACGGGGGAAAGAAAAATAGAAAGGAGAGTGCAGGGAAAGTTGCCGTAGCAAACAGGTATCAGGCACTGAGTACCCGTGAGCAATGCTGTGTCACTGTGCAGCCAGTGGCTCCCAAAGGGGAAAGTGCAGGTCAGTCAGGGAAGTAACAGGAATCTCTGTAGCTGCAACCATGAATCCCGAATAGTGTCTTGCCTCCCAGGTGCCAGGGTGAGGGACATGATGGAGCAGGTGTAGAAGATTTTGGAGTGGGAAGGAGAGCAGCTAATCATCATGGTTCATGTAGGAACAAATGACATAGAAAAGAGTAGGTTTTGGGTTCTGTGGAGGGAGTTTGGGGATTGAGGAGATCGAGAGGCACAGGACTGTAGCCTCAGGATTGCTCCCTGTGCCTCAGCACAGTAACAGGGAGACACGTGGCTGGAACAGAGGGAAGGTGCAGGAGTTCGGGACATTGGGACCAGTTGTGGGGTGGGATCTGTACAGGGTGAGTGCCTGAGCAGGGCTGGGACCAATCTCTTTGCTGCGGGGGAAGGATTTAAACCAATATGGGGGCAGCAGCCGGGTGTGGGGAGAACGCACAAGATGAGGTAGAAATTAAAGAAAGCATAATGGAAAATATGTCAAAGGTTGTAGGGAAGGTAAAAAAGGAAGTCAGAGAACTAACAGGGAATAAACCAAGAGGGCGAGAGATTGTAAATGGCACTGAATTGCTCTGATGGCTCTGTAAGAGTATGGACACGATGGGCCAATTGGCCCTCTTCGGTGCTGTAAATTTCAATGGCTCTATTAGTGGGCGAGTCTTCACAGTTTATGGATTAAATCACACAGCTGAGGCTGTTCTGTTCATTTTTAATCTAAAAGGATAAATGCAAATGACTACATATAGGCTTCAATAATAGGAAACAACAACTTGGACTTATATAGCACCCTCCACGCCGGATGCCATCTCAAAGTGCTTTACAGTAACGGATCCCGGTGCCGAAACACAAGATAGAAGTTGCTAAGAGGGAAGCTGAGAGAGATCTAGGGGTGTTAGTTGACATGTCGCTCACTATGCCACATAGTGTGAGGCAGCAATAAACAAGACAAACAGGACGCTGGTTTATATTGATAAATCAGTTGCGTTCAGGTTCTCAGATGTCATTCAGGCTGTACAGTGCTTTAGCCGGAAGGCAATCCCCAACTGGAACAGGTGGTAGAGACCAGAACACTGGATTCATTTAATAATCAGCACCATGATGTGATGTGGGGCAGTAGGTGGGTGTGATGTGGGGCAGTAGCTGGGTGTGATGTGGGGCAGTAGGTGGGTGTGATGTGGGGCAGTAGATGGATGTGATGTGGGGCAGTAGGTGGGTGTGATGTGGGGCAGTAGGTGGGTGTGATGTGGGGCAGTAGATGGATGTGATGTCGGGCAGTAGGTGGGTGCTCTGGAGGGATGAGATTGGATGAGCCAAAGGGCCTTCTTCAACCAGACCGATCTTGTGCTGATCGGATCGATTTCAAGATCCTCACTCATTTTCAGATCCCTTCATGCTTTTGCATCTCCCTACGATCTGATCTGCTGTGGAGTCTTGTAGTTCAGTGGTGAGATCACTTGGCTCGCAAACGAGAGCACCTGGGTTAGATTCCCAGCAGGGTGAAATGTTCGGCAAGTCTTTTTTACTCCACACGCCTCTGTTTACTTCGCAGTAAATAGGAACTCAGTTGTTAATCGATTGGTGGATCGCTTTTCCGGAAACAAAATAATTTGGTCACTCAATCCACGACCGTTTGTAGGACGCTGCTGTGTGCAATTGACTGCCGCGTTTCGCCCACAAAATATACAGTCAATTCACTTTACATATATTCTGTGAAGCGCTTTGAGACGTCTCAAAGCTGTGATGAGGCACTGTATCAAATGCAAGGATTATTATTATTATTACACCCCACTCCTCCACCTGCCACCTCTGGTTTGGCCCTTGCGTCCTCTGTTCCACCATTGGTGGCCGTGCCTTCAGTCACTACACCCCGAAACTCGGGCACTCTCTCCTTCAATCCCTCCACCTTGCCCCCTCCCTCCCTCTCCCCTTTAAAATCCCACCTAAAGACCTTCCTTTTTGATTGTGCTTATGGTCACCTCCCCTCTCCCTCTGGTTCAGGGTCAGACTCTGCTACTGTCAAGTGCTCTGAGACGCTACCCCATGTGAAGGGCACTATATAAATCCAAGTTGTTGTTCTACCTATTGATTTATTTTGTGTTCTGCTTGACAGATTGACGACAGTTGTGAGCTATCACCACACATAGTGCTAGAAGCAATAATTAGATGTACAAGTGGCATCGGCATTCCATGTTTTGTTTTATGTAGTCAGTAGCTCTGACTAACGCTGGACAGTGATCTGCGAAGCCATGTGTCTGTGCTGACTAGAGGGGATTATCTGGAGCTTTAGTCATTAATTGTGTGGAGAAAGAATTGAGGTGACTGGAACTGATTTATTTTAAAGGAGGTGAGGAACAGCAGAAACAGATTAGATACAGTATGGAATTGACCTAAGGTGTTTAAGTGAGTTTTAAAAACCTTCATCAGATTATTCCCAATCCCCGAAGCCACAAACAGACGAGGGTGCAATTGGCTGCCGCATTTCACCCACAAAACATACAGTCAATCCACTTTACAGTACATTCTGTGAAGTGCTTTGAGACATCTCAATGACAGGCTGAGGCGCTGGATCAAATGCAATGATTATTATATTATTATTATTGTTGTTAGGCACAAAACAGGAAATAATCAACACCGAGTCTTTCCCGTGTCGAACTAATCACATTACATCATACCAGGTCATGGCTTCGAGTGGAAAGTCTATCTTCAACCTGCCATCCTGATCCAAAGTCGTAGAACGCGTCATTGCCACTCAGCTCCACTCACACCTTTCCCTGCTCGAGCCCCTCCAGGTCGGTTTGGACTGTGCCCTCATCAATCACCAATGACATCCTCTCTGACTCGGGCTCCCTCGAGGGTATAACCAACAGCAAAGACTGGCCTGTTTCTGTACTGTACAATCTATGTAAATCTAACAATAATAATCCTTGCATTTGATATAGCGCCTTATCACTTCTTCAAGACGTCTTAAAGCACTTCGCAGAATATACTATAAAGTGAATTGACTTTTATTTTGTGGGCAAAATGCAGCAGCCAATTGAGTGACCAAATTAAATGACTGATAGAAGGAGAAAGGCAAACGGAAAGAGACACACGCACTCACGCACACTCGCACAGTGAGAATCAGGGAAAGAGAGTCAACTGACTTTCAAGCACTGATCTGGGACTCTACTCTGCGTGAGGGGCGCTGTAAGTAGATTTGTCAAACAAACGGATTTAACAAATCCAAGCCAACGCTCTTAAATCAATTTGGTTTTTAGTATTATCCCGTATTATAACCTCTAAATGTTTGCCCACTCTGGATGTTAGGCTAAATTACTTGGCTGGACCCCTTTTCCTTTATAAACAAAGGCATTAAATCATCTGCCCTCCAGTCTCCTGGCACAACTTTTAAATCCAAAGATGTTCAAAAAATTGTAGACAGAACATCTACTATTTCTTCCCCAACTTCACTCAACGTTCTCAGATGTTGTGCAAGAATTAAGTAAATCCATTCAAGATACAGAAAATTTCCATGTGTGGAACTTGCTTAGTTTATATACATTTAAGCACGGTGATGGATTTCTGCATGTGTCAGACACCCAACTGGCAACATTCTCCTAACCTCTCTCTTTGTTTTTCCTTCTTTACCAACTCACTGACCAGTGAAAATAATTCTCCCCATTTATCAAAACTTTCTCTCAGGGCTCCTCTCAACGCTCTCTGTTCCAGTGAAAAAAAATTCTCTCCTCTCTCCTCAGTGAATCTTCTCCACACTGACATTATGTCTCTCTTCTGTACCGAACCTGGTGCAAAATGGGACACAATACGTTAATACAGCTTGTCTAACAATTTAGGAAGGTTTATTTAGCATTGCCTCTTTACTTCGGTTTTCTTGCCTTCCTTTATAAATCCAGGATCCCATCAGCTTTTGCTTTAAACATCTTTTGTCAACTTGCCTTCCCAGATTTGTGCCATTAACCCCCATTCTCCGCTCTTCCACTCCCTTTAAAATGTTAGAATTTAATCTTTATTTCCTTATTTCTCCTCTCACAATGCATCACTTCATTTTTTTTGTATACACACTGAATTATTGAATGTCATCTCCCAACTATCTCTGATCAGTTTGCATGCTCTTAAAGTTGCTTCCAGTGCTTCTCGCCAGGCTTCCTATGTTTAGATCATCCACGTGTTATATTATGTCTCTATATGCTAGTCCAGTTTATACACTAAGGTGGATCCTGAAACTTCCCTCCAGTCTGAAAAATATCCTTTAGCCTCGACTTTCTATTCTGTCCTTAACCAACTCTATCCTTGCTGCCAGATTGCCTTGAAGACCTTGCACCTTACACATACCGGAAGGTACAAATGTGAAAGATTAAGAAATTTAAGTGAAAAGTAGAACTGACTTTATATTCTGATTTCTGTATCTTACTGTTTAAATCCATTTATTTTAATGTCACAGAACAAATCAGCCACACCACACACCTTTCAAATAAATCAGAACATTAAAAATGTGAACATATAGCATGGAAACTTTTCAGTTTCTTTCTACAAAACAGCAAAAATCACAATTTCAGACACAATCTAAACAGGTGATAAAGAGGTGATAACAATTATTGCAACAGCCAATAATTACCTGAGTAACTCAGCTCTAACAAGGTTTAATTATTTGTTCACACAGAAACAAGTCAGTATGGGCAGGTCTGTCCTCTCCCAGCCCCCCTCCCAAACAGAGTAAGGCAAGTGGGTCAGGTCTTAAATACAATTGTTTCTTAGTTACTTGGTTGCTTGTGGTCGCTGACAAATAGAACAGAGCATTAAATGACAGGATGCAGATCCTAAAAATTAATATGAAAATCTAGTTACCGGAGGATACAATGATTTAATTGGTGCAATTGGGCTGCAAGACTGAGCTGCCAGGGGAGGGAAAGGTCCAGAGAAAGAACTGGGGTCAGAGGCCATCACTATAAAATCAGGATTTTAAATCAGGAAATTGAGGTATTGTTACAATATTGTTACAATGTTACAATTAAATTATCTAAATAAATATTTAATTATTTTTATGTTTGAAATTAGCAAAAACAAGTTTAAATAAAGCTTTAAACACAAATATATATGAAACATACATAATATATTTCAAGTGACTCAAGATCTCTGAATGAAAATGTTTCAATCTGCAGCACCATTGAAATTCAGAGATGCTACAAACTCCAGTGCGTTCAACCATGTCAGGACCAATACACATTTGCTTTCAGAGTGCTTTCCCTGAAATAACAGCCTCAACACTCCACCCCCCCACCCAAAAAAAATCCCCCACCATGTCTGAACATGTCCCCGTTCTCACTCTGTGTCCTATATCCAGTTTCCAGCTCAGGTCCGTGCGACAGAGAACCTGGTGAATTAACATAAAGGCTGATTGTAGAAACTCCACCAACTGAGATCAGCTAACGTACCCAGCCTGGAATGGAACTAGAGAATTTGCTTAGGAGTCATCACAGGAGCTCAGGTCTGACATAGTCTCTCACTGAACACAATGATCTGATAAAGTTACTCACATCATAAACTCTGCAGCAAGATGTAAAAGAGACAGCCATACTCTGAAGTCTTGTGCTGATTCAACAACAGGAAGGGATTCAGCTTTTAGCCACTGACTGAGAACTATTCACCTCCCCATCACCTCCTTCATTTGCGCATCTTTAACACAAATCTGCAGTGAAGCCTGGGTTACACCACACTACAGAACTGGCAGCAAATGGGGAGGTGGGAGATTATCATATATAAAAAGGATGGAGTGAGGAAAACAGTTTGTACCAAGGTTTAAATACATCTGACAGTGTCTGATGTATTTGACAGGGTCAGTGGGCTTCAGAGGCAGTTACTTATCTTTTCTGATGGACTTTGCACTGATGGACAAACCCTCTCCTCAAACAAAAATACTCTAGGCAATTAAATACATTAAAGTTTTACCAAAGCCCTGAATAACCTGATCTTTATGCTGGCAATTCAACAATTCAGCTTTCAGTCTCCCTGGGAAGCAAAAATATCAGTCCTGTCCATGGAGAATCCAGATCCTCCCCTGTGTTTCTATAGGAGCTCACTGTAAAGAGGAGACACAAAGGAGCAGATTCAATGAAAAGGAAGAAGACAGTCAGCGGCATTACATGATGGGCCAAACGGCCTCCTTCTGTGCTGTATAATTCTATGATTAGGTTTGGTGTCTCCAGACTGGGCCACATCACTATCGAACAGATCCACTTTGGTTAATGCTGCTGGAAATCTGTGGCACGGTCTAACCTTTATGGTCGCCCCATAAAATAAATTTTCTTGACTGATTTATGCTATAAATCAAGAAATATTCAATCAAGAAAAAAATGAAAACATGCTACAAATCAAACATTGAGTTACCAAGACTCGTGTGAATGTTCAGTGGAGGGATGGGGGTAGTTTGTGATGGCCCCATGGGGCACAGGTTGGCCATCAATCATCGATAAAGAATGATAGAACCAGCCCCGCCCACCCCAGCCAAAAATAATTAAATAATACTTTGATGTTCAACAATCTTACTGAAAAATATTTCCCCCGTCGTACCATCGATAACCTTTATAGTTTGCAACTGAACCTCTCTAACCTCGACTGCAATGAACTGTTTGGAAACTACAACCCCATTTAAACTTTTCAAACCTTGCCGATCTCCCCAGCTCCACCTCGCACAGGATCCAGCTGATCAAAAACTCCGCCACCCGCATACTCACCCACACTAAACTCCGTACTGTCAACACCCCAGTCCTTGCCAGGCTCCACTGGCTCCCTATCGCTGAATTCAAGATCCTCATCCTCACTTACAAGGCCATTCACGGCCTCGCTCCCTCCTACCTCTCCGACCTACTTACCTGCCCGTACCCTCCATTCCTCTGGCTCCGGTCTGTTCCACATCCCCCGCCCCAACCGCCCTACCATCGGTGGTCGGGCCTTCAGCCTCTCAGCCCCGAGGCTCTGGAACTCCATCCCCCAGTGCCTTCGCTGTTTCCTCCCTTTCCTCCTTCAAGGCCGGTCTCAAGACCTTTCTCTTTGACCGTGCCTTCAGCTCCCCTCTCGAATCTCTACCCCCTCCTCGCTCCCTCCCCTCACACCCTGACCATTTCCCCCCAATGCTCGGGTCCTGATCCAACTGTCCAGCACCTTGGGACGTCCTCCCGACGTGAAAGGCGCTCTATAAATAAAATCTTGTTGTTTTTGAACGGATCGATTTTAAGATCCTCACACTTGTTTTCAAATCCTTTCATGCCCTGGCACCTCCCTACCTCTCCCACCCGCTTACCCCCAACCCACAAACTGCTGCCTCCGCTCGACTGGTTCCAGCCTCCTGCTTGTCCCTCGTACCAACATTAGTGTTCAACCACTACGCCCCGAAACTCTGGAGCACTCTTCCTCTATCCCTCTGCCTTTCCCTTTCCTTCCCCTTCTTCAGATCACACCTGAAGACTTTCCTCTTCGACTGTGCCTACGGTCACTTTCCCCTCCCCCCGGCTCGGCATCGTGCACTGTCACTGTCAAGTGCTCCGGGACACTGCCCTGCATGAAAGGCATTATATAAACGCAAGTTGTTATTGAGAAATGTTAATTAGACAAAATGTACTGACCCAGTGCCCCAGATTACTTTTACACTGGTGTAAATTCTATGGACTTTTCTTCAACAACTTAACAGAAGTTTTCAGAATTATGAGGGGATTCGATAGAGTGAACAAGGAGAAACTATTCTCACTGGCGGGTGGGTCGGTAACCCGAGGACACCCATTTACAATAGTTGTTAAAAGAAACAGAGGGTTGGTGAGGAGAAATGTTTTCACACAGCGAGTTGTTGGGATCTGGAATGCATTGCCTGAAAGGCCGGTGGGAACCGATTTGATAACTTTTAAGAGAGAAGTATATAATTATTTGAAGAGGACAAGTTTGCAGGGCTATGGGGAAAGGGGGAGAGTGGGATTGATCAGGGCTATGGGGAGAGAGTGGGGAGAGTGGGGTTGATCAGGGCTATGGGGAGAGAGCGGGGGGAGTGGGGTTGATCAGGGCTATGGGGAGAGAGTGGGGTTGATCAGGGCTATGGGGAGAGAGCGGGGTTGATCAGGGCTATGGGAGAGAGTAGGGAGTGGAGTTGATTTGGAAGCTCTTTTCAAAGAGCGGCAGAGTCACGATGGGCCGAATGGCTCCTTATGTGCTGTATAGTTCTATGATTCCATGAAAGTTACCCTTTCCAAGCACCTCTGGACAAAGACATTTTTGCTCACACGCCCTTTAATTGTTTTTGTGCTCATCTTAAATCTGTGCCCTCCCATTACTAACTCACTGACCAGTGGAAACAATATTTTACTATTACCGTATCACAACCCTTCGTAATCTTGAATCTGCCAGGATTCATCTCAACTCCAGTTAATAAAATTCCTAACTTCTCACGGCTCTTGATAATACAATAGAAATTTATACAGCACTCTTTACGTTGGGACAACCGCCCAAGGTGCCGATAAGCTCCTCATTTCTGGTATTATTCTGGTGAATCTGCACTGTTTCTCTATCCTTTCTGTATCAGGATACTCAAAACTGTACACAACACAAATTGTGGCCTGAATTCAGCATTATCCTCTTTGTTTGCTATTCTATGCTTAAGCAATACCAAGAATTCAGTTTGCATTATCATGGCTTTATCAATCGAGAGTTTGCACCCAAGGTGGAAGTTGGATTCGGGAAGGGTGGAAGCCAAGGGAACGGAATAAAAGATGACCAAAGGCCATCAACAGGAAGATCTTGAGACGGACCTTGAAGGAGGCAAGGGGCGAGGTGAAGGGCTCCAGGGATGGAATGCCAGAGAGTGGGGGCAGCTGGATTGAAAGCTCAACTGCCGATGGTGTGGCGGGCAAGGCGGGGGACGCAAAGCAAACCAATACCCGCCCAGTGGATGGAATGGCCTGACTGGTAGGGTTTAAGAAGGTCGCAAAAATAGGATGAGGAAGACCATGGAGGGACTTAAGTGAGGATGAGAATCTTCAACTCAATCCTCTGGGGCATGGGGAGCCAGTGGAGCCGGGCAAGAATGGCTCACAAAGCTTAGTGTGGATGAGGACATGAGCTGCAGAGTTCTGGATAGTCTGCAGCTTGTGGAGGAAATAGTTAAGAGTTCTAGTGAGCTGAAAGTTGGCTGAAAGTCTTGCCAGATGTCCAACAGTCAGGACAGCAGTGATCCTGGAATTGAGGGTTGAGGTGGAGAGATCATAGAATCATAGAATTATACAGCACTGAAGGAGGCCATTAGGCCCATCGTGTCTGTATCGGCTCTTTGAAAGGAGCTTCCAAATCAACTCCCCTGCTCTCTCCGCATAGCCCTGCAAACTTGTCCTCCCCAAATATCTACCTACTACTCTCTTGAAAGTTGTTGTCAAATCGCCTTCCACCATGCTTTCAGGCAATGCATTCCAGATCCGAACAACTCGCTGTGTGAAAACATTTCTCCTCACCCCCCTCGGTTTCTTTTAATAATTATTTTACATCGGTGGTTACCGACCCAACAGTGGAAATAGTTTATCCTTGTTCACCCTATCGAATCCACTCATCATTTTGAAAACTTCCATTAAGTCTCCTCTGCTCCAAGGAGAATAACCCTCGCTTCTCTCGCCTCTCCTGATAACTGAAGTCCCTCATTCCTGGTACTATCCTGGTAAATCTCCTATTGGCAGACATGACATGGAGATGCTGAGATACAGTAAGAATTAAACCAGGAAAGGACAGAACAGTGAAGGTGGAGTTGAGACAAAAGTTGGTGGAGAAGGATAGAAAGGTCAACAGACACATTGAATTTGAGTAAACTTACTTCTGGGAAGAGCTGTCCATTGTGTATTCCTTACTGAGCCTCGTATTGGTGATGGGTTTAAGGTACACCGGGTACCAGCATCCCGATTGTTTGACACATCTGAGGATCACCCTCCAACACACAGCAGTGCAGCACATTAGGCTCACAGTCAAGCCCACTTCAAGTGAAGAGAAGAAACAAATGCGTAGAGAAGTGGATCTGTGAGGTATTTCTGTGTTTACAGTAAACTTTAAGAAAAGGAACCAGTGCCAAGATGGGCACAGCCCACACTGAGGTTCTAATTCTCTCCTATAGAAAGTGCAACTAGAGAACTTACCCACGAGAAGGAGAAGCCAGAGTGAAGTTTCCTCCAGAGCGTTCTGACCCGTATCCTGTCCTGGCCAGCCACTGGAATTTGTGCCTGGAAAGTTACACATGCTCCAGTTTATTCCAATTTGATAATTTAACCTTCAGTTTTGACATGTGATAACCAACCCTTTTACTAGGGATTTTATAACTTTGGAAAACGTGGTTGATTTAAAGTGACCTTCTCTACGATGCAGAATTATCATGGTCAGATAGATATCAACCTCACTTACCACTGCACTGAACAATCAGAATATTGAACAGGGGAAAGACTGGAAAGGCTGTGCGGTGAGAAAATAATATCTGGGGAAACAGTATATAGTTTGGGGCATGATATGTCAAACGATGCCAGGATGGTGGAAGGCGAACCAGATGGACATTGGTCTTCTTTCGCTAGCAAATTCTTATGTTTTTCCGTGAAATGCTCTGCTTGTCGGCCTTCCCAACTCCTCCCTCCACAGGCTGCAGATAATCCAGAACTAACTCTGCAGCCCGTGTCCTCTCCAGCACCAAACTTTGTGACCCCATCTCCCCCACTCCCGCCCGACTCCATTTGCTCCCTATCCTTCAGAGGATCCAGTTCAAGATCCTGGTCCTCATTACAAAGCCCTCCATGGCCTCACCCCACCCTACCTCTGCGACCTCCTAACCTCCTACCAACCTGCCCGCTCCCTCCGCTCAGCCGGCTCTGGCTGCTCCACGTCCCCCGACCCACCCGCCCCACCATTGGCGGGAGAGTCTTCAGCCACTCTGCCCCAACCACTGGAATTCCAATCACTCCCCAATCACTCCGCCTCGCCCCTTCCTTAGCCTCCTTCAAGTCCCGCTTCAAAACCCTCCTCTTTGACCATGCCATCGGCCACCCCCCCTCCCCTCCCTCCCTGACTCCAGCTCGGGTCTGAAATGCTGTACACTCCCAACGTGAAAGGCGCTATACAAATGTAATCTTGTTGTTGTGAGATGTGGCCTATTGGACTAAATAAATCTATATACAGCTCATCTTTGGCTATGAGACTAACTACAACATTATTAATTAATTACCACATCACTCACACAATATACAGTCAACTCACTTTGAGATGTTTCAACGACGTGATAAGGCGCTATATCAAATGCAAGGATTATTATTATCTTGCATTTATGTAGCACCCTTCACATTGGATTATGTCTCTGAATGCTTCAAAGACAGTGTCAGCTGGCAAGCAAAACAGGAGAGGGAAGTGACATTAGGTGCAGTCGAAAAGCTAGGTTTTCAGGTGGAATTTGAAGAAAGATAGCGACAGGGTAAGATGGAGGGATGGCGGGATGGAGGGAGGAGGAGGAATTGAAGGTTCGGTTATCGATGGTGGGGCGGAGGCCTGAAATTGCTGGGTGGGTGGTGGGGGTGGATGAGCAGAAGAACACTGATAGAAAGGTTCAGGTTGCAAAGGGATTTATAGGCAAGGGTAAGGACCTTGAAATCAATTCATCAGGAGACAGTGGAGCGTGGTGAGGACTGGCATGATGGGCGTGCAGTCTGATGAGGGATGTGCAGCAGGAGCTTGTGGAGAGCAACAAGGAGTGATGAGAAACTGAGTTGGGAGAGAAAGAGAAGAATTTGTGCAGAGCTGTATGTGAGATGGGGAAGCAAGCACTGTGGCAAAGATTAAGTGAAGCGATGTTGATCGCAGACTGAATGTGAGGAAGTAGAGCTGAGGAATAAACTGGGTCTCTGACGAAGGGTCGTGGACCTGAAACATTGACTCACTTTCCTTTCTCCATAGATGATGTCTGACCTGCTGAGTGTTCCCAGCGACCACTGTTTTTGTTTAGAGAGAGGCCAGTGAGGCTGAAGCAGTCAGAGCTGGGTGTGAGCAGACAATTAGGGAGCAGGATTGTGCAGTGCCACAGAGAGGTGGATGAGAGGGGAGATGTGATTGAAGACTGGTTGAAAATATAAAAAGCAGCAGAGATGTTGAGGAGGGCAAGAAGGCAGAGGGAGCCCTGTTTGCAGGTAGTGACTGTATTTTGTTGGCAAATATTACAATAGCAGAGTATTTATGAGACACACTTCAATGGATCTTTCTTCCTCTAAACATGGTTGTAATGGTATATCATAAAATATACTTACTACTTCCACATTTGTAGCCAGTGGCATCAAGCTTCATCCCATCTGGACACAGGCACGTGTACTTAGAGCCAACGTCAGTGTGAGGTGCAGGTACACACAGGTATTCACAGCTCGGGGATGCTGACACACACCAGTTCTTCCCTGTTACAAACAACGAGTACCTGAATACCGGCATCAAACATACTTTGCTGTCAAGGTAGGGACGTCCTCCTGACGTGAAAAGCGCTATATCAAATGCAAGGATTATTATTATTATTATTATTATTAGAAATTGTAGAAGAATTTCCACACCACGTTACAGCTTACAGTTCTCCTCTCTTTCAGCCAGCAAACTTCACCTTACTGATCCAGTAAATCTAGTTTTGTTGCAAGTTTTGTAGCGGTTTACCTCAATTCTTCCAGTATAAACCAACTCGTATATCACACTCCAATGACACTCACAGAGTTGAATATAAAAAGGCTCCTCTTACCATCTGGTTGCATGAACTTGTGAAAAACAGCTATGCCTCGTGGTTCGGTCAGGTTCCAAGCCAGGGCAGTCAGACCAGCTCCTGTGAACTTGTTTGCGCTATACACAGCTTTGTTGGTCTGTTCAGTCCAATACACACGGTCCTGTGGCATATGCACATGTTTAGCATTCTCATTTAACAGGGCAATTTTGTTATCTATCAACCCAAAAACATTTATACACATTTATATGAGGCTTAAGTTTGCAGGGCTGTGGGGAGAGTGCGGGGGAGTGGGATTGATTTGGAAGCTCTTTTCAAAGAGCCAGCACAGACACAATGGGCCGAATGGCCTCCTTCTGTGCTGTATATTTCTATGATAAAGTGTCTTTCACATTGGGAGGACATCTCAAAGTGCTCAATAATGCTGGATGGGCAACTGAGCTGGGGGTAGTTCAGTCAACACTGTGGCTGTTCTGGAGTTGGCAAAGTCTATCAATAATGGCAAATAACTGCAATCTATCATCATAGACTAGAACCATAGAATATTCCAGCACAGAAGGAGGCCATTTGGCCCATTGTGCCAGCTCTTTGGAAGAGCTACCCAATCAGTCCCACTCACCCGCTCTTTCCCCAGACAACACTGTGTAAAAAAATTCTCATCTCCCCTCTGGTTCTTTTGCCAATTATTTTAAATCTATGTGCCCTGGTTAACCGACCCACCCGCCAGTGGAAACAGTTTCTCCCTCTCTACTCTAACAAAATCCCTCATCATTTTGAACACCTCTTTTAAATCTCTTAACATTCTCTGCTCTAAGGAGAACAATCTTTATCAGGAGCAGAATATCTGGGAGGGCGTAACATTTATATGGATTTTCAGAAATAATTTAATGAAGTGCTACATAAATAATTAATAGCTAAGATTAGGGCACATGGAGCTGACACAGTGTGTCATCAACAACAACAACAACAAAATTACATTTATAGAGCGCCTTTCACTTCGGGAGGACGTTCCAAAGCGTCATGGGACCTTTTCTGATTGTTGGGCAGGGTTTGGTATTGAGGTCCAGCTCTATACATCAACTTCTGGATACAGGAATTGAGGGGATTATTTCTCAGTTTTATGGATGACACTAAGATTTTTTTTGTACTCTGTGAAGAGGAATAAGTTATTAATAAATTACATTTGATAGAACGCTCTCACGTCGGGAAGACTTATCAAACGCGATTCACAAGATAAAGCAGCAGCAAGTTGTACTGATGTACTGAATGAGTACTTTGCATCTGTCTTCATGCTTTAATCTTTCAGAGTTTTTTGAAAATGTATCTAGCAGGTTAGATAGGGGGGAACCAGTAGATGTAGTGTATTTAGATTTTAAAAAGGTATTTGACAAAGTGCCACACAAAAGGCTATTGCACAAGGTTAAGGCCCACGGGATTAATGGGAACATATTAGCACGGATTGAAGAGTGGCTAACGGGTAGAAAACAGAGAGTAGGGATAAACGGGTCATTCTCGAATTGGCAGGAGGTGACTAGTGGAGTGCCACAAGGATCAGTGTTTGGGCCTCAGCTATTTACAATTTACATCAATGATCTCGACGAGGACATTGAATGTAACTTATCTAAATTCGTGAATGACACTAAACTCGGTGGGAGAGTAAGCTCTGAGGATGATGCAAAAAGATTGCACCGGGATATAGATAGGCTCGGGGAGTGGGCGAGTAGGTGGCAGATGGAATTTAATGTGAGGAAGTGTGAAGTTATTCACCGAGGTAGAAAAAATAGAAAAACAGATTAGTTTCTAGAGGGGGAGAGATTAGATAGTGTTAGTTTCAGAGGGATTTGGGTGTCCTTGTACACCAGTCTCAAAAAGTTAGTTTGCAGGTGCAGTAGCAACTGAGAAGGCGAACGGCAGTTAGTGTTCATTGCAAAAGGCTTAGAGTACAAGAGTAGGGAAGTCTCGCTGCAACTGTATAGGGCTTTGGTGAGACCGCACCGAGAGTATTGTGTGCAGTTTTGGTCCTTATTTAAAAAAGGACATACTTGCCCTCGAGGGGTGCAGCGTAGATTCACTCGGTTAGTTCCTGGGATGAGGGGACTGACCTATGAGGAGAGGCTGAATAAACTGGGGCTGTATTCTCGAGAGTATAGAAGAATTAGGGGGGATCTTATTGAAACCTATAAGATTCTATGAATTTATGGAATTCACTCCCCCAGAAGGATGTAGATGTCAGTCCTTGAACATCTTCAAGGCTGAGACTGATAGATTTTTTAAAAATAGAGGGATTAGGGGATATGGGGATAGGGCAGGTAATTAGAAATTAGGTCTGAAGATCAGCCATGATCTTATCGAATGGCGGGGCAGGGCTCGAGGGGCCGAATGGCCTACTCCTGCTCCTAATTCTTATGTTCTTAAGAAGTAGATGCACCAAATGCCACAGTATCGGAGGAGAGGGCAGAGGAAATGGATAGGATAAGTGTAAACAGAGAGGAAGTACTGAAAAGGTTGACTGGGCTCAAGGTAGATAACTCGCCCGGTCCGGATGGGATGCAGCCAGGGGTAGTATGGGAGACACGGGTACAAATAGCGGAGGCTTTGGCTACAATTTTTCAATCTTCATTGGACACAGGAGTGGTGCCGGAGGACTGGAGAGTGGCCAATGTGACTCTCCTGTACAAAAGAGGACAGAAGGACAAACCTGGGAACTACAGACCAGTACAGCCTAACATCAGTAGTGGGGAAACTCCTGGAGACTATAAACCGGGACAGAATATATCTTCACTTAGAAGAATATGGGTTAATTAGGGACCGCCGTACGGATTTGTTAAAGTCAAATCTTGTCTAACAAATCTAATAGAATTTTTCGATGAGGTAAAGGAGAGGGTGGATACAGGGAGTGCAGTTGGTGTAGTTTATATAGACTTTCAAAAGGCATTTGACAAAATGCCACATGAAAGACTTGTAAGAAAGATAGAAGCCCGTGGTATAAAAGGGACAGTGGCAGCGGATCCAGAACTGGCCGGGAGACAGAAAGCAGAGAGTTGTGGTGAACGGCTGCTTTTCTGACTGGAGGGAAGTGTACAGTGGCGTTCCCCAGGGATCGGTATTAGGACCACTGCTCTTCTTAATATACCTAAATGATCTGGACTTGGGTACAGCAAGTACCATTTCCAAGTTTGCAGACGACACAAAGTTGGGTAGGGGAGTAAACAGTGAGAAGGATAGGAGCCGACTGCAGGAAGACATAGACAGAATGGTAAAATGGGCGACACATGGCAGATGAGTGTCAATGTGGAGAAATGCGAAGTAATGCATTTTGGAAGAAAGAATGAGGGGAGCAATATAGGCTGATAATACAATCTTAAGGGGGGGGTAAAAGAACAGAGAGACCTGGGGGTGCAGGTAAATGAATCTTTGAAGGTGTCAGGACAGGTAGATAAAGCTGTAAAAAGGGCATATGGGATACTGGGCTTTACAAATAGGGGCATAGAGTACAAGAGTCAGGAGGTTATGATTAACCCATATAAACACTGGTTAGGCCTCAGTTAGAATACTGTGCCCAGTTCTGGGCACCACACTATAGGAAGGATGTTAAGGCATTGGAAAGGGCGCAGAGGAGATTCACGAGGATGGTACCAGCAATGAGGGACCGTGATTATGAGGAAAGGCTGGAGAGGTGAGGATTATTCTCATTGGAGCAGAGAAGGTTACGGAGGAGACCTAATAGAGGTCTTCAAAATCGTGAGGGGATTTGATAGGTTAGAGAGGGAGAAACTGTGTCCACTGGTGGGTGTGTCGGTGACTCGAGGTCACAGATTTAAAATAGTCTCTAAAAGAAACCGAGAGGAGGCGAGAGGAAATTTTTTTACGCAGCGAGTTGTTCGAATCTGGAAACATTGCCTGAAAGGGCGGTCGACGCCGATTGGATAACTACTTTTAAAAACGCGGTGGACGGGTATTTGAGGAGGACGGGTTTGGAGGGTTATGGGGAAAGGGCCGGGGAGTGGGATTGACAATACATTGCTCTTTTCAAAGAGCCGCACAAACTCGATGGGCCGTATGGTCTCTTTTTGTGCTGTACAATTCTATGAAGTTACTGTACTGACTGTATTTTGGAGGCAAATATGGCTGCCAATATGCACACAGCCATGTCCTAGAAATAGCGATGTAATGAATGACTAATTTTATTTGAGGGATCGTTGGCTAGGACACCAGGAGAAATTCCCTTCTCTTTTTGAATAGTGCAATGGGAACTTTTAATGCCCACCTGAACAGGCCTTGGTTTTATATCTCAACCAACAGAACAGGAGCATTTCTTCACACAGGTTTGTGAAAATGTTTTCTAGCACTAAAGGCAACTACTGTGGGCCTCAAACAATGCAACTTACCTCAAATACTGCCAGACCAAACGGGTTAGCCAGATGTTTCTCAGAATGAAAGACTCTCGTACTCTGACGTCCGTTTAAATCCGTGTATAACAATTCATTCAAGTCTGATTCCACCCAGTAAAGGCGTCTTTTAATAGTGTCTGAAAGTGAGATACAATCTCAGCATTACATAGCTGCCAACCTAGCAGAAAAAAGTAGATGTTCAGCAAAAAAAGCTGTAAATTTGTTTAAAAATAGCAGTAGATTGTTTAACGGGAGAAATTTGATCCTGGTTTAGTCTCCCTCTAAAAGCAAATCTCAGAGGCAAAGATCAGATTTCCTGTAAGCAAATAATTCAAACAATGTTTGTGACTAAAAACTTTACGATAATTAAAAAACAGATTATTCAATCCTTTACTGATTTGTACCCAAAACATATATGATTATAAACTACAGTATAACATTAAAAAAGTCAAACACATAATATGCTTTTAATGCACTCATTCTGGTTTCAGCTTGAAATTACAGCAAGTGCTCTCAGCATCCTTCAGACATTGCATGGTTGGTCTATAGCCAGTACAGCAGCCAGCTTTATTTATTTTCATACTCAAAAGAACACAAAGTACCGAAATAATAATCCTTGCATTTGATATAGCGCTTTTCATGTATTCTAGACGTCTCAAAGCGCTTCATACTGTGAAGTGAATTGACTGTATATTTGTGAGCGAAACGTGGCAGCCAATTGTGCACAGCACCGTCCCACAAACAATCATGGATTGAAGTGACCAATTTTTTTTTATTCTTGAGAGATTATCAGGCCTGTGGTGTAAGGAAACTTGTCCAAGGTTTTGCCCTGCCGGGACCTAGGTCTCTTACTTGCGAGGCGAGTGCTCTAACCACTGAGCTACAGGACTCTCCTACAATAATTTCACAACGACAACTACTACAACAATATCACCTCTGATGATAAGACAATTCACTCAGCTGTTAACTGAAATATTGCAGTCCTTTATTTTTCCAAGGGAAGAAAGCCTTCATGTTGTCTACCTCAGTTGGACAGAAAAATTTGTATGTGTCTCAGAAATTGTCTGGAATCGAAATCACCCCTTAGTTGTGCGAGCAGAATCCTGGGTATATCAAAGGGCAAATGTTGCTTGACAATATTGACAGGAACAAAGAATGCCAGTATTTTACACAAGATTTAATGTATCTGGATACAACTGATGAATCATCCTTGGACTGGAAACAATACTGAAGCCATTCAAAGGCTTCAACGAGAACCTTAGGAACAACAAGTATGATTTTGTTTCATCTGACTGCCTTGTTTCACTCTACCTCTGTCTTCTGCTTCCTTATCTGAGGCAGAATAAGACTTTAAAGCATCCCACTGTTCAAGAACTCAGACAACTACTCAACTCATAGACAGCCATTGTGTGGGCCAGCTCTTCAATACATTCTTGCTGTCTGTTTCAGTGAAAAGCTGAAATAATGTGAACATTTCCTTTCGCTTTGCACGCATAGAATAAAATCATAGAATTATACAGCACAGGAGGAGACCATTCGTGCCTGTGCCTGGTCTTTGAAAAAGCTGTACAAATTGATCCCGCTCCCCCGCGCTCTCCCCATAGCCTTGCAAATTTGTCCTCCCCAAATATCTATCCACTTGTCTCTTGAAAGTTATCATCGAATCAGCTTCCATCACCCTTTTATGCAATGTATTCCAGATCCGAATAACTCGCTGTTTGAAAAAAATTCTCCTCCCCTCCCCTCTGGTTCTTTGAACAACTATTTTAAATATGGAAATCCTCAGCCCCGCCCATTCAAATCGCAGTTGAGCCCCACCCTGTGCATGTACATTCACCTTGCAATGAAAAAAAATTAGCGAGATCTCGGTCCCCACAGACCAGTTGATGTGCCTAAAAATCTGTGTCTATGGGGAAAACCCACAGAGATGGCAGATACGTGTAGTCCTGTAGCTCAGTGGTTAGAGCACTCGCTTTGCAAGCGAGAGACCTGAGTTCAATTCCAGGCAGAGGGCGAAACCTTGGGCAAGTTTCCTTACTCCACACAGAGCCTAATAATAATCCCTCCAAAACCAAAAACAATAATAAATTGGTCATTTTCAACCCATGACTGTTTGTGGGACATTGCTGTGCGCAATTGGCTGCCGCGTTCGCCCACAAATATTCACTTTACAGTGTGTTCTGTGAAGCGCTTTGGGACGTCTAGAAGACGTGAAAAGCGCTATATCAAATGCAAGGATTATTATTATATCGCATTACTGCTCAAGATCTCCACATAATGGAGTCCTGTAGTGTAGTGGTTAGAGCAAGCGAGTGGACCTGGGTTTGGTTCCTGGGTGGGGCAAAAGGTTGGGCAGGTTTCCTTACTCCACACGCCTTTGTTTACCTAGCAGTAAGTAGGAACCCGGTTGTTAGTAGAATGGCAGATCGCTTTTCCAGGAATAATAATCCCCCCTCAAAATAATTTGGTCACTCAATCCACAACTGTTTGTGGGACGCTGCTGTGCACAATTGGCTGCCATGTTTTGCCCATAAAGTCAATTCACTTTATTGTATAACCTGTGAAGCGCTTTGAGATGTCTCGAAGGCGTGATAAGGCACAATATCATATGCAAGGATTATTATTATTATAATACTTTATAGTTTCAATGCTACAGTAGTGGATTCTTGTCCCACAGTGCTGTAGTATGATTCATGGTGTGCCCTCGCCACAGGTATTGAGTACTTCATAATCATCACTTATTGCTATCTCATACACCAGTGATATCAATGGCCTCCCATTGGAGACAATGGGAAAAGCAGCAAGTCAGTTGGTTACATTCCTAATAAAGGAACTTGCATTGTTGAGATCCTTCACACAAGTAAAATCAATCAAGAGCTCAGTGGCTATTGTGGTCATTAGTTATTAAAATGCTGTCCTGCCTGATCACCAACAAGGTCCACAATCACATTAGAAGCAAAATGACTTCTTGCCTCTCTGACATTGAAGCAGATATGCTTCCAGTATAATAAGGGGAAAACTACTGCAGGTGCTGGAAATCTGAAATAAAAACAGAAGTCTCTGGGAACACTCAGCAGGTCAGGCAGCATCTATGGAGAGAGGAAAATGAACCAATGACCTTTGGTCATCGACCTGAAACGTTAACTCACTTTCTCTCTCTCCACAGATGCTGCCTGACCTGCTGAGTGTTCCCAGCGACGTCTGTTTTTATTTGCTTGCAGTATTACTTGATCTTACCTAGTGCAATCCCAGCAGGTTTTTCCACACCAATATTAACCAGGATCCTCCTACCAACTCCATTCATTCCAGCCTTTTCAATTTTGGTTGGTTTTCCCACATCAGACCAGTATAGAAACCTATTAAAGGAAATGTCAATTTAGTGAAACTCAAACAGCTAAAAATACCCACATATGCAGTATATGAAGCCAGTTTTATACCAACATCTGGTGTTGAAGGGCTTAAGTAGTTCAACAAAATGCAAATATATGTCCCTAGCGTTAGACACCTGACAATACCCAAGAAATGTGGTTCTCTGTATTTCCAATCAGCAAGTCTGTAGTTTTCATAACAGATACAATATTAAATCCAGTTAAATGAATACATCACTGCAAAGTGTTACTTTTGTGTGTATTTTATGATTGCTAGGGTTTAAATTGGTTCTGAGGAAACAAGTCGAGAATATTCACCAAGTCTGGTCAGATTAATGTTCCCCAGCTCAGGCTTTCCATCTCTAGCTCCCAACAACAACAACATATTACATTTGTACAGCGCCTTTCACATCGGGAGGATGTCCCAATGTGTTGGAATGGCTTAAGATACATTTTGAGAGCAGGAACCAGTGTGGTTCAGAAGGTAATCCGAAAAGAGCTTTCAACATCCCTAAAGCCTATGTAGGCAGAAAAGAATACAAAACATTAAAAGTAGTTAAGCCCTCAATAATAATATAATAATCCTTGTATTTGATATAGCGCTTTTCACATCTTCTCAACGTCTCAAGGCGCTTCACAGAATATGCTGTAAAGTGAATTGACTGTATATTTGTGGGCGAACGCGTCAGCCAATTGCGCACAGCAATGTCCCACAAACAGTCGTGGATTGAAAATGACCAATTTATTATTGTTCTGTTTTGGAGGGATTATTATTAGACGGTGGAAGTAAGGAAACTTGCCTAAGGTTTCACCCTGCCTGGAATTGAACCCAGGTGTCTCACTTGCAAGGCGAGTGCTTGAACCACTGAGCTACAGGACTCCAATCTATGGTTTATATACAAAGTATTATTGTCATATGATCTGAATTCACAAATGAGTGGCCACTTAAACATAGTCTGCCGGCACGACCAGACGTGGAAACAGAGAATAAGGAATGTGAGAACCTGCCAGCTGGTGAGGGTGGCTGCTAGTGAGTTTTTTAAAAAAAAACTAAATGCGGGCGGAAAGGAGTTAATCCTACATAATCTCCAATTAGTCCAATCTTGTGAGCCTATGAATAACAGCAAATTCAGACTGGATTGTAAATCGTGGTAGGATTGGGCGTTAGTGACTTGGCAATGCTTACTGCGTCTTGTTCTACCTTGGGTTGGACATAAAACATGAAAATGTACAGGACCAGAAACAAACCATCATTTCCAAGGTAAAATAATGATGTTGTGGGTGAGTTTATGCCAGTGCAGCTACTGCTCATATTGACAAGTACAATAGGGTGGTATTCACTTAGACGAGTTTGAAACCAGGATATTATATGACCATCCCTGCAACATGTTAAACAGAACTTTTAAGGGTTTGATTTGAAACATTGGCTGCCCCAGTCCCCCACTGATCCACTCTAATGTTTTATTTCAACACAGACTTGCTTTGGGATTACTGACAACTGCAAATCCACAAAGTAGTAGAAAACACTATAATATTCTGATCACCACAAAACTAAAAAGAACAGTGGTGATGCCAAACACACAATCCTTGCTGATTGCATTCAGCAACGGCAAGGTTTGTGTGTGCGTGCTGGGCTGTGTTTGTCCAAACAAACAGCGATTACTGAGAGCTAAACCCAGGGCAAGTTCATGTCTCGCAAGGCATTACGATCCTGCCCAACAGGTGCAATGAGGTTTGTTCCCACTTGAAACCTGAGGAGCTGCATATGAGCTAAATAAAGCAGGTTGGTGTAAATTTGCTGAGTAGCAATCTGAAGATATGTTGTGATCGAATGCTGCTGAGTGATTTGACATCAGCTGGGACAGCAGTTAGAGCTACAATTGTCCCCATCATTCCTAAATTGGGCTGGTAGGGGGAGAAAAAGTTAGCCGGAGTTTCTGCTCCAGTGTTATCCAGAAACCCACTGCTGGAAGTGTTTGTTTGGGTATAGATTGAGGACAAGAACTGAAATGTTGCTGCAGTTGAACTGTCCATGAATAACAACCATTTAGGTGAGATACCACAGAGCATCTATCTGCCCGCATCATGGATACATTCCCCTCCCCCACCCAGTACAAGGATAAAACAACAACAGCAGCAACAAAATTACAGATGTATAGCGCTTTTCACATTCGGAGGACATCCCTAGATGTTTCGGACCCGAGTTGAGGGCAGGGGGGAAGCAGGGAGATCGAAAGCACGGTCGAAGAGGAGAGTCTTGTGGTAGGTCTTGAAGGTGGCGAGGGAGGGGCTGAGACAGAGGGACTGCGGGATGGAGTTCTAGAAGGTGGGGGCAGAGTGGCTGATGGCCCGCCCGCCAATAGTGGGGTGAGCGAGGCAGGGGGCATAAAGCAGGCCGGAGCCCGCTAAGTGGAGGGAGTGGGCAGGTTGGTAGGGGGTTAGGAGGTCGCAGAAGTAGAGTGGGGCGAGGCAATGGAGGGCTTTGAAGATGAGGACCAGGATCTTGAACTGTATCCTCTGTGTGATGGCGAGACAGTGGAGTCGGGCGAGGACGGGGGTGATAGGTCGCACAGCCTGGTGGGGGAGAGGAAACGGACTGCAGAATTCTGGATGATCTGCAGCTGTGGAGGGAGGAGTTGGGGAGGCCGACAAGCAAGGAGTTTGCATAGTCGAGCCTCGATGTAATGAAGGCATGTACGACGGTTTCGGTGGGCTGGGGTGTGAGGCAGTGGTGGAGCCTGGAGATGTTGCGGAGGTGGAGGAAGGCAGATCGGGTCATGGCGCAGATGTGAGGTAGAAAAGATAGTTGAGAGTCAAATAAGACCCCACGGTTCCACACTGGCTTAGCAAGGTGGAGTGTACAACCATTAATAATAATAATCCTTGCATTTGATATAGCGCTTTTCGCGTCTTCTCGATGTCCCAAAGCGCTTCACAGAATAGACTGTAAAGTGAATTGACTATATATTTGTGGGCGAAACGCAGCAGTCAATTGTGAACAGCAATGTCCCACAAACAGTCATGGATTGAAAATGACCAATTTATTATTGTTTTGTTTTTTGGAGGGAGTATTATTAGGCGTCATCAGTGCCTGAGGTGAGGAGGCGCTGACGGGAGCTAATCAGGAGAGCCTCAGTCTTCTTGATGTTGGTCAACTGAAGAAAATTAACTCTCATCCAGGACTTGATATCTGACAGACATTCTGTCAGCACAGCAGTGGCCCTGGAATCAAGGGTGGAGGCAGAGAGGTACAGTTGGATGTCATCTGCATATGGAAGTTGACCCCATATCTGCCGATGATATCACCAAGAGGGATGTTGGGATATAGAGGTCTCCCTATAAACTTTTTAGAGTAGAGTAAGATTTTATATGCATATATATATCCTCCATTTTGTAAGAAGGATTGTACTAACACAAGTTGAAATAGCCGCCAATTAACTTTCTTACAAAAAAGGAGTGTGGCACAGGCTTGAACCACGGTATCCCTTATCTCCCCACTCTCCAGATGCACATTCCTAAGTGTTATTGTGACCTTGGGTACCAGCTAGAACTGGAGTAAAAAGGGCCTGCAAAACATCATGTGCCAGGCCTAGAGAGATAAGGGTAAACCACTCAAAGAAGGTCTCAAGGCCGGTTCTGAAATAACATCTTTAATCCCAACTCTGACAGGACAATGGATATTCACCAAATCAATAGCGATCAGGCTGGCGCCAGGCCAATGATTGATTGGGATGAGTATGTGCAGAACGAGTTGTAAGAGGGGGGAAGTTATCTTACAAGGGTCCAAAAAAAAGTATAACTGGTCAGGGGGCGAGAGAGTTGGGTTAGTTCCAGCTGGCAAGAGAAAGAGAGAGAGAGCCGGGCAGCAAGACCAAGACAAGCACTTGATGGCATCCACGGACTCTCCCCTTCTGTTCTACGTTGATTAACTGGTAGTACGCTTTCTTTTATACATTTTTAAGCTCACTATCTTATAATAAAAGAATTATTGCACCACTTTGGATTGTCAGGTCATATTTCGGAATCCTCGGGATCGGTATATCCCAACAAATTGGTGACCACGAAGGGACCTGACAGGCAATAAGGCTTTTTTTATTTGAGTGATAGACAAACACACCCACACATAGTACACCTAGTAGATCACACCATTTTCTTTTGCCTGTACACCGGACGTCTGTGTATTGATATGGCAGAAGGAAAAGAGCGAAAAATTGAAAGATAGTTTTCGGCAATAAATAAATACGAGGAGAAAATATGTAAAAAAAACAGGCCTAAAGCTAGAGGATATACGTGAGGAAACAAACCAGAATAATGGTGTAGAATGGTTAGAAGAAGTATCAGCCGGCAACATCAAAGTTGGGGGAAAAAGATGTAAAAACTTTTTCAAATACTGGATTTTGAGGGAATACAAGTGTAAAGCCTTTGAGTTAAAACGATTACAAGACAGTAAGGATAAGGAGGTAGAGGATCTGAAAATTAAGGCAGAACAGCTCAGAGAGGTGATGACAGAAATACAAAAGGGTTTAAAGACCATTTTATTAGACAAAAAGGATATAGAAGAATTGTGGAGCGTAGAAGGAGCATGCAAGAACCAGGAAAGGAAGATAATAGAACTGACCTCCACCCTACACATGCTACAAGGTGAAATTAGCCGAGCTAAGCTGGAGAGGGAACAGCATGAGGAAAGAAGGATAGCATTGCAAGATTGTAAAAAAAGAGATGTGAAGTCAAAAGCATAGAGCTGAATGCAGCCAAAGGTGTGGTAAAAACCTTAATGAAACAACCGCAGAGTGAGGAAACTGACCATAGCTACTGTGAAAAGGTGATAGATAAATTAAGGGGAAAGTTGAGATCGAAACAAGTGATGGTGTGTGCTATTATAGGGGAGGAGTTCACGGTTGGAGGAGAAACTAACAAGGATAAAACTAGCTGTGCATGTCCTGACAGCTCAGATAAGTAAGAAAGTTATGAGTCAGAGAAGTCAGTTGCAGTAGTTACTACTACCCAGAGCAGAAGTCACCCAATGCAGACGAGGAGTCAGGCATCCGAAGGGGAAGATGAGGGAGAGGCGACTTCCAGTAATAACACAAATGGCACAGATAGTAGAGAGGAGATACATAGTCGGGCGCTAAGACCTGAGGAGGTTGCAGCTTATGTGAAAGAGTTCGGTATGGTCACAGAACAAACTTGCCCCACTGAGTTAAACCGTTTAAAGACTGCCACCCTGAATTGGAGGAAAAAGATCGTAAAAGAATATTGTTATGCGCCATCGAATTAAAAGTATGAAAGCATTTGCCATCGAATAGTTTGAGGCCAGAAGTGGGTGGTACGGTGTTTTTAATGGCAGTTAAAGCCACACTAACAAAAGGGAAAGCGTGGAGCACAAGCCAGGCATATGGGAAGGCAGTGCAGGCAGAAGACGAAACCCCAGCAGAATTTCATGAGAGATTAGTTGAACTATTTAAACAGATACAGGCAGAAGCTATGAGCTCAAGAGATGCAGAAAGGTCGAATATGTATCGGGAGGCATTCCTTCAGAAGCTCATCCCTGAAATTGAATCAGCCATAGCGTGATTGGCCACTGATGACATGCAATGGGAGGATGTGATAAGGATCGCTGACGGTACGGTGCTTACTATCATAACCTTTGACATAAAGAGGCCAAGATTGAGGAAAGCAAGGTGGGGTTGAAAAATGTGGTCCAGGTTGAAGTGGTAGAAGGACCCAAGAGCCAGAGAGAGAACAAAAATAAAGAGCACTTTCCCCCTAATGACGAGAATAGAAGACAGCCGTATTACTGAAATAAAAATCAATCCGGGACAAGACAATCCAGTCCTTGGGGAAACACAGGCCGGTCCAATTGCCACATCTGTCAGGAAGAATGCCCGAGTAAAAGGGCCAATGAACGCCAGGATAAAAGACAGTCTGCAATACCCACTTCATCCATGGATAGACTAGCCAAGATTCCCTTTGACCAATTAGCCGGTATGATAACCACTTGGAAGGCTACAAATGATAAACAACAACAACAAGATTCCATTTATAGAGCGCCTTTCAGGTCGGGAGGACGTCCCAAGGCACTGGACAGTTGGGTCAGGACCCGAGCCTTGGGGGGAAAATGGTCAGGGGGAGGGAGCGAGGAAGGGGGAAATGGTCAGGGTGAGGGGAGGGAAGGGAGGGAGCGAGGAGGGGGTAGAGAGTTGAGAGGGGAGCTGAAGGCACAGTCAAAGAGAAAGGTCTTGAGACCGGCCTTGAAGGAGGAAAGGGAGGCAGCGGCGAAGGCACTGGGGGATGGAGTTCCAGAGCCTCGGGGCTGAGAGGCTGAAGGCCCGGCCACCGATGGTAGGGCGGTTGGGGCGGGGGATGTGGAGCAGACCGGAGCCAGAGGAACAGAGGGTACGGGCAGGTAACGTGAAAGGCGCTCTATAAATGGAATCTTGTTGTTGTTGTAAGTCGGGGAGCCAGTGGAGGCGAGCGCGTGTGAGGGTGGGAGTGATGTGGGCGCGAAGCCTGGTGTGGGACAGTACACGAGCTGCAGAGTTCTGAATGACCTGCAGTGTGGAGGGAGGGCCGGGAAGGCCGGCGAGGAGAGAGTTCCCATAGTCCAGCCTTGAGGTGATAAAGGCGTGGACCAGAGTTTCAGCCGCGTGAGGGGTGAGGTAGTGCCGCAGTCTGGCGATGTTCCGTAGGTGATGGAAGGCGGTGCCAGTTGTGGCGCAGATATGAGGGAGAAAGGACAGCTCAGGGTCGAACAGAACCCCGAGGTTCCTGATGGCTTTGAGAGGTGGAGAGTGCAGCCTTGGATGCTGATGCTGTCAGTGCCTGAGGTGCGGAGGCGCTGACGTGAGCCAATCAGGAGGGCCTCAGTTTTGCGCACGTTGAGCTGAAGGACGTTGTCTCTCGTCCAGGACTGTCCAGCTGTCAGGACATCGGGGGTCGTAGAGTTGAGGGTAGAGGAGGAAGGGTAGAGTTGGGTGTCATCCACATACATGTGGAAGTTAACCCCATGTCTGCGGATGATGTCACCACAGGGAGAGCATATAGAGGGTGAAGAGGAGGGGACTGAGGACAGAGCCCTGAGGGACACCACACGAGACAGTGCGGGGGGTGGAGGAGAAGCCATTCGTGGAAACAAGATGAAGACGGTGGGAGAGGTACGACCTAAACCACTCAAGGACAGGGCCTTGAAGGTTGAGGTGGGAGGACAAGTGGTGGAGGAGGATAGAGTGGTCGACCGTATCGAATGCCGATAGATCGAGGAGGATGAGGAGGCAGAGGGAGCCCTGGTCACAGATGGTCAAGATGTCATTGGTGACCTTGACCAGGGCAGTTTCTGTGCTATGGGCAGCACGGAAACCCTACTGAAGGGGTTCGAATAATGAATGGGTGGAGAGGAAAGAGCGCAGCTGGGAGGCCACAACTCGTTCAAGGACCTTGGACAGGAAGGGGAGGTTGGAGATGGGCCGGAGATTGATAGCTGCGACGCATCAAGGGAGGGTTTTTTCAAAGTGGGAGTGATGGTGGCAGTTTTTAGGGTAATGGGAACAGAGCCACAGGAGAGGGACAGGTGGAGCTGGGAGATAAGGAATGGAGTGGGGATGGGGTCAAGGGAGCAGGTGGTGGGTTTCAGAGACAAGATGAGTTTGGTGACAGAGGTTGGGGAAACGGATTTGAAGGTGTGTAGGGGGGGATGGGTAGGAGTCGGAGTGTGGGAGGGAAGGGGTGGGTGGAAGTTGGAGGGGAGTGACCGCGGAGCGGATTCCCTTGATTTTGGATTCAAGGAAATCCAGCATCTCCTCTCAGTGAAGGGTGGAGGAGATGACCTGCGCGGGGTGGCGGGGGGGACGGAGGAGTCAGGATGTGGTAGAAAACAGAAGCCTGGGGTTGTTCTTCGCCTCCAGGATTATCCTGGAGGAGAAGGACTACTTGGCTGAGGCTAGAGTGGAGCGGTAGATTTTGAGGAGGTCCAGCCAGATTTGTTGGTGGAACATTAGGCCAGATTCGAGGCAGGTCTGTTCAGCGGCCCACACCTGGCTCTTCAGTGAGCGGAGGTGGGTGGTGAACCAGGGGGAGGAGCGAGAGTAGGAGACAGTACGGGAGGTGATGGGGGCAAGAGTGTCGAGTGTGGAGGAGAGGGTGTTGTGGAGGAGGGTGAGAGGAGAAGAGGGATCTGTGAGGGTTGAAGGCCAGAGGGAGAGGAGTTCAGAGGACTCCAAGGCAGCGGTTAGGGATTGTGGGGGTAACTTCTTCCAGGGGTGATAGAAGATGGTGGTGGGTCTGTTGGAGGTGGGTGGAGGTGGTGAAGGAGATGAAGTCTTGATCGGAGATGGCCTTGTCGGTAATGGTGACATCCGAGACACTGAGGCCCCGGGTGATCACCAAATCGAGTGGGTGGCCGTGACTGTGAGTGGCGGAGTTGATGTGGAGGGAGAGGTTGAGTGAGGAGAACAGGGAGAAGTCCGAGGAGATGGAGCAGGAGGGGGTGAAGTGGAGGTTGAAGTCGCCCAGGATGATGAGGCGATCAGAGCAGAGGCAGAGAGATGTTAGTAGGTAGAAATATCGGAGATGAAGGTGGGAGAGGTTTTAGGGGCCGGTAGAGGAGGAGGATTTTGAGTGAGAGGAAGGAGGGGTGGGAGAGGGTGAGGTGCTCAAAAGAGGGGAAAGAGCCAGAGGAGTAGGGGGATAGGGCAAGTGGTGTCCTTGAGATAAGGGCTACACCACCGCCACGGCGGTTGGGGCGAGGGATGTGGTGGGAGGTGTAGCCGGGTGGTGTGGCCTCCGTGAGGGGGGAGGTGTTGCCGGGGGTGAGCAGGTTTCCGTTAAGGCCATAATGTCAACGCTCTCATCAAGGATGAGATCGTTGATGACCAGGGCCTTGTTACAGAGGGAGCGGACATTTTGTAGTCAATGTGGAGGGAGCGGTTGACAGAAGGGTGTATGGGGAGGGAGGGGGGTCCAGGTTGTGAGGCAGGAGTGGGGGGGAATGGGGATGAGGGAGGAGAGGTTGGCTCCCCTAAGGTTAGGAATGATAAAAAAATAGACTCGGTCAGCTCATCCCCCCCACCCCGCGGAGAACGATGGAGAGGGAGAAGTGAATCTTATTGAATCATCCTCATCCTACTGATGTGAGACAGCCCCCCAAAGATTGGCCGCACGAATTCCATTCAAGGGAATCCCACCCCTATTAATTTTAAAAGAACATTAGATAATAGACCCTTTATAACTGCTACATTGTCGGGGGCGAAGCGCAAACAATGTTAGTCGACCCAGGGTCCAACTTTACATTGTTCCATTGAAAATGTCCCAAAGATTTTCCTGGGGCAACTGGAGAGTTGTTTTCCCTTATGGGATTCAACGGTGCCACCCAAGAGGGAGTGAGACTAGCGAATACTGCTATCACCCTGGGAAACGAGGTACACAGTACCATCCAAATTGATCAGCTAGCTGCTATTGCCATGCCTGGAGAACACAGTATCCTGGGATCCGACCTTCTCCAGAAAAATGCCATGATAGTGGATTACACTAATTCATGCCGGTGGGTTCCTGGAAGCAGGGCACTAACCCGCAATGATGGACACCATATCGTGTCCATCTGATGTGTTGGCCATAACGGCGATAAAGAAGCCCGAGATGTATGAACCAATCAAGCACGATAATGCACAAGTAGCACAATTACTGATCAAATACGATGATGTTGTAGCTTGTCATAAATATGATTGTAGTAGAATGGATCAGGAAGAGGAAATAAATGGTCCAACCCATTCACCAGTGAAATAATATCCTATTCTGCAAGAAAGCCTCCCGTATGTCCGTGACACAGGGAGTTATACGTACAGGCACTTTTACTACAAATTCACCTATTTGGCCAGTGAGAAAACTAGATGGGTCATGATGGTTAACAATTGATTATTGAAAATTAAATTTAGTAACCCCAGGATGCGCTCCTGTTGTAAGTGACGCACCTACAATACTGTCACGCATTCCACATGGGGCAAAATTCTTTTCAACGCTGGATATCTCCAACGGTTTTTAGAGCATTCCCGTCCAAGGAGAAGATCAATTTAAATTTGCCTTTACTTTTGATGGCCAGCAGTTTACTTGGCAATGTCTCCCACAGGGATTTCATAACTCTCCTACAATCTTTCATAAACGAATGGTCAATATATTGAAAGATTGTCCTCTGCCGCACTACTGCAATGCGCCGACAACATATTACTAACTTCCGCTAATGAAACAGAAAACTTGGAATTTTTAAATTCAGTTTTACAGAAGCTCCTAACTGCGGGACTAAAAATCAATCCTCGTAAAGCCCAACTGCTACAACTGTCTGTCCATTTTCTAGGAATTACCCTTTCAAATAATGGACAGTTCCCAGATACACGTAAAGTGGATACTATACAGTGACTCCCATTACCAGGAACAAAAACGGCGCTACAATCTTTCTTGGGCGTGGTCGGGTATCAGCGAAACTTCATTCCCCGATTTGCAGAGATCGCTAAACCGTTGTACAATTTATTGTCCAGATCACAGGACGATGTCCAAGCAAAATGGTCCGAGACACATACCACGGCAATTAACATGCTGAAACAGGCGATCATACAAAATACCTGCCTGATATCCCCTGACCCTAACCGGCCATTTCACCTCAAGTTATCGGCTACGACAACGAGTTGTCTGCCATGTTAGCACAAGAACACAGGGGAATAATTAGTCCAAGTGCCTATGCCTCGAGACTCCTCATGGGAGTAGAGGAACAGTATGATGCCTGCGAGAAACATTTGCTGGCCACTTTCTGGGCGGTTAAACATTTCACGTATATAATAGGCTTACAGTGAATTATCCTACACACCCCACATACACCCCTGAGCCTGTTGATGAAACCAAGGGATACGTTGGTGATATCGCAGCACCTAAATCATTGGACTTTGATGCTCATGGGACGTGACATCCAAATCACCCCCAAGCAGACAACCTTAATTCCTCAAATGCTGCAGTATGAAGGGAAACAACACCTATGTCCGTTACCATTATTACAATTCCCGGAACACCCTGTTTCCAAAACACCACTACTGTCAGCCACTCGAGTATCTGATGTCTATACTGACGGATCTTCATATTACCATGGCAGTAAACTTCACAGGTTTCGTTGTTGTAATGCCCGATAAAACACTCGGATACTTGTGCACAACCGCCTCTGCTCAATATGCCGAACTTGCAGCCCTGGTGGAAGCCATACATTGCACATCTGCATACCTATGTAATATATGGTCCGATAGTGCATACGTAGTGAATATTGTTCGAATGCTACCCTTGTATGCAGCTCGCGACGTTGCTTCCGCAGATGGCCGAACATTAACTCACCACCTTCTGTTACGTGAATTGTGGAGTCGCCTTAGTAATCGCAAATTACCCCTCCGTGTTGGCAAGGTAAAAGCACATTCTGTCACCGAACCCCGCTATGAAGGTAACAAAATGGCTGATGCTGCAGCTAAAGATTCCACCCTGCATGCCCCATTGTGGGGAGGCGATGCAGCGACCGAGGAATGCTGTACAGTTACGATTGACTCAAAGTTAGATCTCAAATCACTACAGAACACAGAACACAGAACCATATGTGATTGTCCGGGAATGGCATCTGAACCTTTACCTTCCCCGACTCCATGGGCTGATCAAACTTTTACAGCTACCGATAAAGATAAATATACTACCATCCTCCTATACCAGGACGACATGGACAAACCTGGTGTGGTGTGTGTTCCCCCCGACATGGCGGAAGATTTCTTCCAATTATTCCACTCTCACCCAATCGGGGGACATATGGCTGTAAATTCAACAATATCGAAAATACATTCCACCACCTGGTGGCCCACCCTCAATAACGATATAACCGCTCGCGGTAACCGTTGTCTGGTTTGGTTACAGCATAATCCCGGTCCACCTGCTAATCGGGCTCTGTTATAAGGTGCCCCAGAAGCAGAACGGGCCGGGCACATGTTCAAATTGATTTTATCGGACACCTGCCCATTGCACCGGGCAACTACAAATATGCTTTGGTTATTTTAGATAATGTTTCCAAATGGATCAAGGTCTTTCCTGTCAGAGTGACCACAGCTATTACCGCAGCACGAATACTATTGAGTGAGGTGATCTGCAGGTGGGGAATACCGATAGTTCTCGATAGTGATCAAGGAAGTCACTTCACCGCTAAAGTTTTCAAAACCCTCACTACATTTATGGAAATAAAACAGCGGTTACACCTTGCATTCCACCCTCAATCCTCGGGTGTAGTGGAGCGCAGGAACCGAACTATTAAAATGCTATTAAAGAAATATTGTGCAGATCACCCCACCTAATGGGTACAAATGCTGCTATTGTGTTTAATGGCACTCAGGTCAATTCCACATTCAGCCACTGGGTTAACCCCATATCAGGCAATGACGGGAAGAATAGTGAGGCTACCAAGTCACTTGCTACAACCTCTTTCCCCAAGCGCAACTATAGAAGGAAACCCGAACTTACAGGGGGCTTTCAGCGAAGCGTGGGTTGATAATATGCTTGCAAATATCCAACACACGAATGAATTTGTAGCTAACAATCTGGGCAGACAAAAACAACAAATTAAAAAGTACTTTGATAAGAAGGTACGAGAATGTGAGTATAATATTGGGGACATGGTCATGGTGTTGGACCTCAGTAAGAGAGAAAATCCATTCTTACCAAAGTGGAAAGGTCCGTTCCCTGTTGTGGACAAGGCCAGCTCTTCAGTATATTTGATTCAATATACAGGAAAGAGGAGGGTTAAGCCAGCTAAATGGCATCATATTAACCAATTAAAATCAGTAAAGTAACTGATAATCTAACAGATATATTCTAGATTTTTAGAGAATCAATACGCGTTCAAATTATGGAGGGAATTATCCTGTTACTGATGATTATGAACACGATATGATACTCACCTCCGGATATGTTCCCAGCACGGAATGTCGAGATGACATCGTCGGTCCTGTTTGTTTACGGTACAGGGCGCCATCAGCCTTATCATCTGGTCCAGATAGAGTTAGGAAGCCATTTAACTCTCACCTGTACCATCAATACAGACGGCAACGGCACTCCCACTATAATTTTCCAGCGACGTCACATGAATTCAGGCAACGATGCATCTATCGGAAGATGGAGTGTTCCGATGTTGGGTCCACACAGAAGATACAACTCAATTGAGCGAGACTTGATATTTCCCTACGTTTTTCATCGTCATGAGGGCTATTATAACTGTTCAGTAGAGGATCCAGAAGGAACATATGTATACGGCGCAGAAGTAAAGGTTACCATAATCCCCGTCACTCTGCGGAATGCATCTTGTCCGACTTTAATTACAGGACGAGCAAATGGACTGGTGATTAACGTTTATATAATGTATTGTACCCTGGTATTGTGAACAAATATGTACCGATCATATTACATTTTAACCTAACTTTGCCCACAGATGTTTGCAACCCTATTTATAGTAACTTCTACAACATGCAAAGGGAAGAAATGTTCCGAGATTTCGTACAAAGGAATAAGGGTACAGTCTTGGGAGGAGAAACGGGAACAGTGATATCACCCAGAGTAAAGAGGGACATAGCTGAATGGGTGGGCATAGGATCCACCAGTGTAACAGTCACCTTTAACTGATTGGACATAGAAACCCTTATGAGCCACCAGGCTCACCTCCGAAATCAACTAAAAATTATCCTCTCCCAAAAAGGGAAAACATGGATAAGCTTATTAAGGAAACTCTGTTGAGTGTAGATTCCATAATAAGTATCTCCCAAGTTATAGAAGAGATGAACTCCTCGGTTAACTTATTGATATCAGACCATAACCAAGAAGTAAAGGATAAACCTTTTCGAAAAGGTATTGCTTGCTCAATACTCATCTCTAGATTCCTAAGCAAATTACAAAATTACCTTGATGATTTAGAAGCCGGTAGGTTACCCTCAATGATCACCAGAGAACAGATCCGACGGTGACTCCCCCCCTGATGTTAGTTACGACCTCAGGCGTATTAGAGAACTAGCAGCTAACCGCCTAGTGTACAGTCCCAATCGTCGAACTGAACTGGGAAAATTATTACTGCTACCCGTTATCCTTATCATTCCACGCATAGCCTTAAATTCTCCCGCCCCTACGGGTATATGGTGTCACGTCTATTGGTGTGATAGAAGACGGCATTCTAAAAGAACATGTGTCACATCCCACTATGTTACTTTACAACACCATGACCAGTTCATGGCATTTAACTGATACATCACATTTCTATAAGCAAGGCAACATTTGGATGTGCCTGAGAGGACTGCTCCCTGCCTCGACTACAAGATGTGCATTCACATTAGGAGATAGGGACCCCTTGTGCTCTATTACAGTCACCCCAAAATGGCGAGGTACAAAAACTGCTTATAAAGGCAGGGGTGAGTTTTGTGTCACTACAACTAGCAGCACTTGGGTTATTGGTAATAAGATGATGTGTGAACCGCCCTCGGGAAATTTTTGTTTTACTCCTCTTTTTAACACTCTAATCGATGGTATTATTATACAGCCAATAAGGGAGCATAACGTGACTGACGTTTTTCCCTTAGACAAAAGGTGAGGACGTCCGTGGCTTAGTGTTCCCTTACGAGCATTATATTCCCCCTATATCCCAAAGCCTGGCTGCCCTCATTAACAGCTCTCATATTTCGCAGGTACACCTCATTCAGCTAAGACAATCCAATAAAGACATAGATGAAGCTATTCCGCTCTTGGGAGAAGAGCAACACTGATGGGAAACGGTTTACAATATTAGTGAACACCCACTGGCCCGATTTGCACCCCATGTTTTTATCATTGTTCAAGTAATACTTACCATTACCGTCATATTGCCAATACTTCGACTACGCACGGTCACAAAATTAATTACCCACCAACAATGGGGTTGCTCGATGAGGAATAGTGGGTTTATGTCCAAGGTCGTAGATTGCGAGATTGTAAATTAAAATTTTCTCACTCTCAAGGTGGGGACTGTTGGGATATAGAGGTCTCCCTATAATCATTTTAGAGTAAAGATTTTATATATATATCCTCCATTTTGTGAGAAGGATTGTACTAACACAAGTTGAAATGGCCGCCAATTAACTTTCTTACAGGGAGCATATGGATATTGAAGAGGAGGGGACCAAGGACAAAGTCTCTAGCCCCCACAAAAGAGTCAATGACCTTCAGGAGGGGAGAAAAAAAAATCAAACCACATTTGATCCCAGTAAATATTGGTGATTCCATTTGACCACTGGGTGCCAGTAAAAAATAATAATCCTTGCATTTGATATAGCGCTTTTCATGTCTTCTAGACGTCTCAAAGCGCTTCACAGAATATGCTGTAAAGTGAATTGACCGTATATTTGTGGGCGAAAGGCGGCAGCCAATTGCGCACAGGAGCGTCCCACAAACAATCGTGGATTAAAAATTACCAATTTTTTTGTTTTTGGAGGGATTATTATTAGGCTCTGTGTGGAGTAAGGAAACTTGCCCAAGGTTTCGCCCTCTGCCTGGTATTGAACTCAGGTCTCTCACTTGCAAAGCGAGTGCTCTAACCACTGAGCTACAAGCCTCCTATGGATTACTCAAAGTCAATGCGAGTCCACATCAAACTTACCCTGAATCAGGGTCAACCACAACAGCTGCAGGTTCCACCAGATTCTCACTGAATATCGTCTTCCTTTTTAATCCATCCAGAGTAATGAGCTCGATTGTTTTAGCTCCTGAATCAGTCCAGTAAACGTGGTTGTAAATCCAGTCCACAGCGATTCCGGAAACAGTTTGCAAACCTCCTATTGTCTGGGTGACATCCTCTGTGTTTCCGCCTATTGATTTACTGGGTGGTGAAAGTGAAAGAATCTGAAAATATTTTACTGCAATCCACAGAAAAGATGCATAACTAACTAACTAACTAACTAACTAACTAACTAACTAACTAACTAACTAACTAACTAACTAACTAACTAACTAACTAACTAACTAACTAACTAACTAACTAACTAACTAACCTGTCAATCAATTAAACTTTCAGTTAATTAAAATAATTCCAACTTGAGGCCAGGAAAAACGAAATACGAAAAAAACGAAAATAGCTTTTGCCTTTAATAACAGCTGCTAGAAATCTGATATAAAAACAAAAGTCACTGGGAACACTCAGCAGGTCAGGCAGCATCTATGGAGCGACGAAAGTGAGTTAACACTGCAGGTTGATGACCAAAGGTCATTTCAAGCCATGATTTTCCAAACTCAACTCTGAGCAAACAGATGTCACAAAACAGTGTGGTGATTTAATGAGGGGCATGGTGGGGGAAAACATTTTTATAAATTAAAGCTGTGGCCAAACAACATTCCTGGATAGCCAATGAATACAATTGTAACAGGAATAGATTTACCTGAAAATACTCTGGCCTGTGACATCAGTCCAATAGAGCCTTGCTGCATGGCTATCCAAACTAACCGCTGTCACCCTGTCTAAACTCTGCACTAACTCTCTGGCTTCTATTCCACTCGTGCTGATGCTCCTGATCTCGCAGCCACTTGTGTAAATCAATACTGGTTCATCTCCTAATGGATATAAAATGTAAAAATCACTGTTTTAAGACAGAACAAAACACTTGTTACAGCAACGTTCCTTTTGTTAATCATTTCCACGTTAAAGTAAAGCAGCTGCTAATCATTTCCTTTTTTAAAAAACTGAATAATCAAAAACATAATTATCAATATTCATTGGTCAAATCAAATAATGGATCAATTAACAAATGATTAGATTAAAAACATGTGAAATAGTCTCTCCACGTTCAAAATTCAGTTTCAATTCATTAAAGCTATCCACAATTCCAACTTGCCTGTAGCTTCGCAAGCGCTGGTGGCTGAGTCTTTACGATACCCATTATAACAGTCACACCTGTACGATCCATTCAGGTTAACACAATGCTGACTGCACAGGTCAGAATCTTTACATTCATCTACATCTGAACAGGAGATCAACAGATTAGTGAATTACACAAACATTTCAGTCCTTTTATTTGGAGTGTGGTTGCGCTGTTGCCTTAAATTATATTTCCTGCAAAGATTCATGAAGTGAAAGAGCAATTTAAACTACAACAACAACAAGATTCCATTTATAGAGCGCCTTTTACGTTGGGAGGACGTCCCAAGGCGCTGTACAGTTGGGTCAGGACCCGAGCAGGGGGGAAATGGTCAGAGTGAGGGGAGGGAGGGAGCGAGGAGGGGGTAGAGAGTCGAGAGCGGAGCTGAAGGCACAGTCAAAGAGAAAGGTCTTGAGACCGGCCTTGAAGGAGGAAAGGGAGGAAGCGGCGAAGGCACTGGGGGATGGAGTTCCAGAACCTCGGGGCTGAGAGGCTGAAGGCCCGACCACCGATGGTAGGGCGGTTGGGGCGGGGGATGTGGAGCAGACTGGAGCCAGAGGAACGGAGGGTACGGGCAGGTAGGTAGGGGGATAGTAGGTCGGAGAAGTAGGAGGGAGCAAGGCCGTGAATGGCCTTGTAGGTGAGGATGAGGACAGGACATTGGGAGAAATTTTCTTTTCTTTTCAAATAGTGCCGTGGGATCTTTAACATTCACCTGAACAGGCAGCCAGGACCTCAGTTTAATATCTCACCTGAAGAACTCCGCCTGGGTTAGGGGTAACTCGACTGGGCACCTGAGCTAGGGGTGGGAGCCGAGGGAGGTGGGATGGGAAGGGGAAAAGATGACCAAAAGTGTGGTCAAAGAGTTAGGTCTTGATGTGCCTTCAAAGAGGTGAGGGAACAAGCGAGTCAGAGGGACTCTGGGAATGCAGCTCCAGATAGTGGGGGCAAAATGGCGATGGTGGGGCAGGGGGGACATGACGCAAGCTAGTGTTTGTGGGCAAAGGAAACAGCTGGGATGGGAGATTGCAGGGGTAAGATGGGATGAAAAACATAAGAGGAGTTACTCACTGGGGAAAGAGGGAGCTTTCTGTCAGGAAACTGCACCGCATGGTGCTCTGTGCCTGTCCTCACCCTCGGGCAGCCGAGAGAGGCTCCAGTCATCTGTCCTGACAGCGAACCACAAAATGTTGCTCTCACTTCTACTCTCTCTCCCCTCACGCTCTCGCTCTCTCTCAATCATTCTGGCCCCTCTCTCGCTCTTTCAATTATCTCTCCCTTGTCTCTCTCTCATTCAATCACTTTTTTAATAATCCTTATATTTGATATAGCGTCTTTTCATGTCTTCGAAACGTCTCAAAAAGCTTCACAGAATATGCTATAAAATGAATTGAATGTACATTTTGTAGCGAAATGCAGCAGCCAATTACGCACAGCAGGGCCCAAATTATTATTTTATTTAAGAGTGCGATAGAGAGTGCGAGAGCGAGAGTGATTAAAATGGCCCGTAGGACTGGGTTCGGTCCGCCTGTTGGACCACCCTGTGCTAAACTATGAGTCCTTTTGTGGAGCTTTTGACTCAGAAGCGCTGCCCACTGAGCCAGCTGATATCTACATACAACAACAACTTGCATTCACGTGAGGTAGAGTCCCAGAGCATTTGACAGTGGCAGAGTCTAACAATGAGCCAAGGGTAGAAGGGGGTGGTGACTGTAAGCACAATCAAAAATAAAGGTCTTTAGGTGGGATTTGAAGATGGGGAGGGGGCAAGCGGAGGGATTGAGGGAGCGTTCCAGAGTTTCGGGGCATAATGGCTGAAGGCACAGCCACCAATGGTAGAGCGGAAGGGACGAGGGACCAACAGGATGATGGAGCCTGCCGAGCGGAGGCAGCGGGTGGGGGAAGTGGGGGTTAAGCAGGTCAGAGAGGTAGGGAGGTGCGATGGCATGAAGGGATTTGAAAACAAGTCCTGTGGCGTTCTGTAGCTCAGTGGTTAGAGCACTCGCCTCACAAGCGAGATACCTGGGTTTGATTCCCGGCAGGGTGAAGCCTTGGGCAAGTTTCCTTACTCCACACGCCAGATGATACTACCTCAAGAAAAAAAAATAATAATTTGGTCACTCAATCCACGACTGTTTGTGGGACGCTGCTGTGTGCAATTGGCTTCTGCGTTTCGTCCACAAATATACAGTCAATCCACTTTACGGTATATTCTGTGAAGCGCTTTGAGATGTCTTGAAGACATGATAAGGCGCTATATCAAATGCAAGGATTATTATTATTATAACGAGCGAGAGGATCTTGAAATTGTTTCGCTCGGTAATTGGGAGCCAGTGGAGGACTGGACAATGACTGGCGTGATAGCCACACCAGCTGCACCTACAGATCAGATTGAGACCGAGGACCAACTAAGAATTAAACAGATGTAGAGTGGCAGACTCCCTCCCCCACACACAGACAAATCTGAATTACTTCAAATTAATTTCCCCCACCAAAAAAAATTACACCAAATTGTGTACAAACTTACCATCACATATGAAATGATTTATCAACTCTAATCCCGCTGGACAGTCACACTCATAACCCAGGGGCAGGTTACGGCAGATATGGGAGCATCTTCCATTCTTTTCCAAACACTCATTCCGATCTGTGAACATTAGCAAATCATACACATGTTGGATCTAAAATCAAGAAATGTGGTAAATAGTGTTATTCAATGGGTTATGAAAGCAATGGAAAAGGGGCAGTGTAAACTCACTTGGATGTTACCAGTGGTTGAGGGTTTTCAGTAAAAGGAGACTTGAGAAATTAGACATTCGTTAGAGCTGAGATGTTTGAGGATGACCTGATAATGATCATCAAGGTATGAAGCGTTGTGATATGACCAATTATAAGATTAACTCGACCACTGAAGTTGGTAAGGCAACAACAATTTGCTCTTATATAGCGCCCTCCACGCAGGGTAGGGTCTCAGAGCTTAACAGTGGCAGAGCCTGACTCTGAGCCGGGGGGGAGGGGGGAGGTGGCTGTAAGCATTGTCGAAGAGGAAAGTTTTCAGGCAGGACTTGAAAAAGGGGAGAAAGGGGGCAAGGCGGAGGGACTGAGCGAGCGTGTTCCAGAGTTTTGGGGAGAAGTGGCTGAAAGCGCGACCTCCGATGGTGGGGCGGAGGGTGTGAGGGACAAGCAGGAGCCGGTGCCAGTCGAGCGGAGGCGCCGGGTGGTGGATTGGGGAGTGAGGAGGTTGGAGAGGTTGGGAAATGCCAGAGAGTGAAGGGATGTGAACACAAGTGTGAGGAACTTCAAGTCAATCCGTTCGGTTTTGGGGAGCCAGTGGAACCTGGGCCAGAGTCCACAACAAGAGGGCAGAAAAGTAAGATAAGTACAATTAAATAGGAAGGTTAGAGAATACGTATAAAGAGGAATATGGATTTCTTTCCCCAAATGGTTGTTGGAGGAGACTCCATAAATATTTTAAATTATTTTCCTCAAGAGGATGAATCTTGCTTGAGATGGCTATTTTCAAGTAGAATTAGCCATCAAAAAGGTCAACAATTTGATCCACTGTTGTTTCATGTTGACTGACAATCTCTTCAGTATGAAATACTCACTGCAATTGGCCTCGTCACTCTTGTCACTACAGTCGGCATAGTTGTCACAAACAGAATGGAAGTCAATGCATTGGCCAGAATCACACTGAAACTCCAGCTGTGTGCAGTCTTCACCTGGCCCACCCTCATCCTTACACAGGTCAGTAGATTCATCAGAGCCACCTGCACAGTCCTGGTGACCGTCACACACCTGGTGCTCAGTAATGCACTCAGCAGTCCTGCACTGGAACCCCCGGGGTCCACAGTGTGAAACTGAACAGTTTTTCTCATCACTTCGATCCCCACGATCAGCCTTCCCATTATACGGCAAAGCTGTAAAGATGCACTGGCCATTCCAACAGAGGAACTCATCCTCACTGCAGGTCCAGTTATCTAAAAAGATTGAGACTCAAAATGTAATGAATAAGTTAATAATATTAAACCTTGCATTTGCTACATCACCTTATCAAGTCATCAAAACAACTCAAAGCACTTCACAGGATAAAACCAATAAGTGTATTTGTAGACAAACGCAGCAGTCAATTTGCACACAGCACTATCCCACATGAAGTGAATGATCATCTTTTTATCTGGGGGATTGTCGACAGTGCCGTTGGATATTTAAAGTCCACCCGGACGGGCAGACGGTTTAACATCTCGGTTGAAGGATAGCGACACTGGCAGTGCAGTGCGCCCCCAGTGCCAGCCTGGACTGTCGGCTCAGTGACCCACAATCTTCTAACTCAGAGGCCACCTTCTAAACAGCCTCAGGATTCCTCCACCATAATAATTATTATTAAACACAATAATAACCACCACATTCACACAGTCAGTCAGTCACACACACAGTCAGTCAGTCACACACAGTCAGTCAGTCACACACAGTCAGTCAGTCAGACACAGTCAGACAGTCAGACACAGTCAGTCACACACAGTTAGTCAGTCACACACAATCAGTCAGTCACACACACAGTCAGTCAGTCACACACACAGTCATTCAGTTTCACACAGTCAGTCTCTCACACACAGTCAGCCGGCCGGACTCACACAGTCAATCAGTCACACACACACACAGTCAGTCTCACACACAGTCACTCAGTCAGTTACACACAGTCAATCAAGTCAGACTCACACAGTCAGTCAGTCAGTCTCACAGTCAGTCAGTCAGACACACAATCAGTCAGCCAGCCCGACTCACACAGCCGGCCAGTCAGTCAGACACACAGTCGGTCAGTCAGTCAGACACACAGTCGGTCAGTCTCTCACAGTCAGTCAGTCTCTCACACACAGTCAGTCAGTCTCACACAGTCAGTCAGCCAGCCCGACTCACACAGCCGGTCAGTCTCACACACGGTCAGTCAGTCAGTCTCACACAGCCGGTCAGCCCGACTCACACGCCGGTCAGTCTGACACACAGTCAGTCAGTCAGAAACACAGTCGGTCAGAAACACAGTCGGTCAGTCGGTCAGACACACAGTCAGTCAGAAACACAGTCGGTCAGTCGGTCAGACACACAGTCGGTCAGACACACAGTCGGTCAGTCGGTCAGACACACAGTCGGTCAGACACACAGTCGGTCAGACACACAGTCGGTCAGTCGGTCAGACACACAGTCGGTCAGTCGGTCAGACACACAGTCGGTCAGTCGGTCAGACACACAGTCGGTCAGTCGGTCAGACACATAGTCGGTCAGTCAGTCAGACACACAGTCGGTCAGACACACAGTCGGTCAGACACACAGTCGGTCAGACACACAGTCGGTCAGACACACAGTCGGTCAGATAGTCAGACACACAGTCGGTCAGACAGTCAGACACACAGTCGGTCAGACACACAGTCGGTCAGACACACAGTCGGTCAGACAGTCAGACACACCATCAGTCAGACACACAGTCAGTCAGTCAGACACACAGAGAGTCAGACACACAGAGAGTCAGACACACAGTCAGTCAGTCAGACACACAGAGAGTCAGACACACAGTCAGTCAGTCAGACACACAGAGAGTCAGACACACAGTCAGTCAGTCAGACACACAGAGTCAGACACACAGAGAGTCAGACACACAGTCAGTCAGTCAGACACACAGAGAGTCAGACACACAGAGAGTCAGACACACAGTCAGTCAGTCAGACACACAGTCAGTCAGTCAGACACACAGAGAGTCAGACACACAGTCAGTCAGTCAGACACACAGACAGTCAGACACACAGTCAGTCAGAGACACAGACAGTCAGAGACACAGACAGTCAGAGACACAGACAGTCAGACACACAGTCAGTCAGAGACACAGACAGTCAGAGACACAGACAGTCAGAGACACAGACAGTCAGAGACACAGACAGTCAGACACACAGTCAGTCAGACACACAGTCGGTCAGTCACACAGTCAGTCAGACACACAGACAGTCAGACACACAGTCGGTCAGTCAGACACACAGTCAGTCAGACACACAGTCGGTCAGTCAGACACACAGACAGTCAGACACACAGTCGGTCAGTCAGACACACAGTCGGTCAGTCAGACACACAGTCGGTCAGTGAGACACACAGACAGTCAGAGACACAGTCGGTCAGACAGTCAGACACACAGTCAGTCAGACACACAGTCGGTCAGTCAGACACACAGACAGTCAGACACACACAGTCGGTCGGACAGACTCACGCAGTCAGTCAAGTCTCGCGCGCGCACACGCACACTCGGACTCGCGCGGGCGCGCGCACAGTGCCCCCGAGGCTGACAGACCGGAGGCGGCGCCGCGTCTATAGTAACCGCCAATGGCGTAAGGGGCGGCTCGGCCTCGGCCTCGGCTCGGGCTCGGACCGGCAGCCGCTGCTGTGCTGTGCTCCCCCGGGCGCGGGGCGCCGGGGCTGACCCGCTGACCCCGGGACTGGCCTGAGGGCGGCCGGGCCTCACCGTGTATCCGCGCTGTAGCGCTGAGCAGCGCCGCCGCCACGAGGAGGAGGAACACGAACTCCCGCCCGCGCCGCATCCCGCACGTGCAGCACGTACAGCGGCGTCAGATGCGTGTGGTCACGTGGCGTTACCAGATTGGGCGGCTTCACGCCTAATTGGGCGGATTGTGTTGGTTGTTACTGCGTGAAAAACGGCTTTGGGCGGGTGGCTGGTGGTCATTTAAAAAAATTTAAATGTCCCCCTTTTGTGAAGACTTTTTCTTACAGTTTTAAAAACATTAAACGAAATGGGCCATAGTTGGCGACACATATTGGGCTACTTTTGGGCTAGTATTTGGTGGACTTTGGGCTACAAACCCAGTTTAATTCCTGGCCCCTTGTTACTGATACAGAAGGTTTGTTGTAAATTCCTGAATGAAACTTGACAAAGCTTTCCTACAGTCTTTAGGTACTCGTCACTACACATCACAAACAATGTCTGAACCCTTTGAGGCCGCGGGCGTTGCCATTCACTGGTGTACTGGTGTTCACAAAGTCCTGTTACTCCCTGTGTTTTCTTAACGATGGATTATTTTCTGTTGCAGATGAGCCGAGTGTAACAATGTCTGATGTCAGTAACTTCCCCGTCACTCCATCTGTGGCACAGAACACGGCGACAGATCGTTCGTGATCATCCGGATATCTAAATAATGTTAAACCCTTGCACCGAATACAATTCAGTCCTTCTAAATAGTACGATATCATCATATACTTCCATATGTTTCAGCGGTTGGTCAGTGCAATATATTAAAAAAGGACTTTGTGAACACGCTGCAGTTTCAACTTTCTTCAGCTCAACGTGCGAAAAACCGAGGCCCTCCTGATTGGCTCACGTCAGCGCCTCCGCACCTCAGGCGCTGACACCATCAGCTCCGCACTCTCCACCTCTCAAAGCCAGTCAGGAACCTCGGGGCTCTGTTCGACCCTGAGCTGTCCTTTCTCCCTCATATCCGCACCACAACTGGCACCGCCTTCCATCACCTCCGGAACATCGCCAGATTACGGCACTACCTCACCCCTCACGCCGCTGAAACCCTGGTTCACGCCTTTGTCACCTCAAGGCTGGACTATGGGAACTCTCTCCTCGCCGGCCTTCCCGGCCCTCCCTCCACACTGCAGGTCATTCAGAACTCTGCAGCTCGTGTACTGTCCTGCACCAGGCTTCGGGACCACATCACTCCCACCCTCACCCTCGCCCTCACCCTCACCCTCGCCCTCGCTCGCCTCCACTGGCTCCCCATCCCCCAGAGGATTGATTTCAAGATCCTCATCCTCACCTACAAGGCCATTCACGGCCTCGCTCCCTCCTACCTCTCCAACCTACTATCCCCCTACCTACCTGCCCGTACCCTCCGTTCCTCTGGCTCCGGTCTGCTCCACGTCCCCCGCCCCAACCGCCCTACTATCGGTGGTCGGGCCTTCAGCCTCTCAGCCCCGAGGCTCTGGAACTCCATCCCCCAGTGCCTTCGCCGCTTCCTCCCTCTCCTCCTTCAAGGCCGGTCTCAAAACCTTTCTCTTTGACCGAGCCTTCAGCTCCCCTCTCGACTCTCTTCCTCCTCCTCGCTCCCTCCCTTCCCTCCCCTCACCCTGACCATTTCCCCCCTCCTCTCTCCCTCCCTTCCCTCCCCTCACCCTGACCATTTCCCCCCTGCTCGGGTCATGACCCAACTGTGCAGCGCCTTGGGACGTCCTCCTGACGTGAAAGGCGCTCTATAAATGGAATCTTGTTGTTGTTGTTGTTGTTGCAGTTACAGGACACAGTGCTATTCTCGCAGTGGTATTCAGCTGCTGCAGTGCGCGTGAATTGTTCCGTGAGGATTAAAATAATTCTAGATTAAATATAGAGAGTACTGGCCCTTTGATTAAAGTTTTTTTTAAATCAAAACTTTGCAATAAATCCTATGAAGCGCTTTTAGACATTTTAACACAATAAGTTGCTGTATCAAATGCAAGATTTATAAGTGTTGTCTCTGGCCAACCTCCCCTTCCTGTCCAACGTCCAGGAACAAGTTGTGGCCTCCAACTGCGCTCTTTCCTCTCCACCCATTCATTATTCGAACCCCTTCAGTCGGGTTTCGGTGCTGCCCATAGCACAGAAACTGCCCTGGTCAAGGTCACCAATGATATCCTGACCATCTGTGACCAGGGCTCCCTCTGTCTCCTCGTCCTCCTCGACCAATTGGCCGCATTCGATACGGTGGACCACACTATCCTCCTCCACCGCTTGTCCTCCCACCTCAACCTTCAAGGCACTGTCCTTGAGTGGTTTAGGTTGTACCTCTCCCACCGTCTTCACTTTGTTTCCACAAACGGCTTTTCCTCCACCCCCCGCACTGTCTCGTGCGGTGTCCCTCAGGGCTCTGCCCTCGGTCCCCTCCTCTTTACCCTCTGTATGCTCCCCCTGTGGTGATATCATCCGCAGACATGGGGTTAACTTCATCAGCATCCAAGGCTGCACTCTCCACCTCTCAAAGCCGGTCAGGAACCTTCAGCCGAGCCTTCAGCTCCCCTCTCGACTCTCTACCCCCTCCTCGCTCCCTCCCTTCCCTCCCCTCACCCTGACCATTTCCCCCCTCCTCGCTCCCTCCCTTCCCTCACCCTGACCATTTCCCCCCTGCTCGGGTCCCGACCCAACTGTCCAGCGCCTTGGGACGTCCTCCCGACGTGAAAGGTGCTCTATAAATGGAATCTTGTTGTTGTTGTCATTGAGTCAATGCCCACATTGTTAAAGACTTTGGGAGAATTTCTTTTATGTACACAATGCTGTAAAATGGCAGTTATTTGAAAATGTATCATTAACGATTGTTCCTATAACTTTAGTGCCTCATGTTCCAGGTGGATAAGTAGGAAACCAACCATGTTTTAACAAAATTTTTACAACTAGAACATGCCACCAGGGGTTAGCAGCATTGATATGCTATACACTGTCCTGCGCCTTGGGACGTCCTCCCAACTTGAAAGGCACTATGCAAATGTAATCTTATTGTTGTTGCTGTTGTTGTTGATACCTAGTCTGTGCTCCTGTCTCACAATGCCTGGTGACTAATCTGACAATTAAGAGTTAGGATGGTTAGAAACATTTTATTTTTACTTTTATATGCCAATCAAGTTTAAGAACATCACTTTAGGAAGTGATAGTAAACTTGAAACCTGGCTATTAGTAATTTCAGTTGGTCAGACCTGGAATTACAGCCCAGCGCTTCTTTGGAAATAGTATTTTTAAAAATATTGTCACTTATACAAAATCACACAGTAGCAGATTATATAGTAACATAGCAGCTGGTTATATAGTACCTGCATTGTCAGGTGGGCATCTCAAAGGCTTGGCAGCATGAGGTTATCCAGGATAATGAATAACTTGCTAAGAAGTCCCATTTTGAATCTGGTGTGATTTAATGATAAAGTGTACAGTGTCCGCCCCATAGAATAAATGTCTCAAAACCTTTTCCATAATGTTAGGATCCAGCTGAGAATGCAGGTAGCAAAATTTACAAAAGTGACCCTATCATATGAGCACAAGAGGTTTAGGAATTGGAAAACAATTGTCTTCTAGATTTTATTCAATAAAAAATATTTTCAGGTGTACAGCAACAAGGAAAAAACTTTAAACACCACTTTTTAATGGTAGTTTATTGAACACATTTACATCAGAATTTTTTTTAATAAATTTTCCATTTTGTATCTGTACATCCACACAAAGCTATACACCAAGGGTTCTGTATGCTGCTTCTCCATAAACCCCTTTTCAGTCAAAAGGTAGATAAGGGGACTGCTCGGGTCAATCCACCCATCTGGCTTCCAGCTCACAGATACGGCTGGTCCTTAGAAAGTTCCAAAATAACCGGCTGACCAGGCACAACTGGCTTTTTAGTTTTTTGGCTGTTTGGAATTAAAAGGCAATAGAAATAATTAGCTTAACCACTTTTGACACCAACAACAATTATGCACTTATACAGCACCTTTCATGCAGGGAGAATGTCTCAAAGCACTTTCCAAAGACAGAGTGAGTGACTAGGAGGGAGATAGTGGGGGTAAGTAGGTAGCCTCAGGTGCATTCAGGGATGCAATAGCTTAACATGCACTTCACATAGGATAATGTCTTAGAATGACCATGTTAGATTGAGTCTAAGGGAGAAGTGGGGCCGGAGACAATGTATGTAATCTAAGACGCTACCCTGCATGAAGAACACTATATAAATGCATCTTATTGTAAGGAAGAAGGTTACATAGGTGCAAAGCGGTAGGTTTTAAGGCAGGATTTAAAAATAGAGAGAGGGAGCAAGGTGGAGGGTAAAGGAGTGAGTTACAGAGGTTACAGGTGTAGTGACTGAAAGCTTTGTCACCGATGGTAGGGCAGAGAGGGTGGCGGGATGTGGAGCAGGCCTGAGGCAGCCAACCAGAGAAAGCGAGCAAAGGATTGGGATAGAAGAAGTTCAGAGTGAGAAGGATAGTGTGAAGGGATTTATAGGTAAGAGTGAGGACATTAAAGTCAATCTGTTGGGAGACAGTGAAATCTGGTGAGAAATAGGGTGATGGCTGCGCATTTTGTGCGGGTGAGGATGTGGGCAGTGGAGGTTTGTATTAGCTGGAGTTTATATTTGTTGGAACGGTTAGGATTTAATTTGCAAAGTCAAGCGGGAAACAAAAGGGTAAGGGTTTTGAGGACGGGCTCATGGAGTCCATTGATGGAGAAAATGCAGTTGTGGTGTTCTGTATGATCTGGAGGTTGTGAGAGGTAGAGCTGGGAATGGGCCTTGGGGGCGCTGTAAATTTATGTTTTTATAAATCACTAAAACATGGAAAAGCGAGAAGAAACAGCTATCAAAAAAGGATTCTGGGGTTTAGAAACAGGGTTATTATCAGTGTAAAAGTGTAAAAAATCTGTAGGAATTGTTTAGGACATTTGTTAGGTCACAAGTTGGGGATTGGATTCCATTTTATTCCCCATGCAAAGGAGAACAATCACTGGGGAATCATTTAACATCCAACAAGTACAGGTTTGAGCCCTCACTTGCTTATTTCCATTTTGAATGATTCCACTGATTCCACTTATTTCCATTTTGAATGATTCCAGCTTCAATAGCCATTTAGCCATAAGTTGTCATTGTCATAAACACCCTAACAACTTCCTGAGGGAGGAGATTCCTTCTAAATTTTGCTAACAAACCTGAGACTGGTTACCCATTTCCCAACTAATAATAATATAATAATCCTTGCATTTATATAGCGCCTTATCACGTGTTCGAGATGCCTCAAAGCTCTTCACAGAATATACTGTGAATTGACTGTACATTTTGTGGGCCAAACATGGCAGCCAATTGCACACAACAGTGCCAATGAATAGTTATGGATTGAGTGACCAAATTATTGTTGTTATTGTTTTGAAGGAATTGTTATTAATCTAAAGGAAGTTTTCTTTATTTACTGCTTCATGCCCCTTAGGAATCTTAAATGGATTCACCTCAACCTCCTCCTCTGCTTCAATGCACAAAAAAAACGATTTAGACAATATGCTCCACAAGTATTTTGTCACATGTACCAAGTCTCATCTTAGTGAATCTGCACTGCAGCCTCTCTAACTCTGATAGAGGAAGAGGGGGCTATGGGTGGGGGCAGAGATAAGTGTGGTCTTGGAGCTGAGCTCCAGAGTTATGTACTCGGCATCAGCATGTCAGATTTCAACCAACCCTCTATGGTTCTCTCAGTAGTTGGGACGTCCTCGCAACATGAAAGGCGCTTTTGAAATGTAATTTGTTGTTGTAAGTTTGCTGTAGTTCCTGAGCCAAGCAGATCTCCAAAGCACTGCTTATGACAAATCAGTCTGCCTGGCTCATCAGTAGGACCCGGGGGCAAGGATTCGTCCCAGCCAAAGGCACCTGCAGACACTTGTCTCACCAAAAAATATATAACCCTTCATAATCTTGTAGACATTACTTCAGTCACGTATTAATCTTCTAACTCCAAGTGGAAAAAAGCTCTAATTTTTCGAGTCCCTCTACATAATTGTGTGGAGTCCTGTAACTCAGTTGTTAGAGCACTCGCTTTGCAAGCGAGAAACCTGGGTTTGATTCCCGGCAGGGTGAAACCTTGGGCAAGTTTCCTTATTCCACACACCTGATAATAATCCCTCAAAAAACAATAATAATTTGGTCATTTCAATCCACGACTGTTTGTGGGGTTGCTGTTGTGCGCAATTGGCTGCCGCATTTTGCTCACAAATATACAGTCAATTCACTTTATTCTGTGAAGTGCTTTGAGACGTCGAGAAGACGTGAAAAACGCTATATCGAATGCGAAGATTATTATTATAATAGAAACCATTCTTCCTTGGTAACATCCTAGTGAATCTATGCTGTATCATTTCCATTCTTACTGTTATATTCTTACTGTAATTTAGTCCCCAAATTGTGCACATTCCTCCAGCTGTGGCCAAACAAATGTCCTGAACAGGGTCAACACATTCCTTCTGAATATAACAATCCTTGCATTTGATATAGCGCCTTATATCATCAAGCCATCTCAAAGCGCTTCACAGGATATACTGTAAAGTGGATTAACATTTTGTGCATTTTGTGGACGAAACGTGGGAGTCAGATGCACCCAGCAATGTACCACAGACAGCCATGGAATAAGTGACAAATTTTATTTGGGGAATTGTTGGCCAGGACACCATTAGAAACTTCATTCTCTTTTTGCTTAGTGTCGCGGGATCAGGCAGACGGGACCTCGGTTTAACACCTCATTCGAAATACATTTTTCAACATTGGACTAAATCCTCAAAGATGTTTATTATGCAGTGAAACACTCAGCACTAACCTGTCGGCCTGAGCCCCAGCTACTAGAGCTTTCTGTGATGACCAGATAATGACCGGAGGAACTGACTCACGGCGACCATCCCTCAAACAGTAATAGTTATCTGATAATTTATGGCTGGGTCCAACTGGGAGACTGGGAGGCGGTTGAGTTCTGAAAGAGAATGTTTCAAAAATGTCCTTTACAAAACAAAAGTTTAATTACAAGTCAAGCCAAGGCCTGTCTAAAAATGCCTCTTCCAGGTTTTTTGGATAGCGTCAGGAAAAGTTTGCATGTTTTCCTCACTCCAAGTGTTCCTGAAGGCTCAGCCACCGACTGAACAAAGCTTCCTCAGCTGAGATTAGGTAACATTTATCCCCGGGGCAATCAAATATTTTGAGAGTTGTTTTACCATATTAAAAACAGTTCTTGTTTACATTCCTGCCAAATATGCTCCTAAGTTTACAAGTCATTATTCTTACAAGTCATTAAGTACAACACAAACATCGGAAAGTTTTAATTGTACTGATCACAACTTAATTCTCTTTGCATTCATTACCTGGGAGAAATTTCAGTGTATCGAAGTTGCGGCTTCTCCTGCAGATTTTTCTGAATAGGGAAAGAAGCAAAACTGTCAGCTAGAAAGTCAGCAATACTTTTTGATAATGAAGCTGTAACAAATCCATGCTTCGACAGTTTAAAATTTTGTAATAAAATAAGCCTTGCATTTGATACAGGTTTTAACTGATAAATAATGATGAAATACCCCAATACAAAAATATGAAATTGATGTTTATTCAATAAAACACTGGAAACAATTAGTCAACGCCAAGGTGAAGTTTTTTCTCTCTCACTCACTTTTGGTGGCTTCTCTCTCTCTCCTGTGTGCACACAGGTGCTCCTGGTGAAGCATTTGAGAGGAAAGCACTCAGCAGACATGAGAGTGCCCTCCATGTCAGGAGGACCTCTGCCACATTGCCCACCTCCGTTTGTGCCTCACTCCAAAAGCTGCCAAAACCCTCATCCAAGCCTGTCACCTCCCACCTCAACTACTCAAACACCCTCCTCATAAGCTTGTCCTCCCCAAATATTTATCTACTTTGAAGAAATTTCTTCACACAGAGAGTAGTGGAATGTGGAACATGCTACCACAAGGAGTTGTTAAGGCAAATAGCACAGATATATTTAAGGGAAAGCTAGATACGTACATGAGGGAGAAAGGAATAGAAGGTTATGCTTGAAGGCTTAGTTGAGGAAGGGCAGGAGGAGGCTCATGTGGAGCATAAACACCGGCATAGAACATAGAACAAACCGAATGACCTGTTTCTGTGTTGTATATTCTAATGTATACCTCTCTCTTAAAAGCTGTTATCGAATCGGTTCCCACCGGCCTTTCAGGCAATGCATTCCAGACCCCAACAACTCGCTGTGAAAACATTTCTCCCCCCCCCCCCCCCCCCCTGTTTCTTTTAACAACTATTTTAAATCGGTGTCCTCGGGTTACCGACCCACCGCCAGTGGGAATAGTTTCTCCTGTTCACCCTATCGAATCCCCTCATCATTTTGAAAATTTCCATTAAGTCTCCTCTTAACCTTCTCTGCTCCAAGGGGAATAACCCTCACTTCTCTCGCCTCTCCTGATCACTGAAGCCCTCATTCCTGGTACCATTCTGGTAAATCTCCTTTGCACCCTCTCCAATGCCTTGACATCCTTCCTCAAGTGTGGGGCCCAGAACTGAACACAGTCTCTCGCTGAGGCCTCACCAGTGCTTTATATAAAGGTTCATCATAACAAATATAATCCGCTATAGTACTCTGAGAGATTTGTGACCCACCCATCTCTGCTCTACCAAATGCAAGAATTTTTATTCTCATCAAGACCCAAGTTCAGCTCCTCCTGCACCATCCCCCCTTCTGAGTGTGCGTGTGTCGGGGGTGGGAATGGGGAGGAGGAGAGGGCTGTCTGTAAATTACAAGAGTCATGTAGTTTAGCGGTTAGTGCGCTCACCCCACAAGCAAGAAGATCAGGGTTTGTTTCCCGGGCGGGGTGTGACCTGAGGCAAGTCTCCTTTCTCCACACGCCTTTGTTTACCTAGAAGTAGGTAGTTACCGATCAGCGGATCACTTTCCAGGGGTAATAGTCCCTCAAAAAAAAATGTGGTCACTCAATCCACCACTCTTTGTGGAGCACTGCTGTGCTCAATTGGCTGCCGCATTTTACTCACAAAATACAAGTCAACCTACTTTACACTATGTTCTGCGAAGCCTTTGAGACATCTCAATGACGGGACAAGGATCTATATCAAAGTCAGGAATATTAATATATTATTATAAGAGACAAAGTCTGCAGTGATTCCTGACTGACTGTCTACGGGTAACACTCAGAGCAGATTCACAGCGCATTACATTGCAGAGAGACATTGTAAATGATCGCTGAGGAGCAGTGAGAGCGATGGGGGGATATGGCCGGTGGGCACTGCCAACCTCTGGGCACTGCCAACCTCCGGGCACTGCCAACCTCCGGGCACCGCCAACCTCCGGGCACTGCCAACCTCCGGGCACTGCCAACCTCTGGGCACCGCCAACCTCTGGGCACTGCCAACCTCCGGGCACCGCCAACCTCTGGGCACTGCCAACCTCCGGGCACTGCCAACCTCTGGGCACCGCCAACCTCTGGGCACTGCCAACCTCTGGGCACTGCCAACCTCTGGGCACTGCCAACCTCTGGGCACTGCCAACCTCCGGGCACTGCCAACCTCCGGGCACTGCCAACCTCCGGGCACTGCCAACCTCCGGGCACTGCCAACCTCCGGGCACTGCCAACCTCTGGGCACTGCCAACCTCTGGGCACTGCCAACCTCTGGGCACTGCCAACCTCCGGGCACTGCCAACCTCCGGGCACTGCCAACCTCCGGGCACTGCCAACCTCCGGGCACTGCCAACCTCCGGGCACTGCCAACCTCCGGGCACTGCCAACCTCCGGGCACTGCCAACCTCCGGGCACTGCCAACCTCTGGGCACTGCCAACCTCTGGGCACTGCCAACCTCTGGGCACTGCCAACCTCTGGGCACTGCCAACCTCTGGGCACTGCCACTGCCGCTCATCACACAATTCGGGACTCACAACAACACACACACAGCACCGACAGTAAAGGACACAAACGGGGAAGGAATTGCCCACAGATTCTTACCTTGAAATCCACAGCCTCTGCCGACCCCAAACACAGCCACTGCCGACCCCAAACACAGGCACTGCCGACCCCAAACACAGCACTGCCGACCCCAAACACAGCCTCTGCCGACCCCAAACACAGCCTCTGCCGACCCCAAACACAGCCTCTGCCGACCCCAAACACAGGCACTGCCGACCCCAAACACAGCCTGCCGACCCCAAACACAGCCTCTGCCGACCCCAAACACAGCCTCTGCCGACCCCAAACACAGGCACTGCCGACCCCAAACACAGCACTGCCGACCCCAAACACAGGCACTGCCGACCCCAAACACAGCTCTGCCGACCCCAAACACAGCCTCTGCCGACCCCAAACACAGCCTCTGCCGACCCCAAACACAGCCTCTGCCGACCCCAAACACAGCCTCTGCCGACCCCAAACACAGGCACTGCCGACCCCAAACACAGCCTCTGCCGACCCCAAACACAGGCACTGCCGACCCCAAACACAGCCTCTGCCGACCCCAAACACAGCCTCTGCCGACCCCAAACACTGGCACTGCCGACCCCAAACACTGGCACTGCCGACCCCAAACACTGGCACTGCCGACCCCAAACACGGGCACTGCCGACCCCAAACACAGGCACTGCCGACCCCAAACACTGGCACTGCCGACCCCAAACACAGGCACTGCCGACCCCAAACACGGGCACTGCCGACCCCAAACACAGGCACTGCCGACCCCAAACACTGGCACTGCCGACCCCAAACACAGCCTCTGCCGACCCCAAACACAGCCTCTGCCGACCCCAAACACAGGCACTGCCGACCCCAAACACAGCCTCTGCCGACCCCAAACACAGCCTCTGCCGACCCCAAACACAGGCACTGCCGACCCCAAACACGGGCACTGCCGACCCCAAACACGGGCACTGCCGACCCCAAACACGGGCACTGCCGACCCCAAACACTGGAACTGCCGACCCCAAACACTGGCACTGCCGACCCCAAACACGGGCACTGCCGACCCCAAACACAGCCTCTGCCGACCCCAAACACAGGCACTGCCGACCCCAAACACAGGCACTGCCGACCCCAAACACAGGCACTGCCGACCCCAAACACAGCCTCTGCCGACCCCAAACACTGGCACTGCCGACCCCAAACACTGGCACTGCCGACCCCAAACACTGGCACTGCCGACCCCAAACACAGGCACTGCCGACCCCAAACACAGGCACTGCCGACCCCAAACACAGGCACTGCCGACCCCAAACACAGGCACTGCCGACCCCAAACACGGGCACTGCCGACCCCAAACACAGCCTCTGCCGACCCCAAACACAGGCACTGCCGACCCCAAACACAGCCTCTGCCGACCCCAAACACAGGCACTGCCGACCCCAAACACAGCCTCTGCCGACCCCAAACACAGGCACTGCCGACCCCAAACACAGCCTCTGCCGACCCCAAACACAGCCTCTGCCGACCCCAAACACAGCCTCTGCCGACCCCAAACACAGGCACTGCCGACCCCAAACACAGCCTCTGCCGACCCCAAACACAGCCTCCACACCACCTCTGCCGACCCCAAACACAGCCTCTGCCGACCCCAAACACGGGAGCGACCAAACAGCCTCTGCCGACCCCAAACACAGGCGACAACGGGGCACTGCCGACCCCAAACACGCCTGCGCAACAGGTGCGACCCAACACTGGCACTGTCAATGCAGTTTTTGATGTCTGTTGGTGTTGAGCAGTTTGTGGGGCAGTGCTTGTCACAGGGGGCGGGGCCGGGGCCGGAGGCGGGGCCCAGGGCGGGGCTGAGGGCGGGGCTGAGGGCGGGGCTGGGGGCGGGGCTGGGGGCGGGGCTGGGGCGGGGGCGGGGGGGGCGGGGCTGAGGGCGGGCTGGGGGCGGGGCTGGGGCGGGGCGGGGCTGGGGGCGGGGCTAGGGCGGGGCTGGGGGCTGGGGGCGGGGCTGAGGGCGGGGCTGGGGGCTGGGGGCGGGGCTGAGGGGGGGCTGGGGGCGGGGCTGAGGGCTGGGGGCGGGGGCTGGGGGCGGGGGGCGGGGGGCGGGGCTGGAGGCAGGGGCGGGGCTGAGGGCGGGGGCGCGGGGGGGGGCGGGGGCGGGGCTGGGGGCGGGGGCGGGGCTGGGGGCGGGCTGGGGGCGGGGGCGGGGCTGAGGGCGGGGCGAGGGGGCGGGGGGGCGGGGCTGAGGGCGGGGTGGGCGGGGCTGGGGGCGGGGCCGGGGCTGGGGCTGGGGGCGGGGCTGGGGGGGGGCGGGGCTGGGGGCGGGGGGCGGGGCTGGGGGGAGTTTTCGAATCGCAGATGTTGGAGCATCCGGGAACCCGCGA
>NW_024704762.1:607981-635036 GCF_018977255.1 Callorhinchus milii | reverse complement strand
TTGATCAGGGCTATGGAGAGAGCGGGGGAGTGGGGTTGATCAGGGCTATGGGGAGAGAGTGGGGGAGTGGGGTTGATCAGGGCTATGGGGAGAGAGTGGGGGAGTGGGGTTGATCAGGGCTATGGGGAGAGGGGGGAGTGGGGTTGATCAGGGCTATGGGGAGGGAGTGGGGTTGATCAGGGCTATGGGGAGAGAGGGGGGGTGGGGTTGATCAGGGCTATGGGAGAGAGTGGGGGAGTGGGGTTGATCAGGGCTAATGGGGAGAGAGTGGGGGAGTGGGGTTGATCAGGGCTATGGGGAGAGAGTGGGGGAGTGGGGTTGATCAGGGCTATGGGGAGAGAGCGGGGGAGTGGGGTTGATCAGGGCTATGGGGAGAGAGCGGGGGAGTGGGGTTGATCAGGGCTATGGGGAGAGAGGGGGAGTGGGGTTGATCAGGGCTATGGGGAGAGAGTGGGGGAGTGGGGTTGATCAGGGCTATGGGGAGAGAGGGGGAGTGGGGTTGATCAGGGCTATGGGGGAGAGAGGGGGAGTGGGGTTAATCAGAGCTACAGGGAGAGAGAGGGGGAGTGGGGGTTGATCAGGGCTATGGGGAGAGAGTGGGGGAGTGGGGTTGATCAGGGCTATGGGAGAGAGTGGGGGAGTGGGGTTGATCAGGGCTATGGGGACAGAGAGAGAGTGGGGAGTGGGGTTGATCGGGCTATGGGGAGAGAGTGGGGGAGTGGGGTTGATCAGGGCTATGGGGAGAGCGGGGGAGTGGGGTTGATCAGGGCTATGGGGAGAGAGCGGGGGAGTGGGGTTGATCAGGGCTATGGGGAGAGAGTGGGGGAGTGGGGTTGATCAGGGCTATGGGAGAGAGTGGGGGAGTGGGGTTGATCAGGGCTATGGGGAGAGAGTGGGGGAGTGGGGTTGATCAGGGCTATGGGGAGAGAGTGGGGGAGTGGGGTTGATCAGGGCTATGGGGAGAGAGTGGGGGAGTGGGGTTGATCAGGGCTATGGGGAGAGGGGGGGAGTGGGGTTGATCAGGGCTATGGGGAGAGAGTGGGGGAGTGGGGTTGATCAGGGCTATGGGGAGAGAGTGGGGGAGTGGGGTTGATCAGGGCTATGGGGAGAGAGTGGGGTGGGGTTGATCAGGGCTATGGGGAGAGAGTGGGGGAGTGGGGTTGATCAGGCTATGGGGAGAGAGGGGGAGTGGGGTTGATCAGAGCTATGGGGAGAGAGTGGGGGAGTGGGGTTGATCAGGGCTATGGGGAGAGAGCGGGGAGTGGGGTTGATCAGGGCTATGGGGAGAGAGCGGGGGGTGGGGTTGATCAGGGCTATGGGGAGAGAGTGGGGGAGTGGGGTTGATCAGGGCTATGGGGAGAGAGCGGGGGAGTGGGGTTGATCAGGGCTATGGGGAGAGAGTGGGGGAGTGGGGTTGATCAGGGCTATGGGGAGAGAGTGGAATTGATTTGGAAGCGCTTTTCAAAGAGCCGACACAGACACAATGGGCCGAATGGCCTCCTTCTGTGCTGTATAGTTCTATGATTCTATAGTTGTTGGCAGATGTTGGAGCCAAATTTGTACACAGAAATGTCCCACAAGCAATGTCCCACAAAATGAATGACCAATGTATCTGGAGTATTGTTGGCCAGGACCCAGAGAAACTCCCTTCTCTTTCTGAGTAGTGCTAAGTATTGGTCTGAACAGATAGAAGGGACCTCAGTTTAACGGTACAGGAATGCGGGCACCTGTGACAATGCAGCGCTCCCCGTTTGTGTGTTGGTTGCACACAGAGAGGAGCAATTGCTGGAGTCGAAGAACATTAGTTATTAAACATCAGAAATGCACTTAGTGCTTAAAATGTTTTTGTTTGGGGAAGGCCAGAAGCAGGAGTTTCCTGTGCTCAGATCTGTCAGGTTGCACAGCAGGACCAGAGTTTAAGAATGGTGACTGAGATCTTTTGTGAGAGATGGCCTGTTCAGTCATCATTGCAGCTCTGCTTTATTCAAATGTTGGTTTGAATTGGATGAAAGGCGTCTCCAGTCAGAGAGTCTGTTTGATGGTAATGCGTGGCAAAGAGCGTTAGTGACAGATCACAGACAGAGTTATAACTATAAGCATCCAGAAAGTGTAATCACAAGCACTCCCTCTGCTCAGTAAACTTGCTGGCATGCTGCACCACTTTGTTACGATTATCCTATTCTTATAGTCCGTAGTAATGTGTAAATAGTATATATTATATATAACTGTATAATATTATTTAAGGGAAATGGGGAGATTTAGTTGCAGAAGCTGTTTGGAAAAGACTTAGGAAACAGGATACATGAGGTATCCAAATTTACAAGGGCTGACTGATGGACAGACAGGGAACAAGCAACGTGGAGAGTGGAGTAACACGTGGCTCTCGCGCGGGGAAAAAACCCTCACATTCGCATCATACGGAGGGCAGAGCCACACGTCTATATAAGGCAATGCTCAGCGCTCCTCGTGATCGGTAACTAATGGTCGTTATCCGGTACGTACTGACGTGTACAGGACTACTGTACAGTCAGGGTTGGTTTCTATTTCGTTACTGATGTAGTATTTGCTGCCAGTGATATAGTTATGTGATTGTGATGTTTGTGATGTCCCATTGTTGAATATCTTCCATTGTTGTGTTCCTTATATGCCGGGGAGTCGAGCGCTGCTCGGCCTTAATAATGAGCTGCTGTTTCTATCGAATGTATCCTCGAGTCTCTGGTCTTGTAGACAAGAAAAGGAGTAACTCCACTTCAGAGAGTAGCTGTTAACATTGGAGTCTACTCGTGCGAGCAGACACTCTGATTAGACATTCCAGTTACCGGGCATTGGAGGTAACTGGGAAAACCAGTCTGTGTGTGTGACTCTGACTCGGTTGAGTCACCTTTGAAATAAGGACTCACACCAACTGGGTTAGGAGAGAACAGAGGCCGCTTAGTACAAAAGCATTCCTAAAATTTGTACGTACATCAAGGAGTGAGAACCGTCGCAACTCGCGCCCTCCTTCACTGTGAGTAACCAGGCTTTCAGTCACTACAGTCACCAGAGTATCTGGAACTCTATCAACATCCCTCGTCTCAGACAGCCAACTTCCGTCTTCCCCCTAATTCCCACCTTGATCCTATTTCCACATCACTGTAACACACTTCAAAGAATTATCCTGCATGAAAGCGCAAGTTATTGGGACGTCCTCCCGACGTGAAAGGCGCTATACAAATGTAATCTTGTTGTTGTTATTGTGGATTTCCTAAACCAATCTGTGTGAAAATTAAGCAGCTGGTGCCTAGCAAATATGGTACATGGCATTTGACTTGGACCTCGAGTACATCAAGGTGGTTGACATGTCACAAGCTGTCCTATGAAGGCCCTCCCACCACGCTGAAGGCAGATGTCCACCAGATAGCTGATGAAGAAACTCTGAGGCTTGGGGCAAGACCTGCTGGCTGGAAGGCGGTATCTGGAGTCTGATTTAGTGACAGCAAGTTCGGACATCCAGCATCTGGAATCCACTTTGATTGGCTGCAGAGAGGTCAGCAGCTGCTGCTTAAACTCCGCAACTCCAATGCTGAGATGTGTTGCCCACCAGGAAGCTCGCAGGAGTTCCTGGTATCTACCATCCACATAGTGAGGGCTCAAACCTGCACTTGTCGGATGTTGAATGACCAATAGACATAGTTTTCCTTGGCTGGGGGGGTGGCGGGGAGGTAACCAGGGTATCCTTGGAGTTGAACTGGCTCCAAAGTAACATGCTGGACAACTGAATCTCGGAATCGAGCCAGTCCTCTGGGGGTCTCTAGTGCGGTTCCTGATCCAGGCGGGTCTGCAGTATTCCAGGGCACTGCTGATGACAGCACGGCCCAGCCTGGCTCATTGGCAGCACCTGGAAGTGCAGACTACTCATGGGGGTTAGGGAATCATCTCACTCGGCTCCCAGTAACCCTGCAGCGAAAGCCCTGATGGGTAGGGTGGTCCTAGCTGGACAAGCAGCGGGAAACATGACAGCTGTTTAGATTGTTTAAGTGACGCACACTCTGGGGGCCTCAGGTCTTGGCTATTGCCAACCTGCGCCTAATATTTTCTGGAATTAGGTAAACAGGATGTATCCCTCCAGGGAGAGAGAGAGAGAGTGCATTCCTTTCCAACAATCTATCTCTGGGATTTCCATGTGTAAATGGAAGTCATAGAATTTTCAGTTTGGTTTCAATAATCTTGGTGATGGTTTCCACATGTGTCAGACACCTGGCTGTCCAAACCAAAAATCACTGTGGGCAGTGCTGCCAGCACCAGGACTTGCTTCCAGTTCGCATCTACCAGCTTTCTTCAAGCTTCACCATTACTGACATGACCTCGTCACTGGGTCAAATTCCTCCCTTTTTGGGTCTGATTCAGGGTGCGGGGTCGTGTGGGTGACCAACGCAGCTGCTTAAAGCTGAAAAATTTGAGAATGAATGAAGAACATAAAAACAGCAACAATGAAGCTATTCTAAAGTCAGATTTTGAGATCCATTGCCCACAGATTGCCACAGAATGAATAGCTGTCTTTATGCTGGCTACAGTAGTGACTGTTACACAGATGGAATTCTCTGGATGGCTAGGCTTTGCATGTCAGCAATTAATAATAATCCTTGCATTTGATATAGAGCCTTATCACGTCTTCGAGACGTCTCAAAGTGCTTCACAGAATATACCGTAAAGTGAATTGACTATATATTTTGTGGGTGAAACGCGGCAGCCAATTGCGCACAGCAGCGTCCACAAACAGTCGTGGATTGAGTGACCAAATTATTACTGTTGTTTTTTCTTGAGGGATTATTATTAGGCATGTGGAGTAAGGAAACTTGCCCAGTGTTTTGCCCTGCCGGGAATCAAACCCATTTCTCTCGCTTGTGAGGCGAGTGCTCCAACCACTGAGCTACAGCACTCCACATGTTAGCTCTCCACATCCATCATGTGAATGCTGACGGGCCCAGGAGTAGTGCAGAAAGTAGTGAAATATGTTATAATAAACTGTAACTCCTGTCAGTGTAATCAGTAGACAGGCTCTGCTTAAATCTTTCTCTAATTCCCTGGGTTGCTGACTGTGGCCACAATACAGATTGGGATACAAATAGTGCATTATCATGTTGTCCATATATCTTAAATCACTTCGCAAGATTTTACTCTGAAAATAATAACTTCACTGGAGTATCAGCCTTGACTGGGATCTCAAAGTCCCAATGTGATGCTTGAACCCACAACCTTCTGAGTCAGGTGAGAGTGCTACCAACTGAGCCAGGCTGACACCTGGCGACTGAGCTTACTCCAGGGTGTGAACAACCCTTTACACCCCAATGGCAGGGACAGCTCAGAAGCAGGACTTCTGACACAGTTAGAGGCCACTATTTTGGTTACATCTGGTCAGGAGGGCTCTCTGTCAAGTGTGAGCTTCTCATCACTTCCAGTCCTGGTGGCTCTTAAGATGCCCAGGAATCCTCTGTCCAGTGGATTCATTCCCATTTGGATCAGCAAAGCGATTGGTGCAGAACATGTTACATTTGTAAAAAGAATATTCTGGACAGGAAATTGTTATTTAAATCAAGATTTCTGACTCAGTGCTAGAATGTTAGTGAGGGAGGCACCATGTGGGCAGTGGAGTTGTGGACCTGACCAGTGAGCTAGATGGCACACGACAATGGGCTTAAGGAGAGATGGACAGAGTAAAGAGGTTGGAGGGGTGGGGACAGAATAAAGAGAGAGGCTGATCAGTCTCTTTCTGTGCTCTGAAGTTTCTCTGAAATGTGTAGAAGTTACTGAGGCCAACTCCATATTGAAGCTATGTGAGTGATAGCGTTCAGGTTGTGAGATGCACATAGTGGGGAAGAGTGTGCAGAGTCTCACAGCGTGAATTTGACCCGGTAACGAGGTCATGTCAGTAATGGTGAAGCTTGAAGAAAGCTGGTAGATGCGAATTGGAAGCAAGTCCTGGTGCTGGCAGCACTGCCCACAGTGATATTTGTGTGAATGTCAGGAAAGTCCATTGGTCAGTGCCCTGGAACCACGAGTGTTCAGGAGGACAGACTGCACACAGGTTGGTGAGATCCATCCATCCACCCAAATATTGTGCGAGTGCAGTGATTGGAATAGAGGCCTGTGTTTGAGCTGCCCTGCCATTGGGGTTTAAAGGGCTGTTCACGCCCTGGAGTAGCATTGCTGGATGTTTCCTGGCCCTCTGCTCTTGGAGAGAGAAAAGTATTTAGTCTTGTGTTGACCTTTTGTCAATGTTACAGTGGTTCAGGATGGGTGGCGTCAGGGCCATTACTCATTCTCGTATTGTTTCAGTTCCAGATGTTTCCTTTAGAATTGAGATCTCAAAAAACAATTGGGAAGCTGTGCTGCTTGTCTCAGGAAGGCAGGATAAGCGGCTGAGCTCAAAATAGAAACACCTTTTCCACCAAGTGACATCTTTGGCTTGTGTTGTGGGTAAAATGGAACAAGCATTTTTAGCTGGCTTTTTGGAAACTTTTCCCACATGGTGGATTTATCCGTCGATCCACAAGGATTTCTGCAACAAGTGATATTCAGTCACTGTTGGACAGGATCCTGAAGCACCGCCCTGTTGGTGATTAGTGAGAAATTAAACACTCTGTTCCAAGAGAGTTCTGAGACACTCGGGCAGCTGTGCTGGGGTTTGGGGTTTTACTGGACACGGAGCTAGCTCCAGCCTGCAGCATGGTGCCTCGCACCACAGGTGGTTTACAGTCACGTCCTCCCAACATCAAAGGCGCTATATATACAAATGTAATTTTGTTGTGGTTGTTGTTGCTTCCTCACCTGTGGGAGATTAAATTAAGTTACAGCCCTAGGAAGTCATGTACACTGTCTAACCAGTCAGAAGTAACTTATTAGAAAAGGCATCGGTGAATCCACTGAAAAGCCACTGGATGGACCTTAATCTTCTTTTGCTAAGAACGTTCTTATGATTTTATGTCCAAGCCAAATGCCTGCTCCTTTACTGTTCCATTCTGTGTAGATATCTCTGCAAAACTCTACCAGGATAAGACACTGACCAGCATTGGGAAATGGAGCAAAATGAAGACTTTGAAGGCATTTACACTCACATTCTCACACGCTCATCACACTCACAGTCACATTCATTTTCACATTTTCACTCTCACAGTTTTACACTCATAAACACTCATACACAAACTCACACACAAACATGTTCACAGACATACTCACGCATACTCATGCACTCTCACGCATACAAACGCATTCATTCACACATAAACACAGACCCTCACCCACATTCTTACACACCACACCACATACAGGAAGTGGATGTGGGGTTGTGAAGTTTGTATAGATGTGTTGCTGAGTGTATATTACAATGCAGTGGCTTCCCCACAGGATGGGTTTCCCGTCCAGAATGCAGCACAGATGAAGTTTTGAGTTTCTGCTTTGATTTTGGCTCATTTGCAGCAGTTTGTTGAGGGAATATTTTTTCTGAGAAATTATTTTCTTCCCAGTTCCTTCCCATGGGTATGTCACCACCTCCATTCTCCAGGTCAGAATACTTTCCAGACTGGTCAGTGCCTCGCTGTATCCAGCCATTGTTGCCCAGGACAGAGAGAGTGACCGACAGACCGCTTGGTTTTATTTATTTCCGTGTCTCAGGTACAAGGGCCTGTACTTGGTGCTGTGGCTGAGACACAGTGTATAAACTGGTCAGTGCCTGGGTACCATCCAGACCAGAGCTCAGTACCTCATATTCCCTTTAGGTCAGTGAGCACTGCTGTTAGAAACCTGTTAAACACATTCCCAACATGTTGATGATGAGGGGAACACGGTATTTGGCATAACAACGACAACAACAAGATTACATTTGTATAGCACCTTTCACGTTGGGAGGACGTTCCAAGTCGCATAGGAGGAAAGGAAACTTCCAGAGGGCAGCTTTAGTATCGGAAGCTACGTGACATGAGGGAGAGTGAAGCCCCGGAAGAAAATGTATCCACTGAAGATTGTCATTGTTTGGTCAAAGTTCCCGGAAAAGATAAATGATAATAATCAAAAGGCTTCACAGAATTCACTGTAAAGCGTTGACAGTGTATCCTGAGGATCGAGTTCCTCATCCTCACCTTTAAAGCCCTCCATAGTCTTGCTCCTCCCTACCCCTGCGACCTACTTTTACCAACCTGTCTGTTCTCTCTGCTCAGCTGGCACTGTCCTGCTCCATGTCCCTGCCCGGCCCCCCCACCATCAGAGGTCAGGCCTTCAGCCTTTCCGCCCCCACCCTCTGGAACTTCATCTTGAAACACCTCCACCTCGATCCCTCTCTTGCCTCCTTCAAGGCCCTTCTCAAGACTTTCCTCTTTGCCCGTGCCTTCGGACACCCTCCCATATACAACCCCTTGCCCTCCACCCCACTTAACTCCAATCCCCAGCTCAGGTGCAAACACTTCAATGTCTAGTGCCTTCGGATGTCCTCCAGATATGAATAGTGCTATGTAAGTGCAATTTGTTGTTGTGTCTTGGTGGCTGTCTCGACTTTTTCATAGAATGGGTGTGGTGGTTACAGCTGCTGGAATGTCTTGTCTTAAGATCAGAACAGCATTCTGTTGGCTGTGGCCACAATCAGAGGGAGGCGACACTCCAAAGCTAACCAACACAACATGTGGCTGGAATCTTCACTCGGACCTGTAATCATCCTGAGCTGCTGAGGCTGGCTCCTGCAGGCCTGGCCCCAAACTGCCCCAGTTCACCCTGGGTCAGCAATCCATTTCATTTAGAATAGTTACATCAGCTTTTTACTTCTCATTTGGAACCAGCAATGAAAAGAGATTTGATTCTGTGAATACCAGTGTAAGTCGGATTGGAGAACATTGTGTTCCAACCTCTTGTACAGGAACTGAGGTGCTGTGGACAGAAAGAGAGAATCTTTCCACTTAGAGATTTTGTCTTCATGAAAATGTGTTTGGTTAAAAACTCCATGATTCACCAGCACAAGTAATGCTAAATGACACTAAAGTGTCATACACGCTCATCGCCTTCTCGAAACAAAACCAAGGTCAGTGTCATTAACACGCACTAATTTTGTTTAGTTCTGCCAAAGAGAAGATTGAGTCAATGCTTTCTAACCCACTGGAATCAGGGCTGAGATTCAGCAAGTGTGCTGTGAGTCTGGGGTGAGGGTGAAGCTGTAAGCACAACTGCAGGAAACAGCTTTTGGAATAAGGTCAACATTTTGTTGAGCTGGTGGCCAGGCTAGAGACCGTAAATACTTTTCTTGGCTAGGATGGAGGAAGCCATTCCCTGATTATTATCACCATTGTAAAACAGTACTTTGCAGTTTGTTACTTTTGCTGAGATTATTTTAACTGTTTGATAAACCAGCCACATTTCAAATAAGCAAATCCCAGCTGTGAATCTACATTGTTTCTGGGAACAAAGTTGAAATAGGAACCAGTTCAGACCAATGTCTAAAATGATTCCTGTTTCCCAGGTTCAACCTTGTCCGTTCACAGAGGCAGGGCATTGCAAGATCACGTTTTTCTTTGTGCAGGAGTTTTCTTTTAATTTTCTGTGGCCTCCTATTGCTGGGTGTGGTTCAAGGGCACTGGTTGTCTTCCATTCAAATGACCATTGTTCATGTTCACTGGAATCCCTTAGCATAGTGGTTAGCACACTTGCCACACAAGCGAGAGCACACGGATTCTATTCCCAGACGGGGCAAAACCTTAGGCAAGTTTCCTTACTCCAAATGCCTCTGTTTACCCAGCAGTAAGTAGGAACCGGTAGGTGATAGATGCGAGCTGGAAACAAGTTCTGTGAAATAGTTTGTGTCAGACTGCCTGGTGCAGTGACTCTCACCTCTTGAGTCAGAAAGTTGGGGGTCAAGCCCCACGTCAGGACATGATGTTAGCTGACATTACAATGCAGCACTGGGGAGGGGGTTCCATTGTTGGAGGTGCTGTCTTTTGGATAGGACATTAAACCAAGGTCCCATCTGCCTGTTCAGGTGGATGTTAAAGATCCTATAAGCACTATTCAAAAAGAAAGGAGTTTGTCCCAGGGTTCTGGCCAACCAGCCAACCGGCCCCCCAAATAAATGTGGTCACTCACCCCATGGCTATTTGTGGGATGTTGCTGTGCACAACTGGCTGCCGAGGTCATCCACAAAACACATCAATCCATTTTGCAATATGTCCTGTAAAGTGCATTGAGATGTCTCAACAACATGATGTCGATGTCTCAACAGGTGCTATATCAAAGGCAAGAGTTATTATTATTATGTATGAAGCTTGGCAGTGATTGTCAGCAGGTCATTCGACTGTATAGGGCGTGACAGCCAGCCTGGCTTCTCCCTCCTTGTTGACGGGGATGATGAGCAGGAGTCTGGTTGGTTTTCCCTTAGCAAATTCTGGGAAGGCTGTGGCGAATTCAGCTTCCCCAATTGAGGCCAGCAAACACTGGGATTGGAACCAGGGAGCTCAGCTTTACCATCAGGGCCACTCCCTCCTGAATGCAATAATTTATAGCAGGACACAAAGCTGTTCCAAAGCAAGGCCAGAGCATAACAACAGGAAGTCAACAAAGCAGGAAGGTCTTGGTTATACTGACTTGTTGTGAGGCACTTTGGTTGATATTTGCTTCCTTTCCTGCATCCAGAGCTGATTCACCAACATCACCCCAAGGACACAAGGAAGATTTACGGGAAATAAAATAAAATGTCCATCCGATTAAAGACTTTCGGGATTTTTTGTTTTGCAGATCAGATTGTGCAGTAGATATGACCGGTGTCTGTGGTGTGGATGTATCTGAGGGCTGTTGTTCGTGTTGTTCAGTGGTTGCCAAGTTCAGCGACTTCTGCTTCTGAGAAGTCTGTTTCCAATTGTTTTGTTTCCAGAATTGAAGTTGTTGGAAATGTACATTACAGAGAGAATGGCCATCCATTGTGAGCTCTTTGGGTCAGCACTCCCACTGCTCATTGCTTTCATAACTGTTACTGTGAGAAGAATTTACTGAATTAAAAATTGGTCCAAGTAAAATTCCTTCAGTCAATAGACAATAGTCTATTGTTTTATCCAACATTACTGCTGTAGTCAGCCGGCAACTACATCAATGTACCACGTCGGAGGAAAGAACAAATGGAGTTGCTTTTCCCACCTCCACAATAACCACTGAGTACAGTAAGGTTTCAATGTACATTAGGACATGGGAGAGGACAAACTGGTCCCAGACCCTTCCTGTGTTAAAGCTGGCTACAAGAAGACATTGAAGGCCCCCCCCTAACATGTATCCCCCGTCCCCCAACATTAAACATCCCTTACAATGTGTGAAGATTGGGAAGTGAGCAAAGCATTGAATCCAGTCAGTGAGTCTGCTTCAGGATAGTGATCCATGTGGCTACATTTCCTCTTTATTTCTTGCAGACAAAGCCTCCTGGGCAATCAATCACCCAGTGCATTCATGACATTCTGAACATTTCAAGGGAGTGATGGCAGGAGCAGCGCGACTGAACCTGAGTATCCCAGGTAAGTATCTCTCACCCCAAATCCTACCCAAACAACCCATTCAACCTAAAACTGTACTGCAACCCCACTCTACCACATAACTCAGCCCCAAACTGAACTCTGCCCACCCCACCCTCAACCATACACTCAACCCCATTCTCAACCATACCTTCAACCCAGTCCAAATCCTACCCAAACTAACCCCTAAATTAACCCAAATTCTACCTCCAACCCAGCCACAACCTCAACCCCAAACACTAGGTAGAAGGTGACTAAATAATTATTTATTTCAATCCTATAAGGTTCTAGAGATTTGTTGTGATTTATTGTTATCTATAAGACAAGTAAATACATTTTCTCTCCTATCACCAGATCTGGGAAGTAACGCGTTGTACCAGGTGGGGGTTAGTCAGAGGAGCCCCTACGCTGTTGAGACACCCTATGGTTTCCAGTTAGATTTGGACTTCCTTAAATACGTTGATGATATTCAGAGTGGCAATACCTTGAAGAAGTTAATTCACAGGAGGCCAAAGGTCAAACCATCCTCAAGCAACAAAGCCTGGAGCGGTCAGAGCAGCGGGTGGACCTCCACCGAGTCGCTGTCTTCCACAACCAGTGAGGACATCCAAGGTTCAGCCACAACACCAAAAGCAAGGAGTCAGCAAGGCGGGTGTGAGAACCAGGAACCTATAACAGCAGTGTCACCACTGCCAGACAAGCATCTGCTGCCGCCTCCGTCCCCCGGATTTCTGCGCAACCTTCGTGTGGAGAGGACATTGCTGGAGACCAGCCGGAGGCTGCAGCACCAACACCTGAGTACTGAAGACTGTCAGAGGATAAAGATGCTGAGCACTGCACCCAGACCAGCCGGCACTTCGAGTGGCCACAGACAGCTGTCCCCCAGCATGTATCACCACACCTTCCTGGGAAATGGCGAGTCACATGCCCACTCCAGTCCAGCCTTCTTCACATTCAGCCCATTGAGTTCAGGAAGAAGCTCTCCAGTCCCCAGCATCACCCCAGCCCACCTGCAGCACATCCGGCAGCACATGGCAGCAGGCCTGAGGAGGCTGAAGGAGTTGGAGGAACAGGTGAAAGGCATCCCGCAGCTGGAGAGGAAACTGAGTGCGGTGGAGGAGGAGAAGCGGCAGCTGTTGTCGGAGCTAAAGCAGAGGAAGGTTTGTGACTGCGGGCAAGCCCTCGGCTTCCGCCAGCGCTCCTACAGTACCAGCAACCTCTCTGGGGAGAGCTCCCAGGGCAGCACTGTGCCAGCACATGTCAACAACATAAAGAGGACAAGTAAAATCAGAGAACTCAGACAACTGACTGAGAAGCTGGCGACTCTGGAAAGACATGGAAAAGGTGGCAAAGTCAGAGCTGTTTCCAATGTGACACACAGGTCAGTGAGTGTGGGCGGTGAGGAGCAGATGGACCAGGTTGTGTTCTATTACAAGTCAAACAGGCCTTGTTGGGATGTAGCGGTTGGAGCTGAGCTGGAGGTGAGAGATGCCAGCGTTGGGGTTGTGGAATCCTCGCTGGGACTGACCACAGAAGCACAGGAGGAAATAGAATTTTTACAACAAATTATTGACCGACAAAAAGACAATATGTCCATGATGGAGACAGAGCTGGAGGAGAGCAGTAATGAACTGCATACATTCAGGCTAAAGGTAGCAGCTTTCACCTCCAGAAAGATGCTGGATGTAGGAGTGATGGTCCAGCCCACAGTGGCTGACGCCAGTCTGGAAGCCAGGGTTTCTGTAGTCAGTCGAGCAGTGGGTGGTGATGACTGCATCACAGATGGCTCTGTGGATTGTGGTCTGCAAAGCAAAGCAGTCAATTGTGTCTCGCACGTAACAGAGGTTTCAGTTGATCAAGATTCTCCTATTATGGTAAAGGAGGAGGCTGCACACAGAGTGCGTGGTGAGAGCACCTCCAAGGCCTCACTTAGAAACGAGGCGGCCAGAGATGTGTTGCCGAGTGTTTGTAGAGATAGGGAGATGGGTGCAAGTCTCAGAGAGCAAGGAGCAGCCTGCAGCCCGACTTTAGAATTAAGAGACTGTGACTCCAAGCAAATCAATAAGGACAGTGTGACCGTGGAGAATCAGATCGTAGTCAAGTTCTACAGCTCATCTCAACAACTTGTATGTGGGGGAGGGGCAAATACTGAAGAGAAGAGATCGGATCAGGATCAGACCGGCACTGCCAAGAGGACAGAGGCTGGCGGCCCCAAAGGTGAGTGCTCCTAAGGGTTAGGAAATGTTTGGTTCTGGTAGCCCTGCCCTGACTAAGTCTGACTGAAGGTCTGGCCTCACCAGTGGGTGGCGCGTGGAGGAAATGAAAGTTATTGTGGTTCCACTGAATGCACAAGAAATGATGCCTGTGACGGAGCCTGAGTGAGTGAGTATGGCTGTGGTGTCATTATGCTGTTTTCTCTTTCTGACAGGAGTGTTGAAATCCATCATGAAAAAGAATAACGGGTCGTGCAGAGAGTCCAACGGCACCAGAAAAAATCTGCAGTTTGTTGGTCTAAATAGAGAGTAAGTAAAGGTGTCCAAGGTGTCTGGAGAGATATTCAACACTTGTGAATAGTGTTTTCTTTTGGGATTTACAAGTCATACAAATGGTTTCACTTCAGCGCCTTGGGACGTCCTCCCGACATGAAAGACACTAAATACAAATGTAATTTGCTGTTGTTGAAATGAAGGTTTACAACAACTTGCACTTATATAGCACTTTTTACATGGGTTAGTCTCAGAGCACAAAACAGTGGAGGAGCATAACGCAGAGCCCGAGCGAGGGAGGAGGTGACTGTAAGCACGGTCAAAGAGGAAGGTCTTCAGGGCTGAAAAAGGGGAAGGAGAGAGTAGGTCAGAGAGATTAGGGGATAGAGGTCTAAAGTTTCGGGGCATAGTGGCTGAAAGCATGGCTGCCAATGGTGGACAAGGGACAAGCAGGAGGCTGGAGCCAGCCGAGCGGAGGTGGCGGGTGCTGGAGTGAAGAGTAAGCAGGTTGGAGAAGTAGGGAGGTGCCAGGACGTAAAGGGATTTGTAGACGAGGGTGAGGATATTGAAGTCAATCAATCAGGCAGGAGATGTCTGAGAGGAAGGACCACGGTTTGGAGAGGGAGGTAGATTAGGGAAATTCTGAAGTAGAGACCGACAGGGTGAGGTACGGGGTGAGATGCTCGAAGGATAGGAAGGAGCTGGGGGCATAGAGATAGACTGAAGGAGATGAGGGCCACCCCACCAGCGCTGGGAGAGGGTGGGGAGGGCGGGCAGGGGTGTGGAGTGAGCAGGTGGGGAGGCGTCGCTGAGGGGGAAGTGGGGGCAGACAGGTTTCTGTAGCAGATAGTGAAAGCTTTCTTTGAAAGGGAGCAGACATTTTGGAACGTGTTGTGAATAGGGGCTGGCATGGGAGAGAGTAGGGCAAGGGGTTTGGAGGGCTTGTAGATTGTGGGGGGAGAACGACTGTCAAGTATGAGGTGGGAGAGTTGGGAAGGATGTGGATGACAAAAGGGGGTACCTTTTAGAAGTGGGGCTTGTGGAGAGTGTGGTGGGAAGGGGCAGTTGGGGTGGCTGCTCTGGGACGACCATTAGTGCGTGCCATGGTGAGCCTGGGGGAGGATGGCCAGGCGGGAGCAGAGGGAGATTGTGGGAGGGTCCAGGAGAGAGAGAGAGAAGGCGAGGGCGGGAGGAGAGAGCTGAGTGTCGTTTGGAGGTGGGGAGAGAGAACTATTCTGTCAATCAGTTATTTAGCTCTGGAGTTGGGAGTCATTTTGTGGATCGTTCCCTCGGGTCAATAAATGGGAGGAGAATCCAGGAGAGAGGACAGTAGCTGCTCTCGGCCATGTGCGGTGGCTGCTGTGGCTGCCCGTGTGCAGTGCTGCAGTCACACAGGGCAATTATGGTTTGGAATTAGATACGAGAGCAGCTCGAGTGAGGAGCTGAGCGATGCCGAGACCCCCGCTGACAGCTCAGACAGCTCGGGGGAGGAGACCACCGAGGAGAAACAGCGGCTAATAACACAGCGGAGAGAAGAGCAGACTGTGGATGAAGAGGAGGTGAAAGAGAAGTAAGAAATCCTCCATTTGTTTGTTTATATTCTTTGTCACATAAAATGATTGAGATATTCACCCAATCAAAATCTGTTATATTTGATTGTCTGTAGCCCATTTGTCATCTCGACACACACACAGACGCACACAATAACAACAAGATTACATGTGTATAGCGCCTTTTACGTCAGGAGGACGTCCCAAGGTCTGGACAGTGACAGCATTTCAGACCCGAACTGAGGTCGTGGGGGGAGAAGGGAGGAAACACACAGGACTGACTGGGTTCAGAGGTTTACCTTCAGCTACAAGGTCCACAACCCAGCCTCCAGCTCCACCCACAGTACAGCCTGTGACACACCTGCTGTGAGTGTGTGTGAGTGTGACAACACACCTGTTGTGAGTGTGTGTGTTTCCTAGTAGGTATTTGCAATTCTTCTTCAGAGACATGAAATTCCACCTGGTCTGAGCCTAAAGACCATTTTGTCATCAAATATCAGATCATATAAAACTGTAGAGGACTCTCGTGTTCAGACTGGAATTGGAAGCTGATTTTCTGCAGTTTGTAATAAGAATCGGCTTCCAGATTAACACTGAATTTATGACTTTTCCACAATTCTCATTTTAGGATATAATGGTCTTTAGGCTGAGATCAGCTGAAATCTAGCCCCCCGCACCCACCCCCCCCACCACTTCTAAGTCCTTCCCAGCCCCCCACCCACCCCACCACCAGCTGTGAAGCACTTTGGGACATCCTCTAGATGTGACAGCCGCTGTGTAAATGTCAGCTGTATTGTATTGTGTGGCAGTGACAAGTTATTTTGCTGCAGATTTGAGCTGAGTCTGAAGATGAGGGAAGTTTGTCTGATCTTGAAGAACCATTTCAATGACCAAAGTCCAGCAACAACAAGCAAAGAAGTGGTGAGTTTCCCAATGTTTTATCCAGTGCGAAGCTCGGAGCCTCTCTCAGCTCCTCATCCCATCACCGCTATTACTGACATGAGCGCTGAACACCAACACCCTGGGGGGGGGCAGCAATGTGGGGGAGAGGCAGTAAGTGGGGTGGGGGGGTGCTCTGTTAAATCACAATAATTGTGCATTCGATACAAGGCGTAAAGACACAATATACAAAGATATAAAGACACAAAACAAAGTGCGGCAATCAATGTTTGCCTCCAAAAGAAAATACACTTTACAGTAAATCCTGCAAAAAGGGCTTTAAGATGTCTCAATGAGGTGATAAAGCACTGTATAAAGGCAAGGATTATCATTATTATGAAGTGAGTGATCTATTTATCTGAGAAATTACTGGGCAAGAAACCCGGAGAAACTCCTTTCCTTTTCAAATAGTGTCATGGGATTGTTAATGTCCACCTTTGTGATGTTGCAGATCCCCAGTTTAAACTTGCTGCAGCATGAATGGTTCCGAATCTCCAGCCAAAAGTCGGCCTGCCCTGACACTGTGGCCGGTTACCTAATGGCATTCTCAGAGATGTCTCCGGCAGTCCTGAGGCACGTGGTTAACCTGTGTGACGGCAACGGCAACACAGCCCTGCACTACTGCGTGTCTCACTCCAACTTCCAGACGGCCAAACTCCTGCTGAACACCGGTGAGTGAATTGAGCCAAACCCCTGCTAAACACTGCCTCACAATGTTGTCAGATCTGATCATCTCTGTCGCTGCTTCAGATGCTGCTGTTAATGCTGGTGAGGCTGTAGCTACAATACTGTCCTGTTTCTGAGACTCCCACTTTCAGAAAAATGACCAGACCATAGAGGGGGGAGAGCAGGGAAGACACACAACAATGATACCAGGGATGTGAGGCTTCACTATGGGGGAAAAACAAGAAACTGAGGCTGTTTTCACTAGAAAAAAACTCTGAGAGGAGATATTCACAATAATGAGGGTTTTTTATAAAGTGAATAGGGAGAAGCTATTTCCACCAGTTGGTATCTGGACGACATCAATTTAAGATCATCATGAAGGAAACATTGAGGTTGAATTGCAGGTAAGCGCTGGTGTTGGCTGTTGTGGTGGACTCTCGCTTGATGTCAGTCTCTGGGAGGTCAGTGTCTGACAGGACCGCAGCCGATGAGAAACCATGTTTATGCTGAACCTCTGGGACTGTCACAACAGGAAATGACACAACAAATGCCTTCGCTGCCCCGGGCCGCTGAGCTGTGCCTCCCAGCAGCAGGGCCTGGCTCCTGAGCTGTGCCTCCCAGCAGCAGGGCCTGGCTCCTGAGCTGTGCCTCCCAGCAGCAGGGCCTGGCTCCTGAGCTGTGCCTCCCAGCAGCAGGGCCTGGCTCCTGAGCTGTGCCTCCCAGCAGCAGGGCCTGGCTCCTGAGCTGTGCCTCCCAGCAGCAGGGCCTGGCTCCTGAGCTGTGGCGTTCAGGCAAGGCCTGAGCCGGTCACTGCTGCCAGCGGAGAGGTCACAGGCCTGTCCTTCAAACCAGATGAGATCAATAGGCTGGGCTTTAACACACTGAAACACACTCAAATAGACTCACACCCTGCGATCTCTTCCCAGAACTGGGGCCAACACAAAGCAGAAATGTATGAATATGCTTAGCTTATCCTCAGGAAGATAATTTATAACAGGAATCAGTGTACAGGGACTGGGGAGGGACCCGGCTCAAACAGCCACTGAGAGAGGAGGAGTTTGGAATAGTTGGGAGCCCAAAGTACAGCTAATCACGTGCCTGTAACTTGCTGTAGTTTATCGTCCTAATGGTGTTCAATGGGGAAGGTCGGCCCTCACATGTGAGTCTCATTCTGCCTCCTGCTTCCCCGCCGTACTCTCTCCTGCCCTCCTGCCCTAGAGATCATCCAGGAGCCTGAGCGAAACACTGGATGTCACCTCCCTTTTTTGGGGGTCAGCTGGGTGACCTGTGGAAACCCATCACCATGCTTAGGAGTATCCAAACCAACCTGAGAATTCCCTGCATCCCACCTATACATGGAAATCCCAGAGATATTTATTGGAATGGAATGCGCTCTCTCTCCCTGGAAGGACGCACCCTGCGTGCCTAATTCCGTTGAGTAAGATTTCCCGCTGCTTGTCCAACTGAGAGCTGATAGGGCTTTGGCTGCAGGGTTAACAGAAGCTGAGTGGGCTGATTCCCAGCCTCCAGTGACTGGTTGGCCCCTCCAGGTCCTGCCGATGACCCAGGCTGTGTTGTGCTGTCATCAGCAGTGTATGCCCTGGAATACAGCTGTAAGAGATTTGGATGGAGACAACCAATATGGTTGTGTAATAATCCAATATTTATCAAGTAAGTCACACAAGCTGTAACTGAGACAATAGATACAGTAAAATTGATATTACCCGATTCCACTGGGAAGAAGCGTTGACTCTCTACAACGATCTCTAACTATTCCAAAGTTGCCTCTTTCGTTTCATATCCCAATCCAGCCCACGTGAACCTTACAAGTAAAAATGGAGTTCAAAGGTGTTTTGTCCAATCATCTCCACAGTTTGATTAAACAATCATATTTCCAAACTGGTTTAGCCAATCAACAATAACAACTTAATCTTATATAGCGCCCTCCACGCAGGGCAGCGTCTCAGAGCTTAGCAGTGGTGGAGCCTGACTCCGGGCCGGGGGAGTGGGTAGGTGACCATAAGCACTGTCAAACAGGAAGGTTTTCAGGTGGGCCTTGAAAAAAGGAGGAGAGGGGTCAAGGCGGAGGGATTGAGGGAGAGCGTTTCAGAGTTTCGGGGTGTAGTGGCTCTGATGGTGGGGTGGAGGGTGTGAGGGATGAGCAGGAGCCGGTGCCAGTCGAGTGGAGGTGCCGGTTAGTGGATTGGGGAGTGAGGAGGTTGGAGAGGTTGGGAGGTGCCAGGGAGTGAGAGATTTGAACACGAGTGTGAGGATCTTGAAGTTGACTTTACTCACACACGGGAAGCCCCAAAGGTCATCAGATAGCCTCACAAGAATTTGAGAGTCTCTTGAAAAAACCCAACACCAAAATGTGAAGTATTTGGTTTAGTAGTTAATTCTCTTCCCCCGACACCTTGACATTGCAAACTTCTTTCCAGATCTGTTGGGAGCAGACTGACACCAAAAGGTACATCAGTCAAGACAATGTCTTTATAAGCAAAATAACACATGTGAATGCTGCCCTTTGGGATCTTTCTTAGCTGATTGCAGAATGTTTTTATCAACACAATCGCATTTATCAACACAATCATTCTGTTTACTTGATGACATATCACCAAATACACAGACCTCAAAAGGAACTCTCTCACATTAATTGATTAATTGATTAAACATCAATCAATCAATCAATCAATCAAAGTTTCTCTATCAATTCTTGAATATAAATTGAGGTATTAAACAATGATTTTAGCCAGGATCTTACAGCAAGTAACAACAACAACTTGCACTTATATAGCGCCATCCACGCAGGGTAGCGGCTCAGAGCGCTTAACAGTGGCGGAGCCTGACTCCGAGGGGGAGGGGGGAGGTGGCCGTAAGCACGGTCGAACAGGAACGTTTTCAGGTGGAATTTGAAACGGGAGAGACGGGGCAAGGCGGAGGGATTGAGGGAGAGTGTTCCAGAGTTTTGGGGCGCAGTGGCTGAAAGCACGACCTCCAATGGTGGGCGGAGGGTGCGAGGGATGAGCAGGAGCCGGTGCCAGTTGAGCGGAGGCCCCAGGTAGTGGATTGAGGAGGTTGGAGAGGGAGGTGCCAGAGAACGAAGGAATTTGAACACGAGAGTATGAGGATCTTGAAGTCAATCCGTTTGGTGATGTGGAACCAGTGGAGCCTGGACCAGAACTGGTGAGATGTGGGTACGGAGTTTGGTCGGGGAAGTACACGGGCAGCAGAATCTGAATGAGCTGATCTCTTGAATAGTGGAGCTGGGGAGACACTCATCCAGGCCCTGATGTCTGCCAGACAAGCCGATGGAACATCAGGGGGACCTACAGACAATACTGGAGGAGACAAAGTAGATTTCTGTGTCACCCGCAAACGTGGAAGTTTACCCTGTATCTGCGGATGACATCGCCCAGAGGGAGCTTATAGATAAGGAAATGAAGAGGCCAAGGATGGAGCCCTGGGGTACCCCGCAGGTGAACAAGCGCATGCAGGAGGAGAAACCACTTGCCGAGATGAAATAGAGGCGGTTGGTTAAGTAGGACTCAAACCATGCGAGTGAGATCCCACTAAGGTGGAGTCCTGTAGCTCAGTGGTTAGAGCACTTGCTTTGCAAATGAGAGACCTGAGTTCAATTCCCGACAGAGGGCGAAACCTTGGGCAAGTTTCCTTACTCCACACAGAGCCTAATAATAATCCCTCCAAAACTAAAAACAATAATAAATTGGTCATTTTCAATCCATGACTGTTTGTGGGACATTGCTGTGCGCAATTGGCTGCCGCGTTCGACCACAAATATACAGTCAATTCACTTTACAGTGTATTCTGTGAAGCGCTTTGGGACGTCCTCCCGACGTGAAAAGCGCTATATCAAATGCAAGGATTATTATTATTATTATGAGGGAGGAGAGGTGGTGGAGGAGGATGGGGTGGTTGATTGTGTCGAACACAGCAGAGAGATCCAGGAGAACCAGGAGGCAGAAGGAGCCCCGGTCACAGATAGAGAGGACATTGTGACTTTGACAAGCGCTGTCTCTGTGCTGAGGGCAGTCGGGGCAGACCAGGGGCTCGTGGAGGAGTGGAGGGAGAGGTGTGACCAAAGTTGATCTGCAACAATGAGTTCCAGGACTTTGGCAAGGAAGGGCAGGTTGGAGACGGGAGTGTGAGAGATTAGAGGGATCAAGGGTGGGGTTTTGAGGAAGGGTGTGATGACAGCGGTTTTCGGGGGGAGTGGAACAGAGCCTGAGGAGAGAGACTGGTTGACCGTGTCAGACAGCAATGGGGAGAGTAGGGGAGTTGAGTGACCAGCTGCTGGGTGGGGAGGGGGTCGAGGCAGCAGGTGGTGAACTTCATCCGGATGATTGTGGCTGAGGGGGAGGAGGGATAAATGGGGGCAAAGGAGTGTAAGGAGGGGGGAGTGGCAGGAGCTGTGGCGGAGGGAGAAGGCAGTGTGGATAAATTGGTCATTTCAATCCATGACTGTTTGTGGGACACTGCTGTGAGCAATTGGCTGCCGCATTTCACCCATAAATATACGGTCAATTCACTTTACAGTATATTCTGTGAAGCGCTTTGAGACGTCGAGAAAACGTGAAAAGCACTATATCAAATGCAAGGATTATTATTAAGGATAGTCACTAGTTGGTCATTTAACATCCAACAAGGGTGGGTTTCATCTTCACTAGGTGGATGGAACTCCCTGCGAGCTTCCTGTTGGGCAACACAGACACAGCATCTACCTGCCCACAGCTCAGACACACGTCCCTTCCCATTGAGCGATGGTTCCACCAGTTGAAGGTGTGGAGTTTAAGCAGCAGCTACTTGCCTCTCTGCAAACCAATGAAGGTTGATTCCAGGCGCTGGATGTACTAACGTGCGTTCACAAACTCAGACTCCAGTAGCTGTCGCCCAGAAGCCTCAGAGTTTCCTCATCGGCTATTGGACGGACATCTGACTTTGACGTGGTGGGAGGACCTTTACGCTTGTGACACACCAGCAACCTTGACGATCTAGACAATGCCGTGTACCAGGCTTGCTCAGTACCAACTGCTCAAATCAGGTCCTCGTGTCATGCCATGTTTGGCAAATAGACGTGTCTACTGTGAAGCCACCTCTGCCTCCAGTGACAGGTTGGTGTAGGGTGGAGCCCTCCCGCCCTCCAGCCACTTCCCGTTTTTGCCACAAATCCATCTCATTGCCTAATGCTGGACTTTGCAGATGTGCTGGAGGAAGCCTCTTTGCTGCAGCTCCAGGAGCTGAGGATATGGATGAGATTTCACATGTGGTTTGGACACAGATACTGTATCCCAAAGAAATAGATGGTAAAATCGTCACAAGAGATTTTCAGTTTGTCCCTTCACTCCCCATATTTCAGCAGAATGGTCTCGTGCGCTGTAACATTGCAGGAACCTGAGGTGCAGGGTGGCCAGAAATTAAAATACTGTATCTGTACCAAATCAACCAAATACTAGCCCAAAAGTAGCCCAATGTTGTACTGTGTGTTGCCTCCTGTGGCTAGCAGAGTGGCTGATTTAGCTTTAGTGTTTTTGAAACTGTCTTGAAAAAACGGTTTGTAGGTTTAAATTCTCACCAAAACCTGGGTCACCCCAGGCGACACCTTCCCACTAGTCGAGGCCACACCTCCAGGTTACACCTTTCACCAAACCCCACGGCCTAATCGCAGTGGCGGTGGTGTGGCTCTCATCTCCCGGTCCCCCCTCGGCCTTTCCCCTTGCTCCTCCAGAACCTTCCCCTCCTTTGAACACCTTACCCTCCACCACACCCTCCATGCTTTCCCTCAAAATCCTCCTTATTTACCGTCCCCCCAAGCCTTCGCCCACCTTCCTCTCAGACATCTCCACCCTCCTATCTTCTCTCTCCCTCTACTCTGAACGCCTCCTAATCTTAGGCGACTTCAACCTCCACTTCACACCCTCCTGCTCTACCTCTGCCAACTTCTCCTCCCTCCTCTCTTCCCCTAACCTCTCCCTCTCATCCACTCCCCCACCCATGACCGTGGCCACCCCCGTGACCTGGTGATCATCCGGGGCCTCACCGTCTCGGATATCACCATTGTCGATAAAGCCATCTCGGACCACCACTTTGTCTCTCTCAACAGCTCAGTACCCCTTCCCCTTTCCCAACCCTCCACCATTACATACCGTCCATGGAAAAAAATTTCCTCCCTCTCCCTCTCCACTGCCCTGGAGGCATCTGAACTCCTACACCTCTGGCCCTCATTGACCGATCTCCCCTCCTCACTCTCCTTTCTCCACAACTCCCTTTCCTCCATTCTGGACTCCGTTGCCCCCCTCACCTCTCGAACTGCCTCATACTCTCATAAATCCCCCTGGTACACCAGCCATCTCCGTTCCCTCAAGGCACAAGTGCAAGCTGCCGAACGCACCTAAACCAATTCCAAACTAACGGTCCATCGCTTCACCACAACAAGACCTACTGCTGCGCTCTTGCCTTCGCCAAATCCTCCTTCTACTCCAAGGTTATCTTGGAGGCAAAGGACAACCCCTGGCTTCTCTTTTCCACCAAAACTGTCTCCTCTGTCCACCTTCCCATACCTTGCCCATCCTCTCCTCAAACGCCAACTGTGAGGAGTTGCTGAACTTCCTCGAATCTAAAATCGAGGGGATACGTTCATTCACCTCAGCCCCATCCACAGCCACCACAACATCACCTCTCCCTCATGACCCACCACCCCCACCCTATTCTCCTTCGACCCTATCTCTCCCTCCTCCCTCATCACGACTGTCCGCAAACTCAAACCCATTACCTGCTCCCCCCGATCCCATCCCCACCTCTCTCCTCATCTCCAGCTCCACCTTCTGGCCTCTCTCCTGTCCGACGTCATCAACCTCTCCTTGTCCACCAGTTCAGTTCCCACTCCCATAAAAGCAGCCATCATCACCCCCATCTTGAAAAAACCTTCCCTGGACCCATCCCTCCTCTCCAGCTACAGCCCCATCTCTAACCGCCCATTCCTCTCCAAGGTCCTTTAATGAGTTGTCGTGTCCCACTCCACTCCTTTCTCTCTCACCATTTCCTCTTTGAACCCCTCCAATCCGGCTTCTGTGCTGCCCACAGCACGGAAACAGCCCTGGGAGTCACAGTCACTAATGACATTCTGAACATCTGTGATCAGGGCTCCCTCTGCCTCCTTATCCTCCTCGACCTCTCTGCCGCCTTCGACACTGTCGGCCACTCCATCCCCATACACCGCCTCTCCTCTTTACTTAATCTTTGTGGACCTGCCCTTGCCTGGTTCGATTCCTATCTCTCTCACTGTCTCCACTTTGTTGCCTCTTACAGTTTCTCCTCCAGTCCCCTCACTGTCATGTCTGTCGTCCCCCAGGGCTCTGTCCTGGTTCATTCTCGTGAATCTCCTCTGCACCCTTTCCAGTGCCTTAATATCCTTCCTGAAGTAAGGTGCCCAGAACTGGACGCAGTACTCCAACTGAGGCCTAACCAGTGTTTTGTATAGATTAACCATAACCCCTACTCTTATACTCTAAGCCCCTACTAATGAAGCTCAGTACACCAAATGCCCTTTTTACTGCCCTATCTACCTGCCCCGCTACCTTTAATGATTCACTTACTTGAACGCCCAAATCTCTCTGTACGTTCACCTCCTTAAGATTGATCTACAAAGCTACAAAAATTGCCGTCACAATCTGCTTCACTATTTACTACCCGACCTAACTTGGTATCATCTGCAAACTTGAAAATAGTGCTCCCTATGCCCAAGTCCAGATCATTAATATATATTAGAAAGAGCAGTGGTCCCAATACCGATCCCTGGGGGACACCGCTGCACACCTCCTTCCATTGCGAGGAACACCCATTAACCACCACCCTCTGCTTTCTATTACTCAGCCAGTTCCTAATCCAAACTGCCACTGTCCCCTTAATACTGTGGGCCTCTAATTTTTTTTATTAATCTCTTACTGTGTCAAAAGCCTTTTTGAAATCCATGTAAATAACGTCCACCGCATTTCCCTCATCAACCCTCGCAGTCACCGCTTCAAATAATTCTATTAGATTTGTTAGGCAAGATTTGCCTTTAACAAATCCATGTTGGCTGTCTCTAATTACCTCGTGTTCCTCTAAGTAGAGATTTATTCTGTCCCGGATTACGGTCTCCAGTAGTTTTCCTATTACCGAGGTTAGGCTGACTGGCCTGTAATTTCCGGGCTTGTCTTTCTGCCCCTTTTTGTAGAGTGGGGTAACATTAGCCACTCTCCAGTCTCTTGGCACCACTCCTGTGTCCAATGAAGATTGAAATATAATGGCCAAAGCCTCCGCTATTTGAACCCGTATCTCCCACAGCAACCTTGGGTGACAGCCATCTGGTCCTGGTGACTTATCAATTTTGAGCCCAGTCAATCTTTTCAGAACTTCCTCTCTGTCTATAGTAATCTGATCTATGTCCTCTACCCTCTCATCCAAATTTGGGGCATTTGGGGCATCCATTTCCATTGTGAAGTCAGATGCAAAGTACTCGTTCAGTATATCAGCCACAGCCTCTGCCTCCACAACAAGATTGCCATCATTGCCTTTGATTGGCCCCACCCTACCTTTAACTAACCTTTCTTCCTTTATGTGCTTGTAAAATATTTTAGGATTCCCCTTTATGTTACCCGCTAACCTCTTCTCATGCGATCTTTTTGCCTGTCTTATCACTCTTTTAAGATCACTCCTGCATTCTCTATAATGCGCTTTGCTATCCTCAGTATCTTGCGTCTTCCAATTGTCGTACGCCGTCTTCTTCTTTTTCATCCTGGACAGAATATCCCTGGTCATCCAGGCTGGCTTGGTTCTCGCACATTTCCCTTTTGTGGGAATATATCTCTTTGACCGAGCCTTAATAATAATAATAATCCTTGCATTTGATATAGCGCTTTTCACGTCGGGAGGACGTCCCAAAGCGCTTCACAGAATATGCTGTAAAGTGAATTGACTGTATATTTGTGGGCAAACGCGGCAGCGAATTGCGCACAGCAATGTCCCACAAACAGTCGTAGATTGAAAATTACCAATTTATTATTGTTTTTGGTTTTGGAGGGATTATTATTAGGCTCTGTGTGGAGTAAGGAAACTTGCCCGAGGTTTCGCCCTCTGCCTGGAATTGAACTCGGGTCTCTCACTTGCAAAGCGAGTGCTCTAACCACTGAGCTACAGGGCTCTCTTCCCCCTCCTCGCTCCCTCCCTTCCCTCCCCTCACCCTGACCATTTCCCCCCTCCTTGCTCCCTCCCTCCCTTCTCTCCCCTCCCTCCCCTCACCCTGACCATTTCCCCCCTCCTCGCTTCCTCCCTTCCCTCCCCTCACCCGGACCATTTCCCCCCTACTCGGGTCATGACCCAACTGTGCAGCGCCTTGGGACGTCCTCCTGACTTGAAAGGCGCTTTATAAATGGAATCTTGTTGTTGTTGTTGTTGTTGTAGACCTTGAGCTATCATATCTTTGAAGGTCTCCCATTGCTCATGAGTCATTTTACCTGCTAGTCTTACTTGCCAGTCCCCAACTCTAGGTCCCTTTTTAGCCCATCAAAATTAGCCCTTTTCCAGTCAAGCATTTTCACCCTTAACTGTACTTTGTCCCTGTTCATGAATAATCTAAATCTAATAATATTATGGTCACTGTTACCTAGATGCTCCCCTACCGAAACCTGTTCAACCTGATCTATTTCATACCCCAGGACTAGATCCAGCAATGCTTCCTTCCTCGTAGGACTGGAGACATACTGCTCAAGAAAATTTTCCTGTACACAGTCTATGAATCTCTCTCCTGCCTTGCCCTTAGCGCTGGTATTTTGCCAATCTATATTGGGGTACTTGAGATGCCCCATTATCACAACTCTGTTCGCCTTACATCTATCCGCGATCTGGTTGCAGA
>NW_024704762.1:441767-607956 GCF_018977255.1 Callorhinchus milii | reverse complement strand
TCTGCTCCTCTATCTCCTTCCCGCTGTCTGGTGGTCTAATGATTGCCGCTTGGGATGAGCTGGTGTCTGAGCAATTAGAAATGGTCAAAGCTGGAGAGCAGTGCAGTGGACCGACTGCAGCTTATGGACCAGGAGTTTGTTGGTTCAATTCCTAGTGCTTGGTGGTCTCACCCAGGGCTGTGTAGGGAGACTAAATTGGCCTCGGTCGTCCCAGAGTTGGAGAGGGTCAATCAGCAAAGACTCCAGCTCCTCTTCACTCCCCTCTACTGATCGTCCATGTATGGCACGGGGTGCAATGCTCTTGGCTCTGATGCTGACACTCATCACCAAGGCTCACACATGAACAATAGCCACGTTGGTGGATACCAAAGGGCAACCAGTGCCTGTGGAAACTCACCTCGGGGAGAGGGGGCTGGAGTGGCTCCTGTCAATGGTGAAAAAATTAGAAAATAATTGGACACTATATATTTAAAAAAGGGACATATGTTGCCTTGTGAACAGTGTCTACATTGTGTTTCCCACAAACATGATGACTAACCCTCAGCTACTTGCTTCAATCCGTAGATATGACCTCTGTGCCACTGTGCTGAATGGTGCCGTGTATGTGGTGGGAGGTCAGACCTTTCGCCTGGATGTAGAGACGAATGAGTGGTGCCTTGTGGAGGAGGAGGGTCTGCAGCAGTTTTTCAGTGGCTGTGCGACCGTCAATGGGAAAGTGTTTCTGGTCGGTGAGAGGAAGGGCAACACAGCAATCCCCAACATGCTGGTCTTTGACCCGTATACAGACAACTGCCAGGTTGTGGACAGTGCTGTGCCGTGCCCCCTCCCCATTCGGGGCTGCCTGGCTGCTGAGGTTTTGTTGTAAGGGCTGAGTTCACTGATGCTCAGCTTCCAGCTTGGGGTTGAAATTGTTACCTTGCGTGCAGCAGAGCATGTCAGACAGTGATTGTGACTAGTGAAAGATCAGAATCTGCTGCTCCTCCTGTGATGCTATAACGCTGGTTAAACATTAAAGCTACTTATTTGTTAATGAGCTGAAGGACAGTGGTTTCAGAGTCACAGCCGAGCATTTGCAAAGGGAACTCAATAAGATCTGTACCTGGGCTGGTCAGTGGCAAATGAAGATCAGTTCATGAGCCCAAGTTATCCTATATAACGAGTAACAATAAGAGAAATGGATGGGACAGATCCGGCCGGAAGTGAAGTTGAAAGTGATGTAGGGATCCTGTAGAGTCCTGTAGCTCAGTGGTTAGAGCACTCGCTTTGCAAGTGAGAGACCCGAGCTCAATTCCAGGCAGAGGGCCAAACCTTGGGCAAGTTTCCTTACTCCACACAGAGCCTAATAATAATCTCTCCAAAACCAAAAACAATAATAAATTGGTAATTTTCAATCTACGACTGTTTGTGGGACATTGCTGTGCGCAATTCGCTGCCGCGTTTGCCCACAAATATACAGTCAATTCACTTTACAGCATATTCTGTGAAGCGCTTTGGGACGTCCTCCCGACGTGAAAAGCGCTATATCAAATGCAAGGATTATTATTATTATTAGGGATGTTCGTTGACTTGTGTAAAAGTCACCAAAAAATATAATTCATCAATAAACCAGGTAATCATGGCTGCTGGTTACAGTCTGTTGTGTAGCTTGTAATGACTTGTTCTGAGTATATTCCATGAGTTATCTGAACTGTATAGCACCTACATTCTGTATGTTATGTTTAACAACTGTTTGGCACAGATTCTGCTCTGTTGTTTGGTTTGCGCATAAACCGAGCTGCATATTCTGTTTTTTTGATCAAGAATCATGGAATCAAAGCATATTGGAATTTTACAACACAGAAGACCATTTGGTCCATTGTGGCTGTAAACCTGTCCATTTACATGAAATCTACAGCATGGAAATCGGCCACTCAGCCCAACTGAGTCTGTGCCAGTGTTTATACTTCACACAAACCTCCTCATCCTTCTCTATTCCCTTCTCGCTTGTGTATGCTTGAGTTTTCGTTTAAAAGTATCAATGCTTTCTACTTTAATCACAGTTCTACACTTTCACCACCTCTTCTGTTCTCAGTCAGATTTCTTCAACTTTGTTGTTGATTCTCGCTAAATTCCATACTTGTTCTAATTCCTTCTCTAAAACCATGTCTTCTGGTTTCCCTTTCCTCTCATATCTGCTTTGTAGAGCTGTTTTCCTGGATTCCTGAAACTATCATTTCACATGTCTGCAGTTGCAGCTTATTCTCTGTAATAATAATAATAATAATCCTTGCATTTGATATAGCGCTTTTCATGTCGGGAGGACGTCCCAAAGCGCTTCACAGAATATACTGTAGAGTGAATTGACTGTATATTTGTGGGCGAACGCGGCAGCCAATTGCGCACAGCAATGTCCCACAAACAGTCGTGGATTGAAAATAACCAATTTATTATTGTTTGGGGTTTTGGAGGGATTATTATTAGGCTCTGTGTGGAGTAAGAAAACTTGCCCGAGGTTTCGCCCTCTGCCTGGAATTGAACTCAGGTCTCTCACTTGCAAAGCGAGTGCTCTAACCACTGAGCTACAGGACTCCACAACTGTATTGCTGGTAGTGGGTATATCGATGCTTGTTTAAAAATTGACTCTGAAGGCTTTTGATCACTTTGCAGCATTACCTTTCCCCGAACAGATGTTGTTGAAATCTTTCACATCCAAATACAATCGGTAGTGTTTCTTTCTCAATTTGGTGAATTTTTTCCCACGCTTTGTGAGAATTCTTCATGTATGTATGCGAATGGTGCCTCTACTTCTCTGCCTCCACCCTCAACTCCAGGGCCATTGCTGTCCTCACAGACTGCCTTTGAACCTCAAGTCCTGGATGAGAGCTAACTTCCTGCAGTTGAATGTCAACAAGACCGAGACTCTCCAGCTTGGCTCCCGTCAGCGCCTCCATACGTCAGGCACTGGCAGCCACCATTCAAGGATGCACACTCCACCTCACAGAGCCAATACGGAACCTTGGCATCTTGTTCGACCCTCAACTGTCTTTCATCTCCTACACCTGTGCATGACCCGCTCCACCTTTCTCCACCTCTGCAGTATCGCCCGGCTCCACCAGTGTCTCACACCGCAGGCTGCTGAGACCTTCATCCACGCATCCATCACATCCAGGCTCAACTAAGCTTGCCGGCCTCCCCATCCTCTCTCCCTCCCTCATTCAGAACTCTGCAGCCCTTGTCCTCTCCCGCAATTGGCTGCCACATTTCACCCACAAAATATGCAGTCAATTTCCAGTATATTCTGTGAAGATCTTTGAGGCATCTCAAAGCCAGAAAAAGGCACGATATCAAATGCAAAGATTATTATTATTATTATTTATTAAATCTTGGTGGATCTCTTAATCCCAACGAGTTGCTCATTTGCCACACTGTTTAATATCGTAACTACGCAATTCTTTGTCCATCTCGCGTTTGAACATCTCTATTGATTCTGTTTCTCCTGCTCTCTGGGGCAGAGTGTTCCACAGCTTCACAAGCCTCTGTGAGGAGACGTTACCTGACCAGCTCTGACCATCCTTCTCTTTATGTTTTGACTTTATTATATTAAAAAATTTGATGAGAGACTTTAGTTATGTGGAGAGACTAGAGAAGCTGGGATTGTTCTCCTTATAGCAGAGAAGGTTAAGGGGAGATTTAATAGAGGTGTTTAAAATGATGAGGGGTTTTGATAGTGCAGACAGGGAGAAACTGTTTCCACTGGTGGGTGGGTTGGCAACCAGGGGACATAGATTAGATAATTGGCAAAAGAACCAGACGGGAGATGAGGAGACATTGTTTTACACAGAGAGTTGTTACGGTCTGGAATGCACGGCCTGAAAGGGTGAGGGAAACAGATTCAATAACAACTTTAAAAGGGAATTGGAGAGGTACTTGAAAAGGAAATATTTGCAGGGATATGGGGAAAGAGCGGGGGAGGGGACTGATTGGGCAGCTCTACCAAAGAGCCGGCACAGGCTTGATGGGCTGAATGGCCTCCTGTGCTGTTATATTCTATGGTTCTATTCGTGATGCATATATTTCCAGTTGAGATGAGTAACACAATTTAAAACATAGGATTTAAGAACATAAGAATTAGGAGCAGGAGAAAGCCATTCGGCCCCTCGAGCCTGTGCCTCGCCATTCGATAAGATCATGGCTGATCTTCAGACCTAACCCTAATTACCTGCCCTATCCCCATATCCCCTAATCCCTCTATTTTTTAAAAATCTATCAGTCTCAGCCTTGAAGATGTTCAAGGACTGAGCATCTACAGCCTTCTGGGGTAGTAATAATAATTATTATTATTATAGTGAATTCCATGAATTCACTACCCTCTCCTCTGAGTGAAGAAATGTTTCCTCAACTCTGTTCTAAAAGGCTAACCCTTAATTTTAAGACTGTGACCCCCGGTTATAGATTCTCCCACCAGGGAAACAATCCCTCAGTGTCTACTTTATCAGCCCTTTAATAATCTTACATGTTTCAATAAGATCCCCCCTAATTCTTCTGTACTGTAGAGAATACAGCCCCAGTTTATTCAGCCTCTCCTCATAGGTCAGACCCCTCATCCCAGGAACTAACTGAGTGAATCTACGCTGCACCCCCTCGAGGGCAAGTATGTGCTTATTTAAATAAGGACCAAAACTGCACACAATACACTCGGTGCAGTCTCACCGAGGCCCTATACAGTTGCAGCGAGACTTCCCTACTCTTGTACTCTAAACCTTTTGCAATGAACACTAACTGCCGTTCGACTTCTTAGTTGCTGCTGCACCTGCAAACTAACTTTTTGAGACTGGTGTACAACGACACCCAAATCCCTCTGAAACTAACACTATCTAATCTCTCCCCCTCTAGAAAATAATCTGTTTTTCTATTTTTTCTACCTCGGTGAATAACTTCACACTTCCCCACATTAAATTCCATCTGCCACCTACTCGCCCACTCCCCGAGCCTATCTATATCCCGGTGCAATCTTTTTGCATCATCCTCAGAGCTTACTCTCCCACCGAGTTTAGTGTCATCCGCGGATTTAGATACATTACATTCAATGTCCTCGTCGAGATCATTGATGTAAATTGTAAATAGCTGAGGCCCAAACACTGATCCTTGTGGCACTCCACTAGTCACCTCCTGCCAATTCGAGAATGACCCGTTTATCCCTACTCTCTGTTTTCTACCCGTTAGCCACTCTTCAATCCGTGCTAATATGTTCCCATTAATCCCGTGGGCCTTAACCTTGTGCAATAGCCTTTTGTGTGGCACTTTGTCAAATACCTTTTTAAAATCTAAATACACTACATCTACTGGTTCCACCCTATGTAACCTGCAAATACATCTTCAAAAAACTCTAAAAGATTAGTGAAGCATGACTTCCCTTTTGTAAAGCCATGTTGACTGCCTAATCTTGTTGTGGTTTTCCAGGAATCCCATAACGACATCTTTAATTAAGGACTCAAGAATTTTCCCTCCCACTGATGTCAGAGTAACTGGTCTATAGTTCCGCATCTTTTCTCTCCCACCCTTCTTAAATAGTGGTGTTATGTTTGCGATCTTCCAATCAATGGGTCCGTTCCAGAATCCAGAGAATTTTGGAAGATCAAAGACAAGCCCTCCACTATCTCAGTAGTCACCTCTTTTAAAACCCGAGGATGTAGGCCATCAGGTCCAGGAGATTTATCAGTTTTAAGACCTGACAATTTACGTAAAACCATTTCTTTACTAATATTAATTCCCCCAAGTTGCTCGCTAACATTTTCTTCTTGGTTCCCCTCTATTGGTAGGTTTTCAGTATCTTCTAAGGTGAAGACAGTAGCAAAGTTCTTGTTTAATGACTCTGCCATGTCTTTGTCCCCTAGTGGAGTCCTGTAGCTCAGTGATGTTGCGGAGGTGGGGGAAGGCAGAGCGGGTCATGGCACAGATGTGGGGCAGAAAGGTTAGTTGAGGGTCAAACAGGACCCCAAGGGTCCACATTGGCTTAGCAAGGTGGAGTGAGCAACCATGGATGTGGAGTCCTGGAGCTCAGTGGTTAGAGCACTCGCTTTGCAAGTGAGAGACCTGAGTTCAATTCCAGGCAGAGGGCGAAACCTTAGGCAAGTTTCCTTACTCCACACAGAGCCTAATAATAATAATCCCTCCAAAACCAAAAACAATATTAAATTGGTCATTTTCAATCTATGACTGTTTGTGGGGGACACTCATTGCTGTGCGCAATTGGGCTGCCGCGTTCGCCCACAAATATACAGTCAATTCACTTTACAGTGTGTTCTGTGAAGCGCTTTGGGACGTCCTCCCGACGTGAAAAGCGCGATATCAAATGCAAGGATTATTACTGTAATTCCCTCCCGTCTCTGCCTGTAGCGAACCCACATTTACCATTGACAGCCTCTTCCGCTTTATATATTTATAAAAACTCTTACAGTCTGTCTTTATGTTCTTCGCTAGTTTGTCCTCATATTCCATTTTCTCCCTCTTAATCACTTTTTTGTTTCTCCTTTGTTGATCCCTAAAGTTCTCCCAATCCTCGGGTTTACTACTCATTTTAGTTGTTTTATAGGTTTCTTCCTTTAACTTTATACCTTCCCTAACTACTCTAGTTAGCCACGATTGGGCCACCTTTCCTGTGGCATTCTTATTCCTCAAAGGAATACGTGCTCGTTGGGAATTTTGCACTATCTTCTTAAACGTCTGCCATTGCTAGTCTACTGTCAAATCCTTAAGTCTAATTTCCCAGTTTATTTTGGCTAAATCCTCTCTCATACCAGCAAAATTGGCTCTACTTAAATTTAAAAACTTTGCTTCGGACTTAACTATTTCTCTCTCTAACTTAATGCTAAATTCCATCGTATTATGATCGCTTTGCCCTCGAGGAGCCCTAAGCTCCAGTTTGCTGATCAGCTCTGCTTCATTGCACAAAACAAGGTCTAATATGGCCTGTTCCCTGGTTGGCTCCTCGGCACACTGATCCAGATAATTATCCCTAATGTATTCTATAAACTCTTCCTCTGTCTTACTTTTCCCAATTTGGTTGACCCAATCTATGTGCAGATTAAAATCACCCACAATTAATGTTTTTGCTTTACTACATGCTCTGTGAATTTCCTGATTTATACCTTGAGAGATCCTGTGACTGCTGTTTGGGGGTCTATAAACTACCACTAGAGTTTTCTGCCCCATGTTGTTACGTACCTCTACCCATACTGACTCCACTTCCTGCTTTTCTGATTTAAATCTTTCCTCTCTACTGTTTTTAACCCATCTTTTATTAGCAGGGCCACCCCCGCCTCCTTGTTTACCACATTGCCTATCTTTTCTATACGCCACATACCATGGAATATTTAGCTCCCACCCTTGATCTCCCTGTAACCGTGTCTCGGTGATGGCTACCAGATCATACCTGTTTGTTTCTATTTATGTATTTAACTCATCTATCTTGTTTCGAATGCTTCGCGCATTCAGATATAGCGCCTTTAATTCTGACTTCGGGCTATTAGTCCTATTCACCAGTACCCTATCCCTGGGCTTCCTTTCCCCGTTTGACACCCTTTGCTCATCTCCCTGGTTAATCTGCTCTCCCACTTTCATTGGTCCTAATTTTAATTGTGACGGGTTACATGTGATTGAATTTACCCCCCCCCCCCCCCCCCCCTTAGTAGTTTAAAGCCCTGTCTACCTCCCTATTTATTCGTGTTGCCAGGACATTTGTCCCAGCCCTGTTTAGATGGAGTTTATTCCTTTGGAATAGCTCCCGTCTCCCCCAATACTGGTGCCAGTGGCCTATAAAGTGCCCTCTGCATCACTCTATTAGCCAGGTATTGAGTTCTTTAATTTTTTTTGCCTGTACCATTTTGCCCGACTCAAGTAATAATCCTGATTTCTGTAAAATTATGTTATATTTCTACAAGGGAAACCCAAAAATATCGCTTATGTGTTTCCCAACTGTGACATCCGGCCCCGGCCCCAGTCACAAGCCCGGCCCCCCCCAACCCCGGCCCCCCAACCCCGGCCCCCCCCAACACCAGCCCCTTCCCCGGTCCCCCACAACCCAAGCCCCAGTCACAACCCCGGCGGCCCCCCAACCCCGGACCCAGTCCCAGCCTCGGCCCCCCCCCGGCCCTCCTCGGGCCCGGCCCCGGAAACCCATGTCCCCGTCCAACCCCGGCCCCGTCTCAGCCCTGGCCCAGCCTCCCCAGCCCCAGCCCACCCCCCACCCAGGCCCCCCTCCCGGCTCCAGCCCCCCCCCTCTGGCCACCTCCCCATATCCCCCCAGGCCACACCACCCCCACCCCGCCCCGGATCTTGTGTAATCAGGACATTAGCAGTAGCGCCGCCTGGTGGACAATCTCCGTAACAACTGCAGTTTATGGCACTTTAAAAAACACCTGAGTGATCTGTGTAATACCTGACATTACACACACACACACAGCTCAGCCCCCCACCCCCCACACAGCTCAGCCCCCCACCCCCACACAGCTCAGCCCCCCCACCCCCCACACAGCTCAGCCCCCCCACCCCCCACACAGCTCAGCCCCCCCACCCCCCACACCCCCCACACAGCTCAGCCCCCCCACCCCCCACACAGCTCAGCCCCCCCCACCCCCCCACAGCTCAGCCCCCCCACCCCCACACAGCTCAGCCCCCCACCCCCCACACCCCCACACAGCTCAGCCCCCCCACCCCCCACACCCCCCACACAGCTCAGCCCCCCCCACACACAGCTCAGCCCCCACACCCCCCACACAGCTCAGCCCCCCCACCCCCCCCACACCCCCCACACAGCTCAGCCCCCCCACCCCCCACACAGCTCAGCCCCCCCACCCCCCACACAGCTCAGCCCCCCACCCCCCACCCCCCCACACCCCCCCACACAGCTCAGCCCCCCCACCCCCACACCCCCCACACAGCTCAGCCCCCCCACCCCCCACACAGCTCAGCCCCCCCACCCCCCACACCCCCCACACAGCTCAGCCCCCCCACCCCCCACACAGCTCAGCCCCCCCACCCCCCACACCCCCCACACAGCTCAGCCCCCCCCCCCCACACCCCCACACAGCTCAGCCCCCCCACCCCCCACACAGCTCAGCCCCCCCACCCCCCCACACACACAGCTCAGCCCCCCACCCCCCACACAGCTCAGCCCCCCCACCCCCCACACAGCTCAGCCCCCCCACCCCCACACAGCTCAGCCCCCCCACCCCCCACACACACAGCTCAGCCCCCCCACCCCCCACACACACACAGCTCAGCCCCCCACCCCCCCCACACACATCTCAACCCCCCCACCCCCCCACACACACAGCTCAGCCCCCCACCCCCACACACACACAGCTCAGCCCCCCACCCTCCACACACAGCTCAGCCCCCCCACCCCCCACACACATAGCTCAGCCCCCACCCCCCCCACACACAGCTCAGCCCCCCCACCCCCACACACACAGCTCAGCCCCCCCACCCCCACCCCCACACACAGCTCAGCCCCCACCCCCCACACACACACAGCTCAGCCCCCACCCCCCCCCACACACAGCTCAGCCCCCCACCCCCACCCCCACACACAGCTCAGCCCCCACCCCCCACACACACACAGCTCAGCCCCCCCACCCCCCACACACACACAGCGCGCTCGCCCCCACCCCCCACACACACACAGCTCAGCCCCCACCCCCCACACAGACACACAGCTCAGCCCCCCCACCCCCCACACACAGCTCAGCCCCCCCACCCACACACAGCTCAGCCCCCCCCACCCCCCCCCCACACACACAGCTCAGCCCCCACCCCCCACACAGACACACAGCTCAGCCCCCCCACCCCCCACACACAGCTCAGCCCCCCACCCACACACAGCTCAGCCCCCCCACCCCCCCCCACACACACAGCTCAGCCCCCCCACCCCCACCCACACACACAGCTCAGCCCCCCCACCCCCCACACAGACACAGCTCAGCCCCCCACCACAGCTCCCCCCAAACACAGCTCACCCCCCCTCCCCCACCACCACCACCACAAATACATCCCAAAGTGCTTCACATGATTTTTTTTGCAAAGTGTAGTGACTGTATGTTTTACGGGGGTGTGAGGGGGGGGTCCTCACTAACGCTACATTTTTGCTTCTCTTTGTGTGACTGAACGTTCCTGAGCTGCCATTTCTCTGCTAACAGTGAATCGACCTCATTGCTCTTCACTGATCCTCATTTGTATAATGAGCGTAAATGAATGGACGTGACAAAGAGAGAGAACAACAACAAGATTTCATTTATAGAGCGTCTTTCACGTCCTAAGGCGCCGGACAGTTGGGTTGGGACCCGAGCAGGGGGGAAATGGTCAGGGTGAGGGGAGGGAAGGGAGGGAGAGAGGAGGGGGTAGAGAGTCGAGAGAGGAGCTGAAGGCTGAAGGTCAAAGAGAAAAGTCTTGAGACCGGCCTTGAAGGAGGAAAGGGAGGAAGCGGCGAAGGCACTGGGGATGGAGTTCCAGAGCCTCGGGGCTGAGAGGCTGAAGGCCACCGATGGTCGGGCAGTTGGGGCGGGGGATGTGGAGCAGACCGGAGCCAGAGGAACGGAGGGTACGGGCAGGTAAGTAGGGGGATAGTAGGTCGGAGAGGTAGGAGGGAGCGAGGCTGTTAATGGCCTTGTAGGTGAGGGTGAGGATCTTGAATTCGATCCTCTGGGGGATGGGGAGCCAGTGGAGGCGAGCGAGGGCGAGGGTGAGGGCGAGGGCGAGGGTGGGAGTGATGTGGTCGCGGTATCTGGTGCGGGACAGTACATGAGCTGCAGAGTTCTGAATGACCTGTAGTGTGGAGGGAGGGCCAGGAAGGCCGACGAGGAGAGAGTTCCCATAGTCCAGCCTTGAGGTGATAAAGGTGTGGACCAGAGTTTCAGCCGCGTGAGGGGTGAGGTAGTGCCGTAGTCTGGCGATGTTCCGGAGGTGATGGAAGGCGGTGCCAGTTGTGGTGCGGATATGAGGGAGAAAGGAGAGCTCAGGGTCGAACAGAACCCTGAGGTTCCTGATGGCTTTGAGAGGTGGAGAGTGCGGAGCTGATGCTGTCAGCGCCTGAGGTGCGGAGGCGCTGACGTGAGCCAATCAGGAGGGCCTCAGTTTTGCGTACGTTGAGCTGAAGAAAGTTGTCTCTCGTCCAGGACTCGATGTCGGACAGACAGCTGTCAGGACATCGGGGGTCGTGGAGTTGAGGGTAGAGGAGGAAAGGTAGAGTTGGGTGTCATTCGCATACATGTGGAAGTTAACCCCATGTCTGCGGATGATGTCACCACAGGGGGAGCATATAATAGTAATAATAATAATCCTTGCATTTGATATAGCGCTTTTCACGTCCCAAAGCGCTTCACAGAATATATTGTAAAGTGAATTGACTGTATATTTGTGGGCGAACGCGGCAGCCAATTGCGCACAACAATGAGTGTCCCCCACAAACAGTCATGGATTGAAAATGACCAATTTTATAATTGTTTTGTTTCTTTGGAGGGAGTATTATTAAGCTCTGTGTGGAGTAAGGAAACTTGCCCAAGGTTTCGCCCTCTGCCTGGAATTGAACTCAGGTCTCTCACTTGCAAAGCGAGTGCTCTAACCACTGAGCTACAGGACTCCATACAGAGGGTGAAGAGGAGGAGACCGAGGACAGAGCCCTGAGGGACACCGCACGAGACAGTGCGGGGGGTGGAGGAAAAGCCGTTTGTGGAAACAAAATGAAGACGGTGGGAGAGGTACAACCTAAACCACTCAAGGACAGGGCCTTGAAGGTTGAGTTGGGAGGACAAGCGGTGGAGGAGGATAGTGTGATCGACCGTATCGAATGCGGCCAATTGGTCGAGGAGGACGAGGAGGCAGAGGGAGCCCTGGTCACAGATGGTCAGGATGTCATTGGTGACCTTGACCAGGGCAGTTTCTGTGCTATGGGCAGCACGGAAACCCGACTGGAGGGGTTCGAATAATGAATGGGTGGAGAGGAAAGAGCGCAGTGGGAGGCCACAACTCCCTGTGTCTTATGTCTGTGATAAGTGGAGCAAGGAGGTGGAGCTGAGAGATAAGGAGTGGAGTAGGGATGGGGTCAAGGGAGCAGGTGGTGGGTTTCAGGGACACGATGAGGTTGGTGACAGAGGGTGGGGAAACGGGTTCGAAGGGGAGGATGGGTAGGAGTCGGAGTGTGGGAGGGAACGGGTGGGGGGTGGGTGGAAGTTGGAGTGTGGGAGGGAAGGGGTGGGGGGGCTGGGGGTCAGAGTGTGGGAGGGAAGGGGTGGGGGGTGGGTGGAGGTTGGAGGGGCAGTGACCATGGAGTGGATTCCCCTGATTTTGGATTCAAGGAAGTCCAGCATCTCCTCGCAGTGAAGGTTGGGGGAGATGACCAGTGCGGGGTGGCGGGGGGGGGGGGGGGGGGGGACGGACGAAGGAGTCGGGATGTGGTAGAAAACAGTAGCCTGGGCTTGTTCTTCGCCTCCAGGATTCTCCTGGAGTAGAAGGACGACTTGGCCGAGGCTAGAGTGGAGCGGTAGATTTTGAGGAGGTCCAGCCAGATTTGTCGGTGGACCGTTAGGCCAGATTCGAGGCAGGTCTGTTCAGCGGCCAACACCTGGCTCTTCAGTGAGTGAACCAGGGGGAGGAGCGAGAGTAGGAGACAGTACGGGAGGTGATGGGGGCAAGAGTGTCGAGTGTGGAGGAGAGGGTGTTGTGGAAGAGGGTTAGAGCAAAAGAGGGGTCAGTGAGGGATGAAGGCCAGAGGGAGTTCAGAGGACTCCAAGGCAGTAGTTACGGATTGTGGGGGTAACTTCTTCCAGAGGTGGTAGAAGATGGTGGTGGGTCTGGTGGAGGTGTGGAGGGGGGGTGGAGGTGGTGAAGGAGATGAAGTGGTGATCGGAGACGGCCTTGTTGGTAATGGTGACACTGAGTCCCCGGGTGATCACCAAATCCCCACTTGACTTGGGTGGCCGTGACTGTGAGTGGTGGAGTTGATGTGGAGGGAGAGGTTGAGTGAGGAGAACAGGGAGGAGAAGTCCGAGGAGATGGAGCAGGAGGGGGTGAAGTGCAGGTTGAAGTCGCCCAGGATGATGAGGCAATCAGAGCAGAGGCAGAGAGATGTTAGTAGGGTAGAAATATCGGAGATGAAGGTGGGAGAGGTTTTAGGGGCCGGTAGAGGAGGAGGATTTTGAGTGAGAGGAAGGAGGGGTGGGAGAGGGTGAGGTGCTCAAAAGAGGGGAAAGAGCCAGAGGAGTAGGGGGATAGGGCAAGTGGTGTCCTTGAGATAAGGGCTACACCACCGCCACGGCGGTTGGGGCGAGGGATGTGGTGGGAGGTGTAGCCGGGTGGTGTGGCCTCAATGAGGGGTAAGGTGTGGCCTGGGGTGAGCCAGGTTTCTGTTAAGGCCATAATGTCAACGCTCTCATCAAGGATGAGATCGTTGATGACCAGGGCCTTGTTACAGAGGGAGCGAACGTTTTGCAGTCCGATGTGGAGGGAGCGGTTGACAGAAGGGTGTGTGGGGAGGGATGGGGGTCCGGGCTGTGGGGCAGGGGTGGGGTGATGGGGATGAGGGAGGAGAGGTTGGCTCCCCGGGTCTGTGTCCGGGGTGGGTGGCGAGTGTGGTGGGGAATGGGGCAGTCGATGTGGCTGCTGCTGGACAGCCAACGCCGAGTGCCACGGTGAGCCCGGCCGGCGGAGGGTTCCCAGACTGGAGCAGAGGGAGGTTGTGGGAGGGTCAAGTGGGGATAGAAGGCGAGAGGGACGGAGAGAGAGGAGGACAGAGCGGGAGAGATGCAGAGGGGGGAGGGTTTGGGGGGAGAGAGGAGGGGGGAGGGAGGGATGGTGTGAGGGGGCTCGGATCAGAGCGGCAGCCATAATGCGCACGTGGAAATAACGTTGGTGAGAAATAAACTTCAAGCTGCCACATGGGGTTATGATGTAGTGGCAATAATGGAAACATGGCTCAAACAAGGGCAGGAATGGGAGCTGAATATTCCTGCCTACAATGTATTCAGGGGGAATAGGGAGGAGAATAAAGGAGGGGGTGGCAATATTGATTAAACACACATTTACAGCTCTGGAAAGGGACGGTGTGCTCGAGGGTCCAAAAACAGAATGTATTTGGTTAGAGTTAAGGAGCGGAAAAGGAGCTGTTACTCTATTAAGTGTATATTACAGACCAATAAATAGTGGGAAGGTAATAGACAAGCAAATCTGCAGAAAGATGCAAAACCAATAGAGTGGTGATAATGGGGGACTTCAATTATTCTAACGTAGACTGGGAATCACACAGTGTAAAGGGCAAGGAGGGGAGAGGATTCCTGAAATGTGTGCAGGATAACCTTCGGGATCAGTATGTTTCCAGCCCAACGAGGAAGGAAGCAGTGCTGGATCTAGTCCTAGGGAATGATGTGGGGCAAGTGGAGCAGGTTTCAGTAGGAGAGCATCTGGACAACAGTGATCACAACATCATTAGGTTTAAAGTACTTATGGAAAGGGATGAGGACCAATCAAAGGTGAAGATACTCAACTGGAAGAGGTGAATTTCAATGAGTTCAAAAGGGACCTCGCTAAGGTGGACTGGAAAGGAAGATTGACAGGTAAAACAGCTAACGAGCAATGGGAAGCCTTCAAGGAGGGAGCGGAGGAGATAGTTCGGGGACAGAACAAATACATTCCCACGAAGGAGAAAGGAGGGCTTCCAACCTCTCTGGATGAATAATGAAATTAAAATGAAACAGAAAAAGGAGGCTTATGATAAATGTCAGGTCCAAAATACAGAAGATAATCAAATAGAATATAGGAAGTACAGAAAAGAACTGAGAAAGGAAATAAGAGGGGCAAAGAGAAAAGATTAGCGGGTAACATAAACATATTTTTTACCTTTCGATTCGATAGAGTGAACCAGGAGAAACTATTTCCACTGGCGGGTGGGTCGGTAACCCGAGGACACCGATTTAAAATAATTGTTAAAAGAAACAGAGGGGAGGGGAGGAGAAATGTTTTCACACAGCGAGTTGTTGGGATCTGGAATGCATTGCCTGAAAGGCCGGTGGGAACCGATTCAATAACAGCTTTTAAGAGAGAAGTAGATAATTATTTGAGGACAAATTTGCAGAGCTATGGGGAGAGCGCGGGGGAGTGGGGTTGATCAGGGCTATGGGGAGAGAGCGGGGGAGTGGGGTTGATCAGGGCTATGGGGAGAGAGCGGGGTGAGTGGGGTTGATCAGGGCTATGGGGGGAGAGCGGGGGAGTGGGGTTGATCAGGGCTATGGGGAGAGAGTGGGGGAGTGGGGTTGATTTGGAAACTCTTTTCAAAGAGCTGACACAGACACGATGGGCCGAATGGCCTCCTTCTGTGCTGTATAGTTCTATGATTCTATGATTATGGGACATGATTTAGTGAAAACCAGGGAATGTGGCAGCTGTTTGGAAAAATCAACACATTTCTCTATCCAGATAATGAAGCCCAAGCGATGGAGAGAATTTAATTACGTTTCAGGCGAGCAATAACTGTTTTGCATTTTGAATTAAGTAATTTCAAAATATTGTGATGTTGATAAATGAGAGATAGATATATATGATAAACACAAGGCAAAATGCGGCAGATGCTGGAAGTCTCAAATAAAACAGACGTTGCTGGGAACACTCAGCATGTCAGGCAGCATCTATAGAGAGAGGAAAGTCTGTATGTCCTCCTGACGTGAAAGGCGCTCTATAAATGGAATCTTGTTGTTGTTGTTGTTGCCGATGACCAAAAGTCATTGTGTCAGGTCATTGGCCTGAAACGTTAAATCTCTTTCCTCTCTCCATAGATGCTGCCTAACCTGCTGAGTGTTCTCAGTGACTTTTTATTTTATATGTATGGTGTATGATATATATTTCTACATAGATACCAGATATCGACAGAGAATAACAAAGCACGAGAAGACATTGCATCGGTAATTTCAAAAATATAATATCCAACTAGAAAGTTTCCTAATTCACAATTAACCCTTTCCGTCCCCCAGGTTTATCATACATTTTCACTAATGCAAATGGAATGCACATACACAAACACGCGTGTGCACACACGTACGTGTATATAAGCACCAAAATTGAGCTACACACACATGGACACACACACATCAATGCTGACACTGTGCGCTCACTGTCTGCACAAATAATGCAGACACCAGACACAAGCACACGTGTACGTGCACACACAGTAAGATTTCACAATCCCACATTCACACACACAGCTCATAGAATTCTTGCAAAAGTTCTCAGATTGTTTCACTTGTTCCTCATGAACTGGATTCTTTAGAAATACGGATACGACATTCACAATTCCTTTGTCTCCTCAGTATGGAGTTGGTGCAGGTCACATCGTGATCTCACTGTCCAAATGCTTGTGGCTCTCTGGTTCCGGGGTGATCAGCTGGTACGGTTTCATATTTTCTTCTATGACAGAATTCCCAATGTGTGTGTCCTGGATCTGCAGCTCGTGCTGTGACAGGTGTTCCACGATGCCCGCTCCCAGGGAATCACCGAGCACATTGGTGGTTGTTCTCAGATGATCCTTAATAATAATAATAATAATAATAATAATCCTTGCATTTGATATAGCGCTTTTCACGTCAGGAGGACGTCCCAAAGCGCTTCACAGAACACACTGTAAAGTGAATTGACTGTATATTTGTGGGCGAACGCGGCAGCCAATTGCGCACAGCAATGTCCCACAAACAGTCGTAGATTGAAAATGACCCATTTATTATTGTTTTTGGTTTTGGAGGGATTATTATTAGGCTCTGTGTGGAGTAAGGAAACTTGCCCAAGGTTTCGCCCTCTGCCTGGAATTGAACTCAGATCTCTCACTTGCAAAGCGAGTGCTCTAACCACTGAGCTACAGGACTCCACTCCTTATCACAAAAGCAAATTAAAGAACAGACAACAAACAGGTGATTTCAGCCACTACACCCCAAAACTCTGGAACACTCCTCCTGTATCCCTCTGCCTTGCCCCTTCATCTTCAGGTCATGCCTGAAGACCTTCCTATTGGACCATGTCTACGGTCACTTCCCCCCTCCCCCTGGCTCGGCATCATGCTCCACCACTATAAGCACTCTGGGACACTGCCCTGCATGAGAGGGGCTATATAAATGCAAGTCGTCGTTGTCGATTAACCCCTGGAATAATAATAACAATCATCTTTGCATTGGAAATGTGATCTTTCGTATCGGGAGAACCTCTCAAAGCATTTCACTGGAGTTTACTATAAAGAGGAGCTACTGTGTATTTTGTGGGCCAAACACAGCAGCTAATTTGTGCACAGCAGTGTCTCACAAACAGCCCTGAGACGAATGACTAATTGCAGCTGTGGGGTTGTTGGCCGGGACATTGGGAGACAGAAACTCCCTTCTCTTTTTACGAAAGAGATTGATCAACGGAGGAACAAAGGAAGGCAAGGATGGTTTATTGATTACGGACACAACCACAGTGTTTAGCAAGGAAATATTTTCACTTTCCATTTGAATTATTGCCTCTGCTGCCCTACTTCATCATAGAATCATAGAATTATACAGCACACTGTTTACTACTTTTTCTAGCTTTATTCAGTTCTTTAAATATTCATGTGTAAACACTCCGCAGCAGGCATGTCTATTTGCCAAAACCTTCAACGAGGATCTGGATTAAGCAGTTGGTGTTGACAAAGCCTGAATCTCGATAATATCAATGTAGCTGGGACGTCACAAGCTGTCCTGTAAAGGTCCTCTCACCGCGCTGTAGGCAGATGTCCACCAGACAGCTGATGAGGAAACTCTGAGGACTGGGGTGACAGCTGCTGGAAGGTGTTACCTGGAAGCCGTTGAGCTTCGTGTAATCAGTCACTGTGCCCCGAGGCTCTGGAACAGCCTTCCTCACTTCCTTCCCCTCTCTCCCTTCCCCTCACTCCCTCCCTTCCTATTTTCAGGTCTCTGCTGAAGACGTTTCTTTTCAACCGCGCCTTTGGTCACCTTCCTCCCCCTTCCCCTGGCTCTTCCTCCTCCCCTGGTTCCCCCCCCTCCCCAGCTCCTCCCCCTCCCCCTGGCTCCTCCTCCTCCCCTGGCTCCTCCCCCTTCCCCTGGCTCCTCCTCCTCCCCTGGCTCCCCCCCTCCCCAGCTCCTCCCCTCCCCCTGGCTCCTCCCCCTCCCCAGGCTCCTCCTTCTCCCCCTGGCTCCTCCTCCTCCCCCTGGCTCCTCCCCCTCCCCCAGCTCCTCCTCCTGGCTCCTCACCCCTGGCTCTTCTCCCTCCCCCAGCTCCTCCCCCTCCCCCTGGCTCCTCCTCCTCCCCCTGGCTCCTCCCCCTCCCCCTGGCTCAGCCCCGGGATCCATTACTGTGAAGTTCTGAGATGCCGTCCGGGGTGGAAAGCGCTATATCCATCCAAGTTGTTGTTGTTGTTGTAACTGAGTTGGCTCCAGGGTGTCATTGACATATTTGGCAACAAAGTGTCAGAATCCATGCAGCCTCTGGGACAGTCTCGGGTGGGTAGGTGACGGAGGTCCCGTCACTGTCTGCTCAGGTGGACCTTAAAAATCCCAAGACACTATTGATAAAGAGAATTGAGTGCTCCCGGTGTCCTGGCCAACAATCCTCCAAATAAGATTGTCATTGCTGTTTGTGGGTCCGTGCTCTATATAAATGGCTGTTGTGTTAGCCTAAAATACACAAACACCTGGAACGCTTTGAGATGTTTTGACATCACGAGGCTCTGCATCAAATCTGAGTACATTATCACAACAAAGGGCACAGAATCAAGTTTGCGCCGGGGGAGCGCTGCAGGGCTTTTGGTGTGAATGTGGGATGTGAGAGATCTGGTCTGATTATACATGGCGGAATTTATCTATCTTTGCCACCTTTTGTTTTTGTTTCGGTCATCAACAGACCCAAGGGTCAGGAAGCCACAGAATTCCAGTCTCTAATTTGTGAAGCATCACAAATACTAAGCAGTGACATAGACAACATGAGTGACCGCTGTTGGTGAGGGAGCCACTTGGCAGCTGGCAGCTTGGTGCTGGGAGGGCAGACCAGCAGCCGGTAACTGAAACAGTTGTGAAACTCACTGGATCTACTGCCTTTCAGAGTGTTAATCATTATAGAGCAGCTGTCTAGAGAAATCTCCATTTAGGAATAGGAGCAGCCCATTCAGCCCCTCGAGCCTGTTCCACCAATCTCTAAAATCATGGCTGATCTATACCTTAACTCCAATTACCCGTCTTTGCCACATAATAATAATAATAAATTGGTCATTTTCAACCCATGACTGTTTGTGGTCCACAAATATACAGTCAATTCACTTTACAGTGTGTTCTGTGAAGCGCTTTGGGACGTCCTCCCGACGTGAAAAGCGCTATATCAAATGCAAGGATTATTATTATTATTATTATTATTATTATTATTATTATCCCTTGATCCCCTGACCTAACCAATATGTATACACCTCAGTCTTGAAAATGTGAACGGATCCTGCCATAATCCGCAGCCTTTTGGGGGAGAAAGTTCCAGATTGAGAAAGTTCCAGGAGTGAGTTCCAGTAATAATTCCTTAAAAAATAAATAAATAATAATTTGTTCACTCAATCCACGGCTGTTTGTGGGACATTGCTGTGCCCAATTGGCTGCTGCGTTTTCCCCACAAAATATAGAGTCAATTCAGTCAATTCAGTTTACAGTATATTCTGTGAAGCGCTTTGATACAGCTCGAAGACGTGATAAGGTGTGAGGATTATTATTATTATTATTATCCCCCCTTAACCTTCTAAACTGAAGAGAATACAGACCAAGTTTATGCCACCTGTCCTCATAATTTAACTCTTTAAGCCCTGGTATCATTCTGATGAAACTGTGTTGCACCCCCTCCAGAGCCAATATATCCTTCCAGAGGCGTGGTGCCCAAACCTGATGCAGTCCTTCGGATGGGGTCTGACCAGTTCTATACAGTTGAAGGATCATTTCCTCTCGTTTATGTTTCAGCCCCATTGAGATAAAGGCCAACATCCCATTTACCCTTTTGATAACGTTTTCTACTTGTGAATTAGTTTTTAGTGATTTGTGCAGCTGGACCAAACCCCTTTGCTCTTCCACAGTTCTTAAGTTTCTCACCATTTAGAAAATATTCTGTTTTGTTGTTGTGGGATTCCACAGTGGATGACCTCACACTTCCCCACATTGAATTCTATCTGCCACAGTTTTGCCCACTCACTTAATCTGTCTAAATCCCTTTGTAGCTTCCTGCTCCCATCTACACAGTATACGGTGCCTCCTAACTTTGTGTCATCTGCAAATTTTGATGTAAAACTTTCTATTCTTTCATCCAAGTCATACATATATGTATAATGGAATATAAATTGATCTAATTAGTGAGTGTTATCTAAGGGTAAGAGCAGTAAAATGTCAGGATACAGGAACCAGTCCACAGCGACGATCAGAGTGATGTCCTCAGTGGGCAGTCCGACTGATGTTAATACAATCACCATGGTAACGCGGACAGCCTGAGGGATCCCTGCGGCTCCAATGGCTCCAGTGGCTGTGATGCTGCCAATGCCAAGAGAAATACAGACCATCAACGTGTCAAAATAGAACAAGAAATCCTGTGTCACGGCTGTGAGAGGCTTAATGTCAGAGGTTACGCCCATGACAACAGCAGCATTTACACAGGGCTCTAATGCATAGTGGGGGGGAGGGGTGGGAGGGAGGGGTGGGGGGGGGCACTGAGCAAGAGACAAGGGGGAGGTGACCACAGACGTGGTTGAAGAGATTGGTCATAAAGTGGGATCTAAAGGTAGATAAACGGAGGTGGGGGGAGGGAGTAATGTGGAGGGATTGAGGGATCGATTGAATGTTCCCAGAGACTTCTGATTTCATTTGAGATTTCCAGCATCTGCAGTATTTTGCCTTTAGAGTAAAGGCAATGTTCGGTGTGAAGACACTGACCTAGAAAAGTTCAAATTTCATGGGAACAAAACAAATACTCAGCCCAGTTGACTGCGTAGAAACATTACCAGACAGGTTAGCAGTGAGGAACATTTCAAGGTGAATTGAGTAAGGTGCAGGCAAAATACCTACCTACCAGATGTAATAAAGCCTCTGGGTAAATAAGGAAAATAAGCAAAAAATAAAGAGCAATAAATTGGCTTTTATTATAATAATAATCCTTGCAGTTGACATGGCACCTCATTGCGTTGTTGAGACATCTCAAAGTGCTTCACACAATATATTGTAAAGTGAATTGACTGTGTATTTTGTGGGCCAAACACAGCAGCTAATTTGTGCACAGCAGCGTCTCACAAACAGCCCTGAGACGAATGACTAATTGCAGCTGTGGGGTTGTTGGCCGGGACATTGGGAGACAGAAACTCCCTTCTCTTTTTACGAAAGAGATTGATCAACGGAGGAACAAAGGAAGGCAAGGATGGTTTATTGATTACGGACACAACCACAGTGTTTAGCAAGGAAATATTTTCACTTTCCATTTGAATTATTGCCTCTGCTGCCCTACTTCATCATAGAATCATAGAATTATACAGCACAGAAGGAGGTAATTCGGCCCATCGTGTCTGTGTCGGCTCTTTGAAAAGAGCTTCCAAATCAACCCCACTCCCCCGCTCTCCCCATAGCCCTGATCAACCTCACTCCCCCACTCTCTCCCCATAGCCCTGATCATCCCCACTCCCCCACTCTCTCCCCGTAGCCCTGATCAACCCCACTCGCCCCCTCTCCCCATAGCTCTGCAAACTTGTCCTCCCCAAATAATTATCTACTTCTCTCTTAAAAGCTGTTATCGAATCGGTTCCCACCGGCCTTTCAGGCAATGCATTCCAGATCCCAACAACTCAATTGTGTGAAAACATTTCTCCTCTCCCCCCCACCCCCTTTCTTTTAACAACTATTTTAAATCGGTGCCCTCGGGTTACCGACCCACCCACCAGTGGGAATAGTGTCTCCTTGTTCACCCAATCGAATCCCCTCATAATTTTGAATACTTCCATTAAGTCTCCTCTTAATCTTCTCTGCTCCAAGAATAACTCTCGCTTCTCTCGCCTCTCCTGATCACTGAAGTCCCTCATTCCTGGTACCATCCTGGTCAATCTCCTTTGCACCCTCTCCAATGCCTTGACATCCTTCCTCAAGTGTGGGGCCCAGAACTGAACACAGTCTCTCACTGAGGCCTCACCAGTGCTTTATATAACGGTTCATCATAACTTCCTGACTGTTGTATTCTATGCCCCTATTTATAAGGCCTGGTATCCCATAGGCTTTTTAACAGCTTTATCTGCCTGTCCGCCACCTTCAAAGATTTACTATATGACCCTCAGGTCTCTCTGTCCCATCAGCTTATATTGCCTCTCCTCATTCTTCCTCCCAAATTGCATCACTTCACATTTCTCCACATTAAACGTCATCTGCCACGTGTCTGCCCATGTTACCAGTCTGTCTATGTCCATTTGCCGTCTGCTACTCTCCTCCTCACTGTTTACTACTTTTCCTAACTTAGTATCATCTGCAAACTTGGAAATTGTCCTCCCTATACCCAGGTCCAAGTCATTTATATAGATCATAAACAGCAGTGGTCCCAATACCGACCCCTGGGGGACACCACTGCACTTCCCTCCAGTCAGAAAAACAACCGCTCACCACCACTCTCTGCTCTCTGTCTCCCAGTTCTGTATCCGCTGCCACTGTCCCTTTAATACCGTGGGCTTCGATTTTGATTACAAGTCTCTTATGTGGCACTTTATCAAACGCTTTTTGAAAATCCATATAAACCACCAACTGCACTGCCTTCATCCACCCTCTCCGTTACTGCATCAAAAAACTATCAGGTTTGTTAGACATGATTTGCCTTTAACAAAATCCGTGTTGGCTGTCCTTTATGAACACATATTTTTCTAAGTGAAAATTTATTTCCCCCCAACTGACATTAGACTGACTGACCTGCAGTTCCTGGTGGCCTGTAGTTCCACTGAGAGAGAGGGAGAGGGTGAGACAGGAAGAGATACAGAGAGAGAGAGGTACACAGAGAGAGAGAGAGAGAGATACAGAGAGAGAGAGACAGAGAGAGAGATTCACAGAGAGAGAGAGAGAGAGAGATACACAGAGAGAGAGATAGACAGAGAGAGATACACAGAGAGAGATACAGAGAGAGAGAGAGATACACAGAGAGAGAGAGAAAGAGAGAGAGAGAAAGAGATACAGAGAGAGAGGTACATAGAGAGTGAGAGAGATACACAGAGAGAGATACACAGAGAGAGAGATTCACAGAGAGAGAGATACAGAGAGAGAGAGAGAGATACACAGAAAGAGATACATAGAGAGAGAGAGAGAGACAGAGAGAGATAGAGAGAGATACACAGAGAGAGAGGGATGCACAGAGAGAGATGCACAGAGAGAGATACAGAGAGAGAGAGAGATACACAGAGAGAGATACAGAGAGAGAGAGAGACAGAGAGAGATACAGAGAGAGAGAGATACACAGAGAGAGATAGATACAGAGAGATACACAGAGCGAGAGAGAGAGATACACAGAGAGAGATACACACAGAGAGAGAAAGATACAGAGAGAGAGAGACACAGAGAGATACAGAGTGAGAGAAAGATACAGAGAGAGAGAGATACACAGAGTGAGAGAGAGATACACAGAACGAGAGAGGGAATAAAGAAAGAGATGCAGAGAGAAAGAGAAAGATACTACGAGGTAGAGAGAGCTAGTGAGCAAGACGGAGGAAAACAGAGAGATAATTAAATACACAGAGAATGATACCGATATACTGAGAGATGTATACAAACTATAGAGACATTAGATTCAGAAAGATATATAAAGATATAGAGATTGAGTCAGAGCAAGGTGGAGAGAGAGAGAGAGGGGGAGAGCGAGGGGCAGGGGGTTGATTCATCTCCTAACCAGGTGAGTGTGGTTGTGCTGACCTGCCCGAGTGGGAACCCACCAGGTGCTGTTTATGATAACGATTTACCCGGAAGAGGTGCCGAGCGCAGTGATCAACGCCTGCAATAACCCACCAATAAACCCCAGGGATTCTTGCGTGTGACGATAAAGTAAAGAAGTGGTAGAACAATGAGGGAGTGGATGAGCAGCCCAGTGTGATAGTGTACATCCCCAACTGTCCTCCCATCACTGCCACCTCCTCCATCTCCAGGATCTTGCCGGCAATCAGGAAAAGGATCCCCACAGGAGCGTCCCTACAACACAGTGTTCCTCAAGTCTCTAACACACGTGCATCACGGGTGGCAAAGAAGGCAAACAGAATTTTTGGTTGATATCAAGAGGCACAGAATACAATAACAGATCAGGAATACACAACATTTCACCTGCAAAATATGCAGTCTTTCCACTTTGCAGTAAATCCGGTAAAGTATTTTGAGATATCTCAGCGAGATGATAAGGTGCATTATCCAATGCCAGGATTATTATTTATTATTTTCCGGTTCGGTTCCTGAGCCGGGCGGATCCGCACTATTGCAGAGAGAGCAAAACTGCTGATGACAGCACAGCCCAGCCTATCAGCAGGACCTGGAAGGGACAACCAGTCACTTGGGGCATAGAGTCATCCTACTCAGGTCCTGTTAACCCTGTAGCCAAAGCCCTAATGGATCGGATGGTCCTAGCTGGACAAACAATAGAAAGATTGCCAGCAGTGCTCTCAAAGGCAAGATATGTGGTGTTAAGTGGCTAAGATCCGGCATTTACCCCCAACGCACATTCTGGGGTCCCCCAAACCTTGGCTCTTGGCAACCTGCACCTAATACTCTTCAGAATTGGATAAACAATACAATTTACATTTATACACACCTTTCATATTGGTAATAATAATCCTTGCATTTGATATGGCGCTTTTCATGTCTTCGAGACATCTCAAAGCGCTTCACAGAATAGACTGTAAAGTGAATTGACTGTATATCTGTGGGCAAAACGTGACAGCCAAATTGTGCACAGCAGCGTCCCACAAACAGTCATCGATTGAGTGACCAAATTATTATTGTTTTTTTTCTTGAGGGATTATTATCAGGTGTGTGTGTGGAGTAAGGAAACTTGCCCAAGGCTTCACCCTGCTGGGAATTGAACCCAGGTCTCTCACTTGTGAGGTAAGTGCTCTAACCACTGAGCTACAGGACTCCACGTACATCTCAAACCACTCAGAACAGGAAAATTTCCATGTGTAGGTGGCATAGAAATGTGGGACACTGGTTGATCACGGTGATGGATTTCTGTGTGTGTCAGACTCTGGCTGACAAAAAAATTGGGAGAGAAAAATTGTGTCTACTGGAGAGCTGGATGGGTTCAAAGAGCCAAAAATCTGAGGTTAACATTTACCAGATTATTATTGCGACCAATCTCAAGGTGGCTTCATTCAAGCACATGAAGAACTCCCTCAGGGCCTGGTCTTGCTGCTTCATGTTGCCAATCACAAGACCAAAGGTGATGGAGAACACCATGAGGCCCAGAGCATTGACTGCGTTGGCCGAGCCGGGCACCAGGATGTCCTCAGTAACCAGCAGCTGCCCCAACTTCCTCATGGCCTCGGTCACGTTGTTGACGATGAAAGGTTGGGTGACTGCGGTGCTGTTGGTGGGTGGCAGCTGGGTGATGCTTCGCTTGTGGTAGCAGGTTTTGTACTGAAAACAACAAAACAACATGAAGATTGTAAGCGACATTGTGCAAAGCCACATTTCACCACAGACTGTTTTCGTTCTCTCCCATTATTCTCTTTACAGCGGGTCTTTTCCCTACAGAATCATAGAATATTACAGCACAGAAGGAGGCCATTCGGTCCATCATGTCTGTGCTGGCTCTTTGGAAGAGCTGCCCAATCAGTCTCTCCCCTGCTCTGTCCCAATATCCTTGCAAGTTCTTCCTCTTTAAGTACCTATCTAATTCACTTTTGAAAGTTGTTATTGAAAGGTGTTATCTTTTTCCACCGCTCTTTCAGACAGAATGGTGAAATATAGCTGGGAATTCTCCTTTGTGAAGGTCCCACAGAGGGTTTCATATACCAATAATGTTTGCATTTGATACAGCGCCTTCTCATGTTGTTGAAATGTCTAAAAGTGCTTCATGGGATTTACTGTAAAATGTAGTGACTGTACTTGTTGTGAATGCACCAGCCAATCTGCACACAGCAACGTCCCACACACAGCGTTGAGGTGACTTTAAAAGGAAATCCTTAAAGATTAGATCCTTAAAATTACAAAATTTTCCAGATACTGTGGAAAAATGGAATAAAAGCTCTGAATAGAATATAAGAACATTGCGAGCAATACTTCACACTAAACCTGCTTTGATATTACAATCCCGAAATCTTACAGCAGGAAACAGTCCAATAAACAAGTTGATGCTGGTGATTTTCTCCCTGTGAATCAGAACCTCTGGCAACTTCACTCACTCACACCCTTTAAGCAGCTAATTTTCTTTTACAATAATTGATGGATATTGCTTCAACTATGGTTTATGGCAGAGAATTCCCACTCTCACCACTCTATGGAGGGAAATAACTTTTCTACCCTCCCCTTTTACTCCTTTCTGTAACATTATGTGCTACGATTTCACACCATCTTTAGAGTTAAAGACGAAGCTAGGTCGAAATGGAGGCCTTTGCTAATAACTACTTACCTGTTTGAAACAAACCTCAATAAGATTAGGTGGAAACATGTTCCTGTGGAGGGAAAGGCAGAGCGTTTGGTGAGTTAGATCAGCACCCCTGCTTTGTGCTGTGCAGTGTGCTCACTCTGAGATAAACACTGATAGTTCCATCATGGTGTGTACTGAACACAGGGGTGACACGGGATCTGGCTGATCACACTATCACACCTCCTACGCTGATTAAACATTAAAAGTAGGAATATTAAACCACAATTTATCACCAAATCTAGTGGTCATTGCATTGTTTCTCTTTAAGGAAATAATTCAAGTAATCTATATTTTTTGGTCAGCTGAGTGTTTGACACATGTAGACACCCATCATCATCTACACCAGACTGAGAGTTCCACGCATCCCACCTAGACAGGGAAATTCTGTGAATTGGATTGGAATGAGCACTCTCTCCCTGGAGGGACGCACCCTGCTTACGTAGCTCTGAAGTGGCACAGGTTGGCAAGAGTCAAGGCTTGGGTGGACCCCAGAGTGTGTGTTGGGGTAACTGTAGAGTCTAACCAGCTAAAACTACATAGTTTGCCATTCAAAGCACTGCCGTAAGCTTTCCTGCTGCGTCCAGCTAGACAGCCTCCCCGTTAGGGCTTTGACTGCAGGGTTAATAGGAGCTCAGTGGGAGGATTCCCTGTACCCAGTGACTAGTCTGCTATTCCAGGTCCTGCCAATGAGCCAGGCTGGGATATGCTGTCATCAGCAGTGCCCTGGAATGTTGTGGACCCATGTGGCTCAGGAACTGACTCAAGCACCACAGAGGGTGGACAAGCATGGGTTTAAGCCCTCACTAGGTGGTGGCAGGTACCAGGAACTCCCTGTGAGCTTCTCGGTGTGCATCACAGCTCAGCATTTAATGTGTGAGAGCACTGGCACCATCTTCCTGTCCAGTTTGGGAACGCATCCATTCTCATTGAGTGATGGTTTCACCAGTTGAAGGTGTAGAGTTTGAGCAGTATCTGCTTACCTCTCTGCAAACCAATCAAGATGGATTCCAAACCCTGGAATTTCATGAACTTGGACTCGAGACAACACCTTCCAGCAGCTGTCATCCCAAGCCTCAAAATTTCCTCATCAACTATTTCACATCTGCCTTCAATGTGGTGGGAGGACCTTTACAGGACAGCTTGTGATATGCAGCCAACTGATGTTCTCGAGGTTCAAGTCAAAAGCTGTGGACCAGGTTTACTCAGCACCAGCTGCTCAATCCAGGTCTTCCAAGCTTTGCAATTTGCAAGAGCACCGGATTGCAAATCATCCCCTTTTGGATAAAAACTCAATGCTTTTCCCATTGACCCTTGAGTTTAGAAGATTAAGGGCTGATCTGATTGAGGTGTTTAAAACGATAAAGAGATTCGGTAGGGGAGCTACAGGGACTATTTCCTCTTGTGGGGAATCTAGAACAAGGGGGGCATCATCTTAAAATTAGAGCCAGATCATTTAGCAGTGAAATTAGGGGCAGTTTTTCCACACAAAGGCCAGTGGAAATCTGGAACTCTCTCCCCTAAAGGCTGCGGATTATGGCTGGATCCATTCACATATTCAAGACTGAGGTGGAGAGATGTTTGTGAAGTCACGGTATCAAGGGATACGGGGCAAAGGCGGGTAATTGGGGTTGAGGTACAGATCAGCCATGATCTAACAGAATGGCACAACAGGCTTGAGGGGCTGAATGGCCTATTCCTGGCGCTATGTTCCTATGACCCACCTCCCAGGCTAGAGCAGACGGAGGCTGTGGGATGGTCAAGTGGGGATCGGAGGCGAGGAGGGCGGAGAGAGAGGAGGACAGAAGCAGGAGAGTTGCAGGGATGGGGGAATTTTTAAGGAAGGAGCACTCGGGTCAGCGGCAGCAGCCAAGATGCACAGGCCAAGACTTGAGGCAGGTGGTTAGTGGGGCTTGGTCAGCCCACAGGCATGGAGACTGCGGGAGCTATAGGTCAGTGCAGAAGGGGGAGAGGGGGCAGGGCACTCATTGTCTTATCCACCAGGTTGCCCAACCTGGAAGATAACACCGAGCAGCTTGCAGGGAAAAGACAGGAGGGGAAGGAGATGCAATAAACTAGACTATACCTGGTTCCAGGGATTCAAACCTAGTGGGCAGAAGTGAAGTCAGGGATTTAGGCAGGAAATTCTGAAATGGCAGCTCCGCCTGAACCCAGTAATGGCTGCCACACAGCCTCTGAGACCTTGGCCCTGCCTATCGCTAACCGTTGGTCCTGATCCCCGAGACCTCAGCCCTGCCGGCTCCCATCTACCTCACTCTCGGAGGCCTCGCTGCCACCACTCCCCGGTCACACTGCCACCACTCCTGCAATGACCTCATGCCAGAACAGCTCAGTTTGGTTACCTCCTGCCGACCAGCCTCCAATACGCTCCCGGCCGCTCTACCCAGATTTCTCTTCTCACCCCGCGGTCGACAACTGAGCCTTCAACCATGGTTCCAGCTCTTGCTGCTCACGTCTGCCAAACGCACCCAAACAAAAGCACCCAGTTTTGACTGGTCAGCAAATTTTTTAATCCTCAACACCTGACTTATGATTAACTGCTAATTGACTTGTTTGCCTGCTTACATATAAGATTGCTTCTACCTCAAGAAAGATTTCCCACTATTCTGCTGAATGAAAGAGTTCTCTCTTGCTCTCTGGTATCTCACTTGCTCTCTGGTATTTTCTTGATCTCTGGAATTTCTCTTGCTGAAGAATTCCCACTCTCACCAAATTCCTTAACAGAATTCTCACTCAGTTCCCACCTCTCGCTGCTGGGCTCTCTGCTCACTGTATTAAACCAAGATTCCATTTCATTATTTGAAAATAGAATTAACTATCTCCTGGTATCATAGAATCATAGACTATTACAGCATAGAAAGAGGCCATTCGGTGTATTGTACCTGTACTGGCGCTTTGAATGAGATACCCAATCAGTCCCACTCATCTAAAACTAGGTGTCATAATCTCAAGATTAAGGGTCAGCCTTTTCGACCTGAGTTGAGGAAACATTTCTTCACTCAGAGGGTTGTGAATTTGTAGAATTCTCTACCCCAGAAGGTTGTGGATGCTCAGTCCTTGAACAACACTGAGGTTGATAGATTTCAAAAGAATAGCCCTTAAGGGATATGGGGATAGGGCGGATAAATGGAATTAGGTTAGAAGATCAGCCAAGATCTTATTAAATGGCAGGGCAGGCTCGAGGGACCGAATGGCCTACTCCTGCTCCTATGTCTTATGGTTTTATGGTCTAAAAACTTTCTACATCTGAATGTTGATGAGACAGAAGCCATACTCATTGGCTCCCATCAGCATCTCCTATCCTGCAGCTCCTCAACCTCCCCGGCCTATCCCTCAGACACACCGAACCCGTGCGTAACCTAGGCATCAAGTTCGGCCCACAACTGTGCTTCCCCACATCCGGTCCCCGACCATGACCGCCTTCCTCCACCTCTGCCATATTGCCCGCCTCCAACCATACCTTACCTCCTATGCAACTGAAAACTTGTCCATGCGCTCATCACCACCTGACTCGACTTCTCAAATCCCCTCTTTGCCAGTTTTCGCAGCTCCACCATACACAGGATCCAGCTGATCAGAAACTCTACCACCCGCACACTCATCTGCAATAAACTCCGTACCCTCATCACACCAGTTTTAGCCGGGCTCCACTGGCTCCCCATCGCCAAACGGACCAATTTCAAGATCCTCAGAGTTGTTTTTTCCAAATCCTTTCATGCCCTTCAAACCCACATTAATGCCATGACCCGTTCTGCCTGTGCCACTGGCTCTCACCGCAGGCCACCGAGACCCTTATCCATGCTTTCATCACGTCCCGACTTGACTACGCCAACTGCCTGCTCTTCCCTCCACAAGCTGCAGATTATTCAGAACTCTGCAGTTCGTGTCCTCTCCTGCACTAGGCTCCATGAACCGATCACTCCAATCCAATAATAATAATCCCTCCAAAAAAAACAATAATAAATTGGTCATTTTCAATCCACGACTGTCTGGGACACTGGTGTGAGCAATTGGCTGCTGTGTTTCGCCCACAAATATACGATCAATTTACTTTACAGTCTATTCTGTGAAGCGCTTTGAGATGTCGAGAAGACATGAAAAGCACTAAATCAAATGCAAGGATTATTATTTATTATTATTGATTATTATTTATTATTATCCTTGCCCGGCTTCACTGGCTCCCCATTCCTCAGAGAATTGAATACAAAACCCTTGTTCTTACCTTCAAAGCCCTCACGGTCTTGCTCCCCCACCCCCGCCCCCACATCCGACCTCTCTGACCTCTAACCCCATATCAGCCTGTCCGCTCCCTCCGCTCGGTGGACATCGGCCTGCTCCAGGTCCCACGCATTTCCCGCCCCACCATTGTCGGTCAGGCATTTAGCATCTCTGCCCCCAAACTCTGGAACTCTATCCGCAATTCCTCCGCCTCACCCCCTCTCTTACCTCCTTCAAGTCCCATCTAAAGACATTCCTCTTCAACCGTGCCTTGGAACCCACGACCTCTCACTTTCGAGGCGAACGCTTAACATGATGCACATCTTAAGTAAATGGTAAATGTGTAACATTTTAGGGTAATTACAAAAGGAATTACAAAGCAAACTTGAAACAGGCAATGTAAAAATTCATACAAAATGTAAAATAATAGTCAGCTACGACAACTGTGTTTCTCTGTATCTGTGTATATCTCCCTGTGTTTGTGTCTGTATCTTGCTCTATCCCTCTCTGTCTGTGAGTGTCTCTCTGTATCTCTTTCTATATCACTCGGGGAGAGCAATCAGGAAAGAGCGGAGGCAGAGCCTGAGGTAAGCACTCGGTCACTCGGGGTGGAGGCTGAGGGTAAAGCTGTCGGAACTGTCGGAGCGACAAAAACAGAAAAAGTGACATTGGTGTGATGTAATTTTTCAACAGCAGAACCAAGGACAAACATCAGCAAACTGTCAGAAGCCACAATACTGACAGCAAATTAAAACAAAAAAACAAAAAAAATAAAAAATATATACAAAAATCACTGTGTGAGAAGATGTGGCAAGTGAAATGCGAGGAGTGTGAAATGTGAGAGTTAATGGAGGGCCCTGAGCCCCGGCAACGTCATCTGCAGCAAGTGTCTGCAACTCAGGAAGCTCCAGCTGAGAGGAGCTCAGCTGAAAGCCGAGGTGCAGACACTGCGCTCCATCAGGGACAGTGAGAGGACAGTATGATGGAGGAAACCATCACTCCCCTAAGACTCGAGAGATGCTTGCATCCGGTTAATGGTCAGGGACAGGATAGTTTCATCAGTCCTGCAAATAAAGGGACCCATGAGAGGGGGGTGATAGAGCCTTGGGCTTCAAACTTGATCAACGGATGTGAGTATTTGATGGACCAGACACCTCAAGAGGTGGCCACCCCACCCCACACACCGAGGATTCAGACGGAAAATGATTGGGTGACTCTCCGGCATGGTAGGAAGAGGGGACGGGCAGGGCAGAATGCCCCCAATAGTGTAGCTCTCTCAAACCGATAGTCTGTACTGAACATTGAGAGTGTTGATATCTCCAGGGAGGACAGTAAAAAACGAGTGGTAGAACAGAGGGTCATAGGTAACAGGAGCAATGCTGTTGTCATAGGGAATACAACAGTGAGAGGTATAGACAGACGTTTCTGTAACAGAAGATGGGAGTCAAGGATGGTATGTTGCCCCCCTGGTGCAGAAAGGGTGGATAAAATTCTTCAGGGGGAAGGAGGACATCCACAAGTGGTGATCCAGGTTGGGATTCATGATGTTGGTAAAAGAAGGGCTGAGACTCTACAGGGTCAATATCAAAAGCTGGGGAACAAACTAAAGAATAGAACATCCAAGGTGGTGATCTCTGGATTACTCCCTGTGCCTCGGGCAAATAAGTACCATAATGGCAGGATCAAGCACATGAATGCTTGGCTGGAGAAATGGTCCAGAAAAGAGGGCTTCAGGTTTCTGGATCTCTGGGACCTGTACCATATGGATGGGTTGCACCTGAACAGGGCTGGGGCGAATGTGCTTGCAGACAGGCTAACTAATGCTGTTGGGGAGGGTTTAAACTAGTTTCGAGGGAAGGGAATGCAAAAAACAAAGAGCTAGAAAATGGAGAAATAAAACGGGGGGAAGTGCAGAACAGGTCAAGTCGGTCTTGGAGTGCATGTGCCTAAATGCACGGAGTTTAGCAAACAAGATTGGTGAGCTGCAGCTCAAGTGGTCATCGGGGGATACGATGTAGTAGCAGTAACAGAGACTTGGCTCAAACAAGGACAGGAATGGGAGCTGAATATTTCTGGCTATAATGTATTCAGGAGGGATAGGGAAGGAAGAAAAGGAGGGGGTGTGGCAATGTTAATCAAGGATACGGTTATAGCTGTGTAAAGGGTCGAGGTGCTGGAGGGCCCCAAAACGGAATGTATCTGGTCAGAGTTAAGGAACAAAAAAGGAGCTGTTACGCTGGTCGGGGTATACTATAGACCACCAAATATTGGGAAGGAAATAGATGAGCAGATCTGCAAACAGATCTCAGACAGGTGCAAGGCCAATAGAGTCGTGATAATGGGGGACTTTAACTATCCCAACATTGACTGGGAAAACAACAGCGCAAAGGGCAAGGAGGGGGAAAGATTCCTAAAATGCATACAGGACAACTTTCTTGATCAGTACGTTTCCAGCCCAACGAGGAAGGAAGCAGTGCTGGATCTAGTTCTGGGAATGAAGTCGGGCAAGTGGAGCAGGTTTCAGTGGGAGAGCATCTGGGCAATAGTGATCACAACATCATTAGATTCAGAGTTATATGGAAAAGGACAAGGAACCATCTAACCACAACAACAACAACAAGATTTCCATTTATAAAGCGCCTTTCACGTCAGGAGGACGTCCCAAGGCGCTGCACAGTTGGGTCATGACCCGAGCAGGGGGGAAATGGTCAGGGTGAGGGGAAGGAAGGGAGGGAGCGAGGAGGGGGGAAATGGTCAGGGTGAGGGGAGGGAAGGGAGGGAGCGAGGAGGGGGTAGAGAGTCGAGAGGGGAGCTGAAGGCACGGTCAAAGAGAAAGGTTTTGAGACCGGCCTTGAAGGAGGAAAGGGAGGAAGCGGCGAAGGCACTGGGGGATGGAGTTCCAGAGCCTGGGGGCTGAGAGGCTGAAGGCCCGACCACCGATGGTAGGGCGGTTGGGGCGTGGGACGTGGAGCAGACCGGAGCCAGAGGAACGGAGAGTACGGGCAGGTAGGTAGGGGGATAGTAGGTTGGAGAGGTAGGAGGGAGCAAGACCGTGAATGGCCTTGCAGGTGAGGATGAGGATCTTGAAATCAATCCTCTGGGGGATGGGGAGCCAGTGGAGGCGAGCGAGGGTGGGAGTGATGTGGTCGCGGTGTCTGGTGCGGGACAGTACACGAGCTGCAGAGTTCTGAATGACCTGCAGCTTGTGGAGGGAGGTGCCGGGAAGGCCGGCGAGGAGAGAGTTCCCATAGTCCAGCCTTGAGGTGACAAAGGCGTGGACCAGGGTTTCAGCCGCGTGAGGGGTGAGGTAATGCCGTAGTCTGGCGATGTTCCGGAGGTGATGGAAGGCGGTGCCAGTTGTGGTGCGGATGTGAGGGAGAAAGGACAGCTCAACAAAGGTCGAACAAAACGCCGAGGGTCCTGACTGGCTTTGAGAGGTGGAGAGTGCAGCCTTGGATGCTGATGGTGTCAGCGCCTGAGGTTCGGAGGCGCTGGCGTGAGCCAATCAGGAGGGCCTCGGTTTTTCGCACGTTGAGTCCAGGACTCGATGTCGGACAGGCAGGCTGTCTAAGGTGAAGATACTCAACTGGAAGAGGGCAAATTTCAGTGAGTTAAAAAGGGACCTAACCAAGGTGGACTGGAAAGAAAGGTTGGCAGGTAAAACAACTAAAGAGCAGTGGGAAGTCTTCAAGGAGGAGATAGTTCGGGACAGAACAAATACATTCCCACAAAGGGGAAAGGAGGGCTTCCAACCTCCCTGGATGAATAAGGAAATTGGGATTAAAATAAAACAGAAAAAGGAGGCTTATGATAAATCTCAGGTCCAAAATATAGAAGATAATCAAATAGAATATAGGAAGTACAGAAGAGGTTTGAAAAAGGAAATAAGAGGGGCAAAAAGATTATACGAGAAAAGGTTAGCGGGTAACATTAAAGGGAATTTTAAAATATTTTACAAACATATCAAGAAAAAAGATTAGTTAAAGGTGGGGTGGGGCCAATTAAGGACCAAGGGGGAAATCTTATTGTGGAGGCAGAGGGTATGGCTGATGTACTGAATGAATACTTTGCATCTGTCTTCGCAAAAGAAGTGGATGCACCAAATGCCGCAGTATCGGAGGAGAGGGCAGAGGAAATGGATAGGATAAGTATAAACAGAGAGGAAGTACTGAAAAGGTTTTTGGGCTGAAGGTAGATAAGTCCCCCGGTCCGGAAGGGATGCAGCCGAGGTTACTATGGGAGGTACGGGTACAAATAGCGGAGGCTTTGGCCACAATTTCTCAATCTTCGTTGGACACAGGACTGGAGAGTGGCCAATGTGACTCCCCTGTACAAAAAGGGACAGAAGGACAAACCTGGGAACTACAGGCCAGTCAGCCTAACATCAGTAGGGGGGAAACTCCTGGAGACTATAAACCGGGACAGAATAAATCTTCACTTAGAAGAATATGGGTTAATTAGGGACAGCCAACATGGATTTGTTAAAGGCAGATCCTTTCTGACAAATCTAATAGAATTTTTCGATGAGGTAACGGAGAGGGTGGATACAGGGAGTGCAGTTGATGTAGTTTATATGGACTTTCAAAAGGCATTTGACAAAGTGCCACATGAAAGACTTGTAAGAAAGATAGAAACCAATGGTATAAAAGGAACAGTGGCAGCGGATCCAGAACTGGTCGGGAGACAGAAAGCAGAGAGTTATGGTGAACGGCTGCTTTTATGACTCGAGGGAAGTATACAGTGGCGTTCCCCAGGGATCGGTATTAGGACCACTGCTCTTGTTAATATACATAAATGTATAGCGAATACCATTTCCAAGTTTGCGGACGACACAAAGTTAGGCAGGCGAGTAAACAGTGAGGAGGATACTGCAGGAAGACATAGACAGAATGGTAAAATGGGCGACACATGGCAGATGAATTTCAATGTAGAGAAATGCGAGGTAATGCATTTTGGTAGGAAGAATGAGGGGAGCAATATAGGCTGATAATACAATCTTAAGGGGGGGGTAAAAGAACAGAGAGACCTGGGGGTGCAGGTAAATGAATCCTTGAAAGTGGCAGGACAGGTAGATACAGCTGTAAAAAGGGCATATGGGATACTGGGCTTTATAAATAGGGGCATAGAGTACAAGAGTCAAGAGGTTATGATTAACCGATATAAAACACTGGTTAGGCCTCAGTTAGAATACTGCGCCCAGTTCTGGGCACCGCACTATAGGAAGGATGTTAAGACATTGGAAAGGGTGCAGAGGAGATTTACGAGGATGGTACCAGCAATGAGGGACCGTGATTATGAGGAAAGGCTGGAGAGGTGAGGATTATTCTCATTGGAGCAGAGAAGGTTACGAGGAGACCTAATAGAGGTCTTCAAAATCATGAGGGGATTTGATAGGTTAGAGGGATAAACTGTTTCCACTGGTGGGAGTGTCCTTGATCGAGGTCACAGATTTAAAATAGTCTCTAAAAGAAGCCAAAGGGAGGGGAGAAGACATTTCTTCATGCAACGAGTTGTTTGAATCTGGAACGCATCGCCTGAAAGAGTGGTCGAGGCCGATTCGATAACTACTTTTAAAAACGTGGTGGACGGGTATTTGAGGAGGACGGGTCTGCGGGTTATGGGGAAAGGGCCGGGGAGTGGGATTGATATTATGTTGTTCTTTTTAAAGAGCTGCACAAATTCGATTGGCCGAATGGCCTCTTTTTGTGCTGTACGATTCTATGATTCTATGTGTATCTCTGGCTCTCATCTCTCTTTATGTCTGTTTGTGTCTCTGTATCTCCCTCTCTGTCTGTGTGTGTCCCTGTATCTCTCTCTCTTTCTGTGTGTCTCTGTATCTCTCCCTGTTCCTGTCTCTCTCTCCTATTACTGATTTGAAAGTCATTGACAGGTACAGTCTTCAGAATGGAGAAGGTAATACAGAGGGTTTGAGGCAGGGGTTTCCAGAGTTTCAGGGTATAGTGACTGAAAGCACAGCTGCTGACGATGGAATGGAGGGGACGAGCACTGTGCAGGAGGCCAGAGACAGCTGAGGGAAGGGATGTGGTGTGGGGAGTAAGCAGGTTGGAAAAGTAGGGAGTTGTGAAGCGATTTGTACTCAAGTGTGAGGATCTTGAGATCGATCTGTTCTATAATAAGAAGCCAGTGGGGCCTGTCGAGGATGGGGGTATGGTGTTTAGTGAGGTGGTTCTAACACTGGCCCCTGGGGAGACACCACTATTTACAGCATTCCATTGCGAATAACAACCCTATGAGCAACGATTAGACACTAGGGCTCTTCAATCTTGAAAAGAGATAACTTAATGGGACCTGATTGAGTAGGCATAATAACAAAATAATAATATTATTCTAATAATAATAATACAAGGATAGTATTATGTAAGATTTTAAAAGGGATTGAAAAAGAAGGCTCAACACAATAATTTCAGATGCACCGAAATGACAGAATAAGAGCGAATTGGTTTAATTTTACAAAAGCCAATTTCAGAACACACAAGTGTTTCTTTACCCAGAGAGTAATTAAGACCTGGAACAGATTTCCTGGAATGGTGGCTGAGGCCAGCACACTGGATGCGGTGATGGGAGGAGAGGAAGGTGGGTGTTCTGGAAGGATGGGATCAAATGGGCCGATGAACTTTCTTAATCCAAACCCGCCTTGGCAAAATCCTGAGCATGCAGGTGAGAAGTCCTGGGAGAATTATGTGGATGTTTTATGTTAGAACTGAAGCCATATTAACGAGGTGCAGAAGACGTAACATGATCTGAATAGTAGTGTTGTTTGTGTTGAAAAATTTACTAAAAATACTGTGTTGACTAAAATGCTAATTGTGTGCAAGTGATAGCAAATAGTTATTGCTCTTTTAGGTGGCCTTAGATTCACGCCAATTGCTGAATAGCTCAACATACTTTCAAAGTTTCTGAATTTCATGTGGAAATTATGGCCAAGTTTGTCCTCAATACTCTAACAAACAATGCATGTTTCGTAAAAGGCAATACAACAACTTGCATTTATATAGCACCCTTCACGCCAGACATGTCTCAGAGCGCTCAAAGACAAACTTTGCATGTATTATCTTATGTGCTGGGAAACCAATGGCTTTTATGTGAATCTGCGCATTGAGATTTTGAATGCAGTCTAGGCTGAATCTCTAATGCAGTGCTGGGGGTACATTGCATTGTCAGAACTGCCACCCTTTGGATGAGACGTTAAACCAAATACCAATCTCTGTGTTCAGATAGACGTTAAAGACCAATGGAACTATTTGAAAAGAGAAGGAAATTTCTCCCAATGTCATTGGCCGACAGATAAAATTGGTTATTTAGTTTAAGCCTGTTTGTGGGATAGTGCTGCAGGTAATATGACAGGTTTCTATAGGCATTTAGCTCATCCATTTATTCCTCTTGATGGTAGAGCACAGACAGTGTTACAATTTGATGTAATAAATGAGTTTTAAATCAGTGTGCAACAATTTTTTGGAAATCAAATTAGAAACCCAAATCAATTTGCATACATAATGTATGTTTTGTAAAAGGCAAACTTTGCATGTAATATTATTATAATAATAATCTTTGAATTTGATACAGTGCCTTATCACACCTTTGAGACATCTGAAAGTGCTTCACAGAATATACTATAAAGTGAATTGACTGTATATTGTGTGGGCGAACCGTGGCAGCCAATTGTGCACAGCAGTGTACCATAAACAGTCATGGATTGAGGGACCAAATTATTATTATTATTATAATTTTTTGAAGGGATTATTAGTAAGTATAAAAATAGTAAGGACTATTTTTATTACAAGTGACATTTTAAATTCAGATTAAAATTGAGGAATTTACTTAAAACATTGTGCACAATTTGCCTTCCATTGCTTTTTACAAAACATGATTATTTGTTAGAGTATTGAGAACAAACTTGTCCATAATGTCCACATGAAATTCATAAATTCATAAAGAGGTGTGGGGACATGTGGAGTATAAACCCTGGCACAGACTAATTGGTTTGAATAGCCTGTTTATGTGCTGTACAAGTTTATATCATAGAACCTTGGGGTTTTTAATTGACAGGCAGATGGGACCTCAGTTTAATGAGTCATCCGAAACACAGCAATTTACTGTAGCATCTTTCACATTGGAACAACGGCAGAAAGTGCTTCACATAACTGGTGACTGGGAGATTGGAATTGAACAAGCTTCTGAACCAACTCCGTGAGGTACTGAGCATCTTACAGGTCAATGCGGTCAGTGTGTGAGGTGAGAGGGTACTGGGGGTGGGCAATCTCAGACTTGTTGATATTAATCTTGGGACCCAAGCTGGGGGGACGCTAGTTGCTGAGGAGGATGGGGGAACAGGACGATCCTTGCTTTATCAATGTGAAATCCTATACCTCAATGGTTAGAGCACTCATCTCACAAGTGAGAGTCCTGGGTTCAGTTCCCAGCAGGGCAAAACATTGGGCAAGTTTCCTTACTCCAAGCGTCTCTAGCAGTAAGTAGGAAAACAGTTGCTAATCGATTGGCGGATCACTTTTCTGGTGGTAATAATCCCTTAAAAAAATAATGATTTGGTCACTCAATCCACGACTGTTTGTGGGACACTGCTGTGCGCAATTGGCTGCTGCATTTCATCTACAAAGTATACAATAACTTCACTTTACAGTATATTCTGTGAAGCGTTTGAGACGTCTCGAAGACGTGATAAAACGCTGTATCAAATGCAAGGATTATTATTATTATCTGCATATCTGTAAAAGAGTACTCCATGCTTGTGGATGCTATCAATAAAACCGGTGTCTGAGCCAGGTGCTTCCACAGTATTCCAGGGCACTGCATTTGACAGCAGCAACAACAACAACAAGATTTTATTTATGGAGCGCCTTTCACGTCGGGAGGATGTCCCAAGGCGCTGGACAGTTGGGTCGGGACCCGAGAGGGGGGGGGAAATGGTCAGGGTAAATGATAAATGGCTTATCAGCAGACCTGGAGGGTCACACCCATCATTGGGGGCAGGGAATTCTCCCACTCAGCTCCTGTTAAACCTGCAGCCAATGGTTGTCCCATTTTCTTTAAAAACAAAATATATTGATATAATAAAGCATATATGTGACAAGAGAATTCCTGTTACAGAAAAGAATAAATGCAACACACCCAATACAGTAACCACTGTCCCTGCTGTATCATTCTATATAATGCTTTGTAACACACACATAGCCCGTCTCCTTGTGGCGGGAGGGTGCTCCTGCACATCGCCTTGCAAGTGAGAGGACCTGGGTTCGATTCCCGGGCAGGATGAAACCTAAGTCAAATTTCTTTACTCCACAGGCCTCTGTTTACCTAGCAATAAGTAGGAAATTGGTTGCTAGTCAATTGGCGGATCGCTTTCCGGGGGGGTAATATACCCTTCAAAAAAATTGGTAACTCAATCCACAACTCAATACAGTGGGACACTGCCTTGAACAATTGGCTGCTGGGTTTTGACAACAAAATAAAGTCAATTCAGTTTGCGGTATATTTTGTGAAGCGTTTTGAGATGTCTTAATGACGTGATAACGCATTATATCAAATGCAAGGATTATTAATGGTGCTATACTATACATGACCCACTCTGCCTTGCTCCCTCTGCAACATCGCCTGGCTCTGCCACTGTTTCACACCGGAGGCTGCCGAGACACTCATGCATGCATTCATAACATCCAGGCTCGACTACACCAACTCCTTTCTTGTCGGCCTCCCCAATTCCTCCTTCATAGGTTGCACATCATCCAGAACTCTGCAGCCCATGTCCTCTCCTGCACTAGGCTACAGTTCATCACAGAGAATACAGTTCAAGATCCTGGTCTTCACCTTCAAAGCCCTCCATGATCTTGCTCCCCTCTACCTCTGCAATCTCCTAGCCCTCTACCAACCTGCTCGCTCACTCCGCTCAGTGGGCTCCGGCATGCTTCACATCCCCCACCCGGCCCACCCCACCATTGGCGGCTGGGCCTTCAGCCTTTCTGCCCCCACCCTAAGGAACTCCATCCCACATTCCCTTCGCCTCGCTCCCTTGCCTCCTTCAAGGTGTGTCTCAGGAACCCCCTCTTCGCTCAAACCCTTCAGCCACTCTCCTACCTCTCTGCCCTCCACCCTCCCCGATCCTGACCTCCAGCTCGGGTCCAAATCGCTTACTGTCCAGTGCCTTGGGACGTCCTCCAGATGTGAAAGGCGTTATACAAATGTAATTCTGTATTTGTATTGTAATCATTGAATTAAATTCTACCGTTTTATAGCAGATCTGATGCAATAATTAATATATCGAATTTGGTATTAAATGTTGCAAATTTCACCCCAAATTTTATTTGTAGATCTAATAATAATAATCCGTGCATTTGATACAGCGCCTTTATCACGCCATTGAGACGTCTCAAAGCGCTTCACAGAATATACTGTAAAGTGGATTGACTGTATTTTGTGGGTGAAGGTACACACTGGGTCCTTGTTTCCATCCCTGGTGAGTGGAAGGTCGCAGAAGTAGGGGGGAACAAGTCCATAAACTGAATTAGCTCAGCTTAACAGGAAGTGGCTGTACTAGCAATGGCCTCAGCAGATCTTGGGTGTCATCTTGAATCGCTTGGTAGCCCTGACCTATGGATCAGACGTTTGTGGGTTCACGGTCAACATCGGGGCTTGAGCTCCTAGGTCAGCTGACATTCCATTCAGTGCTGCCATCCTTCAGCTGAGTGGTTAAACCGAGATCCTGTCTCCCTGCCCCCAGATGGATACTAACTATTGTTAAAAAGGTAGGTCCACCTGGAGTCCTGAATAAATCTCCAGATTAATTTTCTTTCACCTTTTAGCTGTTGTGGAAGCTTGCTTTATGCAACTCACTGCAACTTTTGTCTACAAAAAAGCAATCACTACAATTGACAATAATTACTGTAAAGCATTTTGACATGTTAAGGTGCCATAAAATAGGATTTTCTCCCAAGGAGAAGCTAGGATTATTTTTTCACAGTGAGTTGTTTGGATCTGGAATGCATTGACTAAAACGGTGGTGGAAGATGATTTGAGAACAACTTTTAAGAGGAAAGTAGATAATTATTTGGGGAGGACAAGTTAGCAGAGCTATGGAGAGAGAGTGGGGGAGTGCGGTTGATCAGGGCTATGGGGAGAGAGAAAGCGGGGGAGTGGGGTTGATCAGGGCTATGGGGAGAGAGAGTGAGGGAGTGGGCTTGATCAGGGCTATGGAGAGAGCGCGGGGGAGTGAGGATGATCAGGGCTATGGGGAGAGAGAGAGCAGGGGAGTGGGGTTGATCGGGGCTATGGGGAGAGAGAGAGCGGGGGAGTGGGGTTGATCGGGGCTATGGGGAGAGAGAGAGAGCGGGGGAGTGGGGTTAATTTGGAAGCTCTTTTCAAAGATCGAGCACAGACGCGATAAACTGAACAGCCTCCTTCTGTGCTGTACAATTCTATGAAAATACAATTTCTTTCTTTCTCTCGGCTAGGGAATGCGAAAATCAGTCACAATTTCCATTCTTTATTGTTATCCAGTGATTTCTGTTGAATGGTGCACATTTGAAGATGCTGAGTGATGACAGGATCAGGTTTGACTATATTGCAATGTTGTAACCGCTGTAAATTCACTGTTTAGATGCCCAAATGGATGGGCATTTGAGGATGGCACCTGTGAAATCATGCCTCAGTATAGATTGAAGAGATCTTCCATTTTCATGTGTCTCAGAATGTTACAGAGTAAATATTGTAAAGTGCAGTGAACCTTTTTTGGGGGGACAAATGCAGTAGGTAGGTGCACTGTAAGATCTCACATCAACACCTTCAGCAGAATCTTGGAGAAGAAAGTTAGGAGATCTCTGTCTGGAACAGACTGATTCATCCTGGCATGGACTCTTCTGTATATCCATGAGTGAAAATGGGATTATGTGTAAACAACCAAATTGAGCAGAGATAGTCTCCCGTTTGTGAACAGGTACAAGGTTCATTCTTCTTCATCCTTGTTTCACTCTTGTTTATTTAATTGAATAAACATTGAATGTTGTGATATAGGCATATTTTTTATGCACGGCAATGGAGTGCATAAAACAACAGCCATGGAGTGAGTGACCAATTTTATATTTGGGTGAAAGAGAGATGGAGGAAGGGATTCAGAGGGAAGGAGGCGGTGAATGAAGACAAAAGAGAGAGGGAGTTCAGAGAAAGAGAGAGGGAGGAAGAGAAACTGAGCGAGAGGGAAAAGAGAAAGACACCCTCAGCTCAAGGACCACTGCTGTTCTGACTGCCTGTCTGTCAGACATCAAAGAGCGAGATGGGGGCAGAAATAGAGAGAGAGAGAGAGAGAGAGAGAGAGTCAAAGAGATAGAGAGGAAACCCCAGCTAAGTATATTTACAATGCTGGTTCTGGCAGTTACTGGCTTTTTTCAGTGCCTGTCAGACATCAAGTACTCTAGCTGAATGTCGGTAAGCTCTTGTCAGTATCTTCTCCCCTCAAGCACTAACTGCCTGAATGGATGCCAACCCCCTACGCTGAGTTGGTGTGGAGCCACAGTGTCTTATTTGACTCCCATCTGTCTTACAAACTCTAGATCTGGGGTCTCATTGCCTGCCTTCGCCACTGCCACTGCTGAAAAGCTCATTCATGCTTCCATCACATCTAGGCTTTATTTCAACCACCTAATTGTCAGATTCTCTAGTTCTTCCCTACATAAGCTGCAGAGTTTTCAGAACCCTGTGTCCTCCCTTGCAGTCGGCTCCACAAACCTATCACCCCCTTCCTCACCCAGCAACACTGGCTCCCCACCTCCTAGAGAAATGAATTCAAGATTCTCGTTCTCACCGCAAACACTGGCCTGCTTCATGTGCCCCACTCTATCCACTCCCATCAGCCATTCTGCCCCTGCTCTTTATAACTCCATCCCAGAGATGCCTCTGATTTGACTCCTTCCTCCCCACTTTTAAAGCCCATCTGAAGAATTATCTCTTTGATTGTGATTTCAGTCATCTCCCCCCTCCCCCAGTGGCTCAGGTACCAAACCAGCTGTGTAAAGCACCTTGAGACATCCTCCTGATGTGAAAGGCCCTATATAAGTGTAAATAGTATTGATGCTGGTGGAACACAGCAATGTCAGGGAGTACTGTCCTTTGAATGAATGTTAAAATAAAATCCTGCCTATGTCTGATCAGGTGGATGCACTTTTAGGAAAGATAAGGCAATCTCTCCCAGTTTCCTGGCCAACAATCTTCCAGATTTAAATTGGTTCTTCACTTCATGGCTGTTGGAGAGCCATTGCTTTGCACAAATTGGCTGTTGCATTCACCTACAAATACAATCACTACACTTGATGGTATGTCATGATCTATATTGTCTACCCCCTTTAGAATCTTAAAGACAGCAATCATGTCACCTCTCAATCTTCTCTTTTCCAGCCCCTCTATTTCCTCAATCATTTTGGTTGCCCTCCTCTATATCTTCTCGATTTCTCCAATACCCTTTTTATACTGCGGCGACCAGAACTGTACACAAGTTATTAAAAGTCACTCTGGTGACATCCCTTCCTGAGTTTTGGGGCTAAGGGAGAATTTTGAAAACATGTATTTTTAAAAAGAGCTTTGACGAAAAATTGAGTTATTTATAACAAATCACAACACCATTATAAGGAATGTAGAATTGTTTTCCATTCAGGTCTACTTCAATTTAAAGAATACATAAGATGGTATACGCCATCTGCTGGAAAACATGAAGCATTGCACAACACACAACACTGGTTCTACTCAAAGTCCAGTTACTTACTGTGGAGGTGAAATTCTGCAAGTTCTATTATAACGGAATACACATACTAACAAGGTCGGTAACAGCGGAAATTGTTCAAAAATTATTATCCTTTTGGTGTTTAAAGTTGTTATGCAAGATGGAAATATCTGAAATTACTGCAGGTTAAACTGCTTGGATGTCACTGAGCTCTAGTGTCTATGCTGTTCTGAAGGCAGTCACAAGCAATATTTGTATGAATGATAATAATTTTTAATGATAATAATCACCCATGCAATTGACAGGTTGTCATGGATTTACTGTATGCAATGATTTTGTGTTTTGAAGGCAAATGGGGCAGCAAATTTATGCATACCAACGTCCCACAAACAGCCATGAAGTGAATGTCTAATTTCATCTGGAGGATTGTTGGCTGGGTCACCAGGAGAACCTCTGTTCTGTTAAGGGATGAATATAATGCTTCTTTCATATTTAATTTAAGCAGAAGAAACAAGAGCGCATAGAATTGAAAATGTTTGCAAGGGGATTATAAATCTGGGGGGAAAAGATTATTAAGCTCACTCAATGTGAGTGAAGCGAGCAATAACAGTGGTACAAATTGGAACTAGAGGCGGGGAACGTGAACCAGGACAGAATACACTGAACGGAGGGAGCAGGCAAGTCAGCTATCACAAGAAAATAGTCTAACAACAACAACAAATTTACAATAGTGCCTTTCATTTCAGGAGGATGTTCCAAGGCAGTGGACAGTCAGGAATTTGGACCTGAGCCAGGGGTTGGGCTCAGGAGAGGCGGAGAGCAGGGAGGGGAGTGGTAGGAGGGTTACCGAAGAGTACATGGTTGAAGAGGACTTTCTTGAGTTATGCCTTGAAGGAGACAAAGGAGGAAGCAAAGATACGAAGATACTGTGGGATGGAGTTCCAAGGGGTGAGGGCAAAGGAGCTGAAGGCCCCACTGCCGATGGTGGGGCGGACCGGGCAGGGGAGTGGAGCTGAGTGGAGGGATTGCACAGGTCAATATGGGGTTAGCAGGTCACAGAGATAGGCCGTGGAGCACTTTGAAGGCAAGGACTAGGCTTTTTAACTCTATCCTCTAGGGGATGGGGACCCAGTGGGGTAAGCGAGGGTGGGGGTGATAGGGTCACGGAGCTTGGTGAGGGAGAGGACATGAGCTGCAGAGTTCTGGATGATCTGCAGCTTGTAGAGGGAAGAGTTTGGAAGGCCAACAAGCAAGGAGTTGGAGTTGTCGAGCCTAGATGCAATAAATGCGTGAATGAGTGTTTTACTACCCTGAGGGGAGAGGCAGTAACGGAGCCAGGCAATGTTGCTGAGGTGGGGGAAGGAAGAGCGGGTCCTGGCACGGATATGGGATAGAAAGAACAGTTAAGTGTCAAACAAGATGCCAAGATGTCACCAAGTGGGAGCATGTACAAGTTCAAGAGGAGAGGACCAAGGACAGAGCCCTGAGGAACTAAACAATAATACAACTCCAGTTTGCACAGCTTTAACATCAAATGATCAGGAGCAAAATTGAAGCCATCTTGTTCACCTTATGCTTGCATTGAGCTCCATTCTATCTGCTTGTTAACTAAGTCAGTGTGACCTTGACATTCTGCTTACCCCACCACCCCCATCAAATTATTAACCAACCACTTTCTTCCAGTCCTGAGATATTACTTGCTTGCATTCTATCTCACACTCTATGCAACTGAAACCATCTTCCACGCTTTTGTCACCTCAAGGTTAGACATCTTCCATTCTCTCATCACCTCCCTAACTCCACCCACCACAAGTTCCAAATCATCCTACCCTCTGTATCCTTTTCTGCACACCCATTGCTCGCCACCATCACTAAACTCCGTTGGCTTCCAACACTCCAATAGATCAACATTAAGTTTACTGTACGAGTTTCAAATCCCTTCAGTCTCACTCCTCCCTACTCTTCGCCTTCAGCCCAATTCTCCCACCTGTTCCCTCTGCTCTGCCAACTCTGGTCTACAGCTTATTCCTCAGGCTCCGTGCTCCCATTCTCTGAAACTCAACATCCCTTTATCTATTTACTTCTTGCCCTGCCTCCAAAACTCAATTCTTCCTTTCCTATAGTCCACTGTCTATAGACTCTGTAACATGTTATATGGTATGTGAAAGATGCAATATAATTGCAAATTATTGTTGCAATGTTTATTTGTAGATCATGGACATCACTTCAGTGATTTCCTCAAAAATTTCAATTGGATTAGATAAAATAAAATTTCCCACTCATGAATTGCCATTGTGCTGATGGTTTATTCTTCACCAGATACTTATTAATTTTTTCCTTATAGTCAACTCCAATATTTTTTGCGCCACCAATGTGATTAATTGCACTGGAGTTCTCAAGTTTCTCCCCTGCTCCAGTGCAGTGCTGCATTGTCAGAGGTGCCGTTCTTCTGATGAGACAAACGTTAGCCCCAGGTCCTGTCTGCCTGTTCAAATGGACATTGCAAGATCCCATGCCGCTAATCGAAAAGAGAAGGGAGTTTCTTTCTCCTGATGCCCTGGCCAACAATCCTTCAAATAAACCTAGTTGCTCACACCACCCCGGCTGCTGCGTTTGCCCACAACAACAACAACAACTTGGATTTATATAGTGCCCTCCACGCCAGACGGCGTCTCAGAGCGCTTTACAGTTTCGGATCCCGGGGCCGAGCCGGGGGGAGGAGCCAGGGGGAGGGGGAAGGGGGAGGAGCCAGGGGAGGAGCCAGGGGAGGGGGAGGAGCCAGGGGAAGGGGGAGGAGCCAGGGGAGGAGCCGGGGAGGAGCCAGGGGAGGAGCCAGGGGAGGGGGAGGAGCCAGGGGGAGGGGAAGGAGCCAGGGGAGGAGCGAGGGGAGGGGGAGGAGCCAGGGGGAGGGGGAGGAAGGTGACCAAAGGTGCGGTCGAATAGAAAGGTCTTCAGCAGAGACCTGAAAATGGGAAGGGAGGGAGCGAAACGAAGGGAGTGAGAATGGGAGTTCCAGAGCCTCGGGGCACAGTGGCTGAAGGCACAGCCGCCGAGGGTGGAGCGGAGGACTCGGGGGACGAGGAGGAGGCCAGACCCGGAGGAACGAAGGCAACGGGTACTGTGCTGAGGAGAGAGGAGGTCGGAGAGGTCGGGGGGTGCAGAGGAGTGCAGGGACTTGAATACAAGTGTGAGGGTCTTGAAATTGATCCTCTCTGGGACAGGAGCCAATGCAGTTCTGGCCAGGACTGGGGGAATCGGGGAGCAGAGTTTTGTGTGGATGAGAATGCGGGCGGCAGAGTTCTGAATGAGTTGGATTTTATGGATGATAGTGGATGAGAGGCTGGCGAGAAGGATGTTTGAATAGTCCAGCCGGGAGGTGACAAAAGCATGGACCAGAGTTTCAGTGGCTTTTGGGGAGACGTATTGGTGGAGACGGGCGATGCATCGGAGGTGGAAGAAAGTGGTGCTGGTGAGGGACCGGATGTGGGGGAGGAAGGATAATTGGGGGTCGAACCTGATGCCTAGGTTGCGTACGGGTTCGGAGAGTTTTACGGGGAGGTCGGATAGGTGGAGGAGGTGAGAGCCGTGAGATTTTAGACGTTGACGAGAGCCAAAGAGTATGGCTTCCGTCTTGTCAACGTTCAGCTAAAGGAAGTTTGCGCTCATCCAACCCCTGAGGTCTGACAGGCAGAACATCAGGGGACTGGGGGGTTGCAAAGAGAGGTGGAAAAATAGAGTTAGGTGTCATCCTCATACATGTGGAAATGTACCCCATGTCTGCGGATGACATCCCCAAGAGGGAGCATGTAGATCAGAAAGAGGAGGGGGCCAAGGATGGATCCACAGGTAACCGGGTGAGAGCGGGAGGAGAAGCCGTTTATGCAGATGTATGGCTGGCGGTTGGTGAGATAGGACTCGAACCGGGCGAGTGCGGTCCCACTGAGGTGGATAACGGAGGAAAGGCGGTGGAGGAGGATGGTGTGACCGACTGAGAGGTCCAGGAGGACAAGGAGGCAGAGGAGCCCTGGTCACAGATAGAGAGGATGGTGTTTGTGACTTTCACAAGCGCAGTCTCTGTACTGTGGGCGGAAACCGGATTGGAGGGGCTCGAAGAGGGAGTGGGGGGAGAGGTGTGTGAGGAGTTGGTTTGCAACAACGCGTTCTAGAACTTTTGAGAGGAAGTGCAGGTTAGAAATAGGGCGGTAATGGCTGGGGTTTGAGGGATCTAGGGAGGGTTTTTTCAGGAGATGGGTTGATGACAGCAGTTTTGAGGGGGACAGGGACAGATCCGGTAGAGAGGGACTGGTTAATAATGTCAGCCAGTAATAATAATAATAATAATCCTTGCATTTGATATAACGCTTTTCACGTCGGGAGGACGTCCCAAAGCGCTTCACAGAACGCACTGTAAAGTGAATTCACTGTATATTTGTGGGCAAACGCGGCAGCCAATTGCGCACAGCAATGTCCCACAAACAGTCGTAGATTGAAAATGAAAATGACCAATTTATTATTGTTTTTGGTTTTGGAGGGATTATTATTAGGCTCTGTGTGGAGTCAGGAAACTTGCCCGAGGTTTGGCCCTGACCCCCCGGGGATTGAACTCAGGTCTCTCACTTGCAAAACGAGTTCTCTAACCACTGAGCTACAGGACTCCAGTAGTGGGCAGAGGAGGTGGAGCTGTGTGACCAGTAAGTTGGTGGGGAGGGGGTTGAGGCAGCAGGTGGTGGGTTTCATGGAGGTGAAGGTGGGTGAGAGGGAGGAGGGAGAGATGGAGAGGAAAGAGTGTAGAAAGGGGGGAGGTGGTATGAGCAGATGATGAGGAAGGTGAGGGTGGTGGGTGACGAGGGGCAGGTGGATGAGGCTGCCTGGCGGATGTTCAGTATTTTAGATGAATAGAAGTCCATGACCTCCTCACACTTGGCATTTGATATGAAGATTGAGGGGCCTGAGGGGGGGCACGGAGGAGGTAGTTGGTGGTGGAAAATTACCGCCATTACCACCCTATTTCTAACCTGCCCTTCCTCTCAAAAGCACAGTCACTGCACATCAAGCTATATTGTTTGAGAGGTGTGGTCATGTGACATGCAGGTATCACTGACAACCCTCAGCTCCAGGAGCCTGAGGTACACACCGCGCTGGGAGTGAGGCAAGGAGTGAGGCTGGGGGTACGAGTGAGGGGTGAGAGAGGGGATGAGGCAAGGGGTGGGGGTGAGGCAAGGGGTGAGGGTGAGAGAGGAGGTGAGGGTGGGGGTAAGGGTGAGGCGAGGGGTGAGGGTGGGGGGTGAGATGAGGGATCAGGTTGGGGGTGAGGCGAGGGGTGAGGGTAGGGGTGAGGTTGAGGGTGAGGGGTGAGGGTGGGGGTGAGGCAAGTGTGGGCGTGAGGCGAGGGGTTGAGGTGAGGGTGGTGGCAAGGGATCAGGCTGGGCGCGAGGGGTGGGGGTGGGGGTGAGGTGAGGGTGTGGCTGGGGTGAGGGTGGGGGTGTGGTGTGGATGGGGATGTGGTTGGGGTGAGGGTGAGGGTGGAGGTGTGGTTGGAGTGAGGGTGAGGGTGGGGTTGAGGTAAGGGTGGGGGTGTGGTTGGGGTGAGGGTGGGGGTGTGGTTGGGGTGAGGGTGGAGGCAAGGGGTGGGCGTGGGTTTAGGTTGGGGTGAGGGTTGAGGTGAGGGGTGGGGGTGAGGTGAGGAGTGAGGGTGGGGGTGAGGCGAGGGGTGAGGTGAGTGGTGAGGGTGGGTGTGAGGTGAGGGGTGAGTGTGGGGGTGAGGCGAGGGGTGGGATTGGGGCTGAGGCGAGCGGGTGAGGTGAGGGTGGGTATGTGGTTGGGGTGGGGGTGTAGTTGGGGTGAGGTGTGGTTGGGATGGGGGTGATGGTGGGAGTGTGGTTGAGGTGAGGGTGGGGGTGTGGTTGGTGCGGGAGTGGGGATAGGGGTGTTATTGGGATGGGGTGAGGCGGTGGTATGTTCGGGTTGAGTGTGTGACTGGGGGTGGGGTTGGACTGAGGGTGGGGGTGGGATGAGGGTGGAGGTGGAGTGAGGGTGTGGTGTGGCTGGGGATGGGGTTGGGGTGAGAGTGGGGGTGGGGTGAGGTTGGAGGTGGGGTGAGGGTGGGGGTGGGGTTGGGCTGAGGGTGGGGGTGGGGTGAGGGTAGGGATGTGGTGTGGCTGGGGGTGAGGTTGGGCTGAGGGTAGAGTTGGGGTGAGGGTGGGTTGTGACTGGGGGTGGTGTTGGGGTGAGAGTGGGGGTGGGGTGAGGTTGGAGGTGGGGTAAGGGTGGGGTGAGGTTGTGGTTGGGTTGAGGGTGGGATGAGGGTGGAGGTGGGGTTGGGCTGAGGGTGGGGTTGGGGTGAGGGTGGGGTTGGGGTGAGGGTGGGGATGTGGTGTGGCTGGGGTTGAGGTTGGGCTGAGGGTGGGATTGGGGTGAGGGTGGGTTGTGGCTGGGGGTGGAGTTGGGGGGGTGAGGTTGGAGTTGGGCTGAGGGTGGTGTTGGGCTGAGGGTGGGGTGGGGTTGGACTGAGGGTGGAGTGAGGGTGGGGTGGGATGAGGGTGGGGTGTGGCTGGAGTTGGGGTGAGGGAGGGAGTGGGGTGATGTTGGAGCTGGTGTGAGGGTGGGGTGAGGTTGTGGTTGGGGTGAGGGTGGGGTGAGGGTGGAGGTGGGGTTGGGTTGAGGATGGGGTTGGGGTGAGGGTGGGGTGAGGGTGGGGTTGGGGTGAGGGTGGGTTTGGGGTGAGGGTGGGGTGGGTTTGGGGTGAGGGTGGGGTGAGGTTGGAGGTGGGGTGAGGGTGAGGATGGTGTGAGGTTGGAGGTGTGGTTGGGCTGAGGGTGGGGTTGGGATGAGGGTGGGGGTGTGGTATGGCTCGGGGTGGGGTTGGGGTGAGGATGGGGTGAGGGTGCGGTTGGGTTGAGGGTGGGGTGTGGCTGGGGGTGGGGTGGTGTGAGGTTGGAGGTGGAGTGGGGGTGAGGGTGGGGTTGGAGTGGGGTTGGGGTGGCGGTGGGGGTGGAGTGGCGGTGGGGGTGGAGTGGGGGTGAGGGTGGGGGTGGGGTGGCGGTGGAGTGGAGTTGGGGTGGCGGTGGAGTGGGGGTGGGGGTGGGGTGGCGGTGGTGGTGGAGTGGGGGTGGGGTGGCGGTGGGGGTGGAGTGGGTGTGAGGGTGGGGGGTCGGTGGGGTGGAGTGGGGGTGAGGGTGGGGGTGGAGTGGGGTTGGGGTGGCGGTGGGGGTGGAGTGGCGGTGGGGGTGGAGTGGCGGTGGGGGTGGAGTGGGGGTGAGGGTGGTGGGTCGGTGGAGGTGGACTGGGGGTGAGGGTGGAGTGCTGTGGGGTTGGTGTGGCGGTGGGGGTGGAGTGGGGGTGAGGGTGGGGTACGGGTGGGGTGGCGGTGGGTGTGGAGTGGGGGTAACGGTGGGGTGGCAGTGGGGTTGTAGTGGGGGTGATAGTGGGGGTGGAGGTGGAGTGGGGTGGGGTGGCGGTGGAGTGGGGGTGGGGGTGAGCGTGGAGTGGGGGTGGGGTGGGGGTGGTGGTGGGGCTGCGGCGGGGGTGGTGTGGGGTTGGGGTGACGGTGGAGTGGGGGTGGGGTGACTGTGGGGGTGGAGTGGGGGTGAGGGTGGTGGTGGGGTGTCGGTGGGGTTGGAGTGGGGGTGAGGGTGGGGGTGGAGTGGGGTTGGGGTGGTGGTGGGGGTGGAGTGGTGGTGGGGGTGGAGTGGTGGTGGGGTGGAGTGGGGTGAGGGTGGGGGTGGAGTGGGGTGGGGTGGTGGGGTGGAGTGGGGTGGGGTGGGGTTCGAGTGGGGGTGAGGGTGGAGTGGGGTGGGTGGGGTGGAGTGGGGTGAGGGTGGGGTGGAGTGGGGTGAGGGTGGAGTGGGGTGAGGGTGGAGTGGTGGTGGGGGTGGAGTGGTGGTGGGGGTGGAGTGGGGGTGAGGGTGGGGGTGGAGTGGGGGTGCGGGTGGAATGGGGTTGGAGTGGGGGTGAGGGTGGGGTGGGTTGGAGTGGGGGTGGAGTGGGGTGGGGGTGGCGGTGAGGTGGGGTAGCGTTGAGGTGGGGGTGGGGTGGGGGTGAGGTGGGGGTAGCGGTGAGGTGGGGTGGGGTGGGGGTGAGGTGGGGGTGAGGTGGGGGGGGTGAGCGTGGAGTGGGGTGGGGGGGAGTGGGGGGGGGGGTGGGGGTGGTGTGGGGTGGGGTGGGGGTGGAGTGGAGTGGGCGTGAGGTTGGGGATGGAGTGGGGTTTGGGTGGCGGTGGGGTGGAGTGGGTTGGAGTGGGGGTGTGGTGGGGGGGGTTGGGGGGAGGAGTGGGGTGGCGGTGGAGTGGAGGTGATGGTGGGCGTGAGGTGGGGGAGAGGGTGAGGGTGGGGGTGGAGATGAGGGTGTGGGGGTGGAGTGGGGGGTGAGGGGTGTGAGGCGCACTTTTATGGCGCCTCCAGTATTGCGCACGCGCATTGCTCTACATGTCCTCTTGTCGGCAGGCTCGGTGTGCGCATGTGCAGCGCGGCCCCTCAGTGTGCGCATGCGTCGCATTCACCAACGGCCCGAGTCCGGAATAGGCGGAGTGCGCATGCGTGCCAGCCCGCTCCTGCAGCATTGTGGGTACCAGTGAATGCTAAAATGGCGGATCTGGCGAATGAAGGTAGGCGACGGGGCCGGGCGGCGGCCCCCAGCCATCACCGCCTCCAGCACTGCGCTGCTGCAGCATCCAGCGCCGCTCCCCGGCCCAGCGGGACACACACTGCCGCCCATATCGCACCCAGCGGGGCAGGGCAGGCCCCAGCACACACACACACAGGGAAGTAAGGCCTGAGCCCCTCAGCGTGGGCTGGGCTACACAGGGGCAATGAAGGAGGCCCTTCCAGAGGAGAAGGTGGTAGGAGAGAGAGAGTCCAAGAGAAGACAGACTAGGGCGGGCGGGGAGAGGGACAGATAGAGACTCGGGAGACGTTGGAGCAACAAAAGGAATAGAGAGTGACTGAAATAGAGGGATCTGGAATAGGTAAAGACCTGCAAGTGGTTTAGAGACTAAAAGAGACACAGACATAAACAGGATTCACCGCGAGAGGCCTTGGGCAGTGAGAGGGAGACTTGAGACAGTGAAAGGTGGATGGGGGAGAAAGAGAAACAGTTGAGCTTTAGTGAGTAGTGGGAGGGAGCAAGAAAAAGAGAGCGGGGGGGGGGAGAGAGAGGGCGGGGGGGAGAGAGAGGGGCGGGGGGGAGAGAGAGCGGGCGGGGGGGAGAGAGAGCGGGCGGGGGGGAGAGAGAGCGGGGGGGGAGAGAGAGGGCGGGGGGGAGAGAGAGGGGCGGGGGGAGAGGAGAGGGCGGGGGGGAGAGAGAGAGGGCGGGGGGAGAGAGAGGGCGGGGGGGAGAGAGAGAGGGCGGGGGGGGAGAGAGAGAGGGCGGTTGGGGAAGAGAGAGAGGGTGGGTTGGGGAAGAGTGAGGGTGGGGAGGGGGGAAGAGTGAGGCGGGAAGAGAGAGGGTGGGGGGGGAAGAGAGATGGGGTGGGGAGGGTGAAGAAGGGGGAAAGGGAGAGGGTGGGGGAGAGAGGGAGGGTGAAGAAGGGGGAAGTGGAAGGGAGGGGTGAATAGAGAGGGTGAGAGGAAGGGGGTGAGAGTGGGGGGCAGGGAGGGTGAAGAAGAGGGAGGGTGGGGAGAGGGAGGGTGGGGAGAGAGAGGGTGAGGGATGGGGGAGAGCGGGGGGCAGGGAGGGTGAAGAAGACGGTGAGGGGAAGGGGCAGAGAAGGTGAAGAAGAGGAGGAGTGGGAGAGAGGGCGAAGGGGAGGGGGAGAGATGGTGAAGAAGAGGGGAGTGGGAGAGAGGGCGAAGGAGAGGGGAAAGAGGGTGAGTGGAAGAGGGAGGGGGGAGAGAGGATGAAGAAGATCGGAAGGGGAGAGAGGATGAAGAATGGGGGAGAGGGGGGGCAGAGAGGTTGAGGGGAAGGGGGGAGAGTGGGGGCAGAGAGGGTGAAGAAGAGAATGAGGGGAAGGGGGGAGAGCGGGGGCAGAGAGGGTGAAAAAGGCGGTGGCGGGGGGGGAGAGAAGGCGGTGGCGGGGGAGAGCGAAGGGGGTAGCGGGGGGAGAGAGGGGGGGGAGTTGCAGGGAGAGAGAGGGGGAGGAGAGGGAAGTGGGTGGCGGGGGGAGAGAGAAGGGGGAGTTGCGGGGAGAGAGAGGGCGGAGTTGCGGGGAGAGAGGGTGGGAGGAGAGAGAAGGGGGTGGCGGAGGGAGAAACAAGGGGGTGGCGGGGGAGAGGAGGGAGTTGCGGGGAGAGGGGGAGTTGCGGGGAGAGGGGGGCATTGGGGGGAGAGAGAAGGGCGGTGGCGGGGGGGAGAGAGTGTGGTGGGGGTCGGGGGGAGAGAGCATGCGGGGCAGTGGCGGGGAGAGAGCGGGGTGGGGTGGCGGGGGGAGAGAGAGCAGGGAAGGGTCAGGGAGAGAGCACGGGCGGGTTTCAGGGGGAGACAGAGCCAGGGGGAAGAGAGAGTGACTGACTGAGGGATTGATAGAAAGCAAAAGAGATGGAAGAAGATATTCATAGAGATGGTTAGAGAGAGAGAGAGAGAGATTGATGGGAAGAGCAAACGCATCCCTGAAACTGAGAGGGGGGAAGAGAGGGGGAAGGGTAGAGACTGAGGGGCAGAGATAGAGAGACTAAGGGGAGTGGAGAGAGACTGAGGGGCATGAGAGAGACTGAGGCAGTGGGTGGGGGAGAGAGACTGAGGCGGGGGGGAGGAGAGAGACTGGGGCGGGCGGGGGAGAGAGACTGAGGCGGCGGGGGGGGAGAGAGACAAAGGCGGGGGGGGAGGAGAGAGACTGGGGCGGGTGGGCGGGGGGAGAGAGACTGAGGCGGGCGGGGGAGAGAGAGACTGAGGCGGGCGGTGGGGGAGAGACTAAGGCGGGCGGGGGGGAGAGAGACTGAGGCGGGCGGGGGAGAGAGACTGAGGCGGGCGGGGGGGGAGAGAGACTGAGGCGGGCGGTGGGGGAGAGAGACTGAGGCGGGCGGGGGGGGAGAGAGACTGAGGCGGGCGGTGGGGGAGAGAGACTGAGGCGGGCGGGGGGAGAGAGACTGAGGCGGGCGGTGGGGGAGAGAGACTGAGGCGGGCGGTGGGGAGAGAGACTGAGGCGGGCGGGGGGGAGAGAGACTGAGGCGGGCGGGGGGGGAGAGAGACTGAGGCGGGCGGGGGGGGAGAGAGACTGAGGCGGGCGGTGGGTGAGAGAGACTGAGGCGGGCGGTGGGTGAGAGAGACTGAGGCGGGCGGTGGGGGGAGAGAGACTGAGGCGGGCGGTGGGGGAGAGAGACTGAGGCGGGCGGGGGGGGAGAGAGACTGAGGCGGGGGGGAGGAGAGAGACTGGGGCAGGCGGGGGGGAGAGAGACTGGGGCGGGCGGGGGGGAGAGAGACTGGGGCGGGTGGGGGGGGAGAGAGACTGAGGCGGGCGGGGGGGGAGAGAGACTGAGGCGGGCGGGGGGGGGAGAGAGACTGGGCGGGTGGGGGGGAGAGAGACTGGGCGGGCGGGGGGGGGGAGAGAGACTGGGGCGGGTGGGGGGGAGAGACTGGGGCGGGTGGGGGGAGAGACTGGGGCGGGTGGGGGGGGAGAGAGACTGGGGCGGGTGGGGGGGGAGAGAATGAGGATCCAGTTCAAGATCCTGGTCCTCACATACAAAGCCCTCCATGGCCTCACCCACCCTACCTCTGTGACCTCCTAACCCCCTACCAACCCACCAACTCTGGCTGCTCCACATCCCCCGCCCCACCCGCCCCACCATTGGTGGGAGTGCCTTCAGCCACTCTGTCCCAACCTCTGGAATTCCATCCCCAGTCACTCCCCTCCTTTGCCTCCTTCAAGTCCCGCCTCAAAACCCTCCTCTTTGATCATGCCATCGGCCCCTCCCCTCCCTTCTCCCCCACGACCCCAGCTCCGGTCTGAAATGCTGTCACTGGGACGTCCTCCTGACATGAAAGGCGCTATACAAATGTAATCTTGTTGTTGTCAAGGGGGGGCGGGAGAGACAGACTGAGGGGGCGGGAGAGACAGACTGAAGGGGGCGGGAGAGACAGACTGAGGGGCGGGAGAGACAGACTGGGAGGGCGGGAGAGACAGACTAAAGGGGCGGGAGAGACAGACTGAGGGGGCGGGAGAGACAGACGGGGGGGGGCGGGAGAGACAGACTGAGGGGCGGGAGAGACAGACTGAGGGGGCGGGAGAGAGACGGGGGGGGGGCGGGAGAGACAGACTGAGGGGGCGGGAGATAGACAGACTGAGGGGGCGGGAGAGACAGAGAGGGGGCGGGAGAGACAGACGGGGGGGGGCGGGAGAGACAGACTGGGGGTGGGCGTGGGAGAGACAGACTGGGGGTGTGGGAGAGACAGACTGGGGGTGGGGACGGGAGAGACAGACTGGGGGTGGGGAGAGAGTGACTGAGGGGGACAGAGAGGGAGAGTGACTGAAAGGTGCAGAGAGAGAAAGAGAGACATGGGGGAGGAGAGAGTGATTGAGAGAGGCAGAGAGAGAAAGATACAAAGAGAGAGACTGGGGGAGAGAGAGAAAGAGATTGGGGGAAGACAATTGCAAAAAGAGAGAGGGCAAGAATAAAAGGGGGACAAAGAGTAAAGGAGATCCCTTTTCAGTAAATTTGGTGTCTGTCCTACCTTTCATCTTGCTCGAGAGTTGTGATGGCAATGTGTGTAGTGATTACTGTTCTTGTTTCCTCTCTTCATAGAAAAACCAGCCATTGCTGCACCAGTTTTTGTATTCCAAAAGAACGAAAAAGGGCAGAAGGTAAACCAATTGTCCGTGCAGTATTCAGTTTTATATCCATATTGTCAAACAATGTGTTGAACCACAACTCTGAATTCTATTCTGATTTGTGATTAGGGTATATCCTGAACCCTTTACTTCAGATCAACCATAAATGTTGGAGTTTCCCTGAAAATGTTAAGTTAAATAACTTTGTTTGTGAGATTATGGCAGTTTGATTCCAGCCTTTACCACATTTGTGGCAGTTGAGCCCATGTTGATGAGAGCAGTGGGAGATTAGATTGTTTTTCTTTTTAATTGTTTGTGGATTAGGACTTTATTCCTGTTAAGTGCACCATTCCCATTTGAAATCGTTCTGGGATGCTACCCTGAGTGAAGGGTACTATATAAATCCAAGTTGTTGTTGGATATCCAGTGTTGGCATTCTATACCTACCAGGTTTAGGTATAGAAGACGCTGAGTAAACCCAGTCCAGCCCTGGTGGCAGGACATTCTCATGTGGAGCAGTGCACACTTCATTCTCTTTCTCTGACAGCAGATTATTTGCTGGCTCTCACACCAGAAACATATTAACTGTAGAAAATGTAGAGGAGTTTCCAACTGGTCTCAATCAGTTTCCTCAAGCACGCAGGGAGCACATTTTCTTATTTTTGTAGCTTTTGTCTCAAAATTTGTGTTTTTCCCACGGGTGCTATTGTGAATAATGGCAAATGTGAATTGGACCCAGTGCCAGTCCAGCTCTCAGCAATCGACCAGGATGAGCAGAACATTAACTGTCATGTGCTCCATGGCATCAGCCACCAGGAGACCATATGCCTAGATTTCACAGCTGCCCTGAATGTGTGTCAGCCTCGCTCAGTTGGTAGCACTATCGCCTCTGAGTCAGAAGGTTGTGGGCGTAAGCCCCACATCAGAACTTGAAATCACATAGTGGTAAACTGACTGAGTGCTGAGGGGGAAGGGATGGGGGCTGGGGGAGGTTACATTGCCAGAGGTGCTGTCCTTCGGATGATATGTTAAGCTGAGGTCCTGTCTGCCTGTTCAGGTGTACATAACATGTAGGAGCAGGAGTAGGCTATTCGGCTGATCTTCTAATCAATCATGGCTGATCTTCTAATCTAACTCCAGCTAATAGCCTGACCTTGCCTTATCCCCATATCCCTTAATCCCTTTTGCAATAAGAAATCTATCTATCTCAGTCTTGACGTTAAAGATCCCATGGCGCTATTCGAAAAGAAAAGGGAATCTCCTAAATAAAATTGGCTGTTTATGGGATATTGTTGTATACAAATGAATTTTGGCCACAAAATACACAGTCACTCCATTTTGCAGCATATTTCTGTAAAGTGCTTTGAGACTTTGTGATTGAATGATGAGGTACTATTATCAAAAGCATGGATTATTTATTTTTTACATAAATCAGTGGCTGATGTTTGTTCCTCTCCACATGTGATAACATGAGCTGAGATTTGGAAACCAGAATTCTTGGGCAAAGTGTAGACTATGCAATGTTAGTGCATTAAACATAGCACAGGGCCTGATAATCAACTGTCTTGGAGTAATTTTAGGGCCGTCATCTTGTCAAAAGCCATAAGTGACAATGTTAGAATGAGCTACAATACTGGATATTGGAGCCAAACGTCAATTTGCAGCGTAGTTTCCTTTCCTGCACTTGTCACTGGCTCCAACCAGATACTTCCTTATGTGAATCAGCTGAAAGGTGTGTGACTGTATTACACCATGACATTCCTCAGCGGCAATGGAGAGGGGATTAGGAGACTTGGGTGAATTATAAACAGCGGTTTGTAAAAGCCGAATGGTCCTTTTCTGTGCTGTATCATTGTATTAAATTCTATGTATTATAATCCTTGTGGGGAAATGTAATTTGCATGTGACAAAAGTAAGCAGTGTGGCTAACTGCAAACAGGACTATAAGCAATTTCTGGAGTTCAGAGAAGGGTTAGTGGATTGATCTAAGGGATAGCAGATTAAATTGAATGCAGTAAGTTGTGAGGTGATACAAAAATAAAGGAAATGACAACAACAATAATTTGCATTTAAATAGCGCCCTTCACGCTGGTTACAGTCATGGAGCACTTAACAGTGGCGGAGTCTGACCCCAAGCCAGGGGGAGAGGGACCATAAGCACGATTGAAAAGGAAGGTCTTTAGGTGGGATTTGAAAGTAGGTAGAGATGGGTAAGGTAGAGGGACTGGGGAAGAGAGTTCCAGAGCTTCAGGGCGTAGTGGCTGAAAGCACGGCTGCCGATAGTGGAGCGGAGGGCGTGAGGGACGAACAGAAGGCCTGCGCCAGCCGAGCGGAAACAGCGGGTTGTGGAGTGGGGAGTGAGCAAGTCAGGAACGAAATAATAATAATAATAATAATCCTTGCATTTGATATAGCGCTTTTCACGTCAGGAGGACGTCCCAAAGCGCTTCTAACATAGGGAGGTGCGAGGGCATGAAGGAATTTGAAAACAAGAGAAAGGATCTTGAAGTCGATTCGTTCGGAAATTGGGAGTCAGTGCAGCCTAGCAAGGGTTGGCGTGATCTGAATCCGGAGTTTTGTGCGGGTTAGTATCCGGGCGGCGGAGTTGGCAGGCGGTGACAATGACCACTAAATTATGAAACTGTAAAAGAAGTGGGAGAGCAGAGAGACCTAGGGTTTCAGATTCACAAATCTTTCAAAGCGTGCAAGTTAACGAAGCCATAAAACTCTGAGATCTCAGATATTTAAATAGGGCAAGGATAGAAGAGGTCCAGGTTATTTGTTAGCATTAAGCTTCAAATGGAGTATTGTGACCAATTTTGGCACCCCTCTTTCGGAAAGGTGTCAAGATCCTAGAGAGGGATACAGAGGTGATTCATTAGGATAGTGCCAGGATCCTGAGAGACAATTTGTGACCAGAGATGATAAAAATTGGGACTGTGTTTTCACTAAAATAGAAGGTTTCAAAATTCCAGGGTAAATTTTAATGAAGTAATTGAGAATATACGACAATGGAAGCCGGTTAAGCTGGACACATCGAGACTGGTGTTTTATTTGATTTACCTGACGACCGGGTTTAACTGGCGTCTGGCAAAAGTGGATTCCACTGTATTTCTATTGGTTGGTGAGTTAGTAACTCGAGGGAATAAATTTAAGATTGTCATCAAAAAAACAGAGAGAAGTTAGCAGAATATTTTTTACAGGAGAGAGATCATTGTGATTCCATGGTTGCTGCTGCCCAGTGATATATACATAAACAGACGTTGGTTAAATCAAGCGGGTTATGGTAGAGATGATATTAGGGGGGCTAATATAAATGGGCTGACTTGATAACTAACAAGCAATAACCATTCTGTTTACATCATAAATTAAGCAATTAATATTGATATTATTTTGAAATAGAAGTAAAATGGTGTGTAGACTGGAGGACTAGCTGTTACATACTGTGTAATCTATCCATGCATTTGTGGTGTTTGAGGGTGTGAGGCAGTGAGTAACCTCTTCATAATGCTGGGGTTTACGACATGAGTAGGTTGTTGTATAATGCCTGGCTGAGGATGAGACATGCTGACACAATGNTTTTTTTGTTCAGTCGGGTGTCTGACATATTCTGAAGCCAATCACAATGCTAGGGTATCCAAACCAGAGAGTTTTATATTTACCACCTACACACACTCTCTCCCTGGAGGGACACACCTTGCTTACATAATGCTGGAGAGTATTAGGCAAAGATTGGACAGAACCAAGGCTTGGGGACACGAGAGTGTGGGTTGGACTTTAACAAACTAAAACTGCATAGGTTGCCATTAAGAACATTGTCTGGCAAGCTTTCAACTAGGACAACCCTATCTGTTTGGGCTTTGGTTTGCGGGGTTTATGGGAGTTGAGTGGGAAGATTCCCTCTCAGCAGACATCTTGAATCTCGGTGGGTACCGGTTTAACCACACCTTATTTAGCCACTTAACCTTAAAAGAATGCACCTTTCTCTCCAAGGTCTTGGAAAGAGTTGTCGCCTCCCAACTGCGCTCTTTCCTTTCCACCCATTCTCTTTTCGAACCCCTTCAGTCAGGTTTCCGTGCTGCCCATAGCACAGAAACTGCCCTGGTCAAGGTCACCAATGATATCCTGACCATCTGTGACCAGGGCTCCCTCTGTCTCCTCGTCCTCCTCGACCTATCGGCAGCATTCGATACGGTCGACCACGCTATCCTACTCCACCGCTTGTCCTCCCACCTCAACCTTCAAGGCACTGTCCTTGAATGGTTTAGGTCGTACCTTTCTCACCGTCTTCACTTTGTCTCGACGAATGGCTTCTCCTCCACCCCCCGCACTGTCTCATGTGGTGTCCCTCAGGGCTCTGTCCTCGGTCCCCTCCTCTTCACCCTCTATATGCTCCCCCTCGGTGACATCATCCGCAGACATGGGGTTAACTTCCACATGTATGCGGATGACACCCAACTCTACCTTTCCTCCTCTACTCTCAACTCCACGACCACCGATGTCCTGACAGCTGCCTGTCCGACATCGAGTCCTGGACGAGAGACAACTTTCTTCAGCTCAACGTGCGAAAAACCGAGGCCCTCCTGATTGGCTCACGTCAGCGCCTCCGCACCTCAGGCGCTGACACCATCAGCATCCAAGGCTGCACTCTCCACCTCTCAAAGCCAGTCAGGAACCTCGGCGTTTTGTTCGACCCTGAGCTGTCCTTTCTCCCTCACATCCGCACCACAACTGGCACCGCCTTCCATCACCTCCGGAACATCGCCAGACTACGGCACTACCTCACCCCTCACGCTGCTGAAACCCTGGTTCACGCCTTTGTCACCTCAAGGCTGGACTATGGGAACTCTCTCCTCGCCGGCCTTCCCGCCACCTCCCTCCACAAGCTGCAGGTCATTCAGAACTCTGCAGCTCGTGTACTGTCCCGCACCAGGCTTCGGGACCACATCACTCCCACCCTCGCTCGCCTCCACTGGCTCCCCATCCCCCAGAGGATTGATTTCAAGATCCTCATCCTCACCTACAAGGCCATTCACGGCCTTGCTCCCTCCTACCTCTCCAACCTACTATCCCCCTACCTACCTGCCCGTACCCTCCGTTCCTCTGGCTCCGGTCTGCTCCACGTCCCCCGCCCCAACCGCCCTACCATCGGTGGTCGGGCCTTCAGCCTCTCAGCCCCAGGCTCTGGAACTCCATCCCCCAGTGCCTTCGCCGCTTCCTCCCTTTCCTCCTTCAAGGCCGGTCTCAAAACCTTTCTCTTTGACCGTGCCTTCAGCTCCCCTCTCGACTCTCTACCCCCTCCTCGCTCCCTCCCTTCCCTCCCCTCACCATTTCCCCCCTCCTTGCTCCCTTCCTTCCCTCCCCTCACCATTTCCCCCCTCCTTGCTCCCTTCCTCCCCTCACCCTGACCATTTCCCCCCTCCTCGTCCCTCCCTTCCCTCCCCTCACCCTGACCATTTCCCCCTGCTCGGGTCATGACCCAACTGTGCGGCGCCTTGGGACGTCCTCCTGACGTGAAAGGCGCTTTATAAATGGAATCTTGTTGTTGTTGTTGTTGTTTAGGAGAGATGGTTTTGATGTTATTGCTTGGGTCAGCGAGCTCCCAGGAGTGATTCTATCTCCCAACCATCTGATCTTCACGCTCACCATTTCAACCATCTGATCGATCTCCAGTGTTTCTATGAATTACACTTGGATTCCACTTAGACTTTTTGGAGCAATTATTATTGCCATGTTGAAGCAGTGTCTCACTACATGCCTAAAGTGCTTGGAGCTACTTCAGTGGCTGAGCTGAGGTGCCCTGTTTCTGTTCTCCGCTTCGCTTACCACCCTGTAACATAACACAACATGTAGGAGCAGGAGTAGGCCATTTGGCCCTTCGAGCCTGCCCCGCCATTCAATCATGGCTGATCTTCTAATCTAACTCCAGCTAATAGCCTGACCCCGCCTTATCCCCATATCCCTTAATCCCTTTTGCAATAAGAAATATATCTATCTCAGTCTTGAATATGTTCAAGGACTGAGCGTCAACAGCCCTTTGGGGTAGTGAGTTCCATCCATTCACTGCCCTTTGAGTGAAGAAGTTCTTCCTCAACTCAGTGCGAAAGGGCTGCCTCTGATTTTAAGGTTGTGACCCCTGGTTTTAGTTTCTCCAACCGGGGAAACAATCTCCCACTATCCACTCTATCATTGCCCTTTGATGATCTTATAGGTTTCTCTAAGATCACCTCTAATTCTTCTATATTCTGGAGAATATAATTCTAGAGAATATATCTTCACAGTTATGGCTCTACCTGTCTTTTTTTGGTCAGCCAGGTGTCTTGACACATGCGGAAACACATCATCATGTTTAAGGGTATCCAAATCAAACTAAGAGTTCTACATATGTATGACTTACATATAGACATTTCCCTATGTCTGAAATGAAAAGTAATAATAATCCTTGCATTTGATATAGCGCCTTAACACGTCTTTGAGACGTCTCAAAGTGCTTCACAGAATATACTGGAAAGTGAATTGACTGTGTATTTTGTGGGCGAAACACGGCAGCCAATTGCGCACAGCAGCGTCCACAAACAGTCGTGGATTGAGTGACCAATTTATTATTATTATTTTTTGAAGGAATTATTATTACTCCCGAAAAGCGATCCACCAATCGACTGACAACTGGATTCCTATGAAGTAACCTATGAAGTAAAGAAACTTACCCAATATTTTGTCGTGCCAGGAATCGAACCCATGTCTCGCTTGCGAGGCGAGTGCTCTAACCACTGAACTACAGGACTGAGTGTTTTCTCCTGTATCATGGGGCCAGACACAGGCATGTTGAGACCACGAGTATGCTGGAACCACTCCCATGTCAGTTTATCAATGTCCTCATACTGAGAGTTCAAACACAAGTTTTCTATCAAGCTGTTGATTTTCTTCAAAAGCTTTCATGCCTTCCTTTTGAGAAGGCATCTAACTTGCGTTCTGCCAATGCCATAGATCACAGCTAACTGTCTATGACTTTTGCTCTCAATGTTTTAGATTATGTCCGCGCTCTCATGTAATGACAACTCCTTCCGTGGTGGCATGCTTTATACCACTTACCAAGAATTGGCCGCAGGAGCTCAGGTTAGGCCTCGAGCGCCGGGCAAAGGATTCCCTGCTCCCGCCGCTTCTGTGATCCCAACACTCCCCGCACTGTGCGCGGGCGACCGGAGCCCATTCCGTCCACAGTAGCAGCGTAGAGGAAACAGCGCGAGAAGCCCGAAGCCTAGCACGCTGTGTACAGGTCAATCAGGCTTTGTACTGTGTTTAAAGTGGAGGAGGGTGCTGTAGCGGCCGCAATCAATGACTGTTGTTCTGAATAGTGAGGTGCCCGGTTTACTGAAGCAGATAGACTGCCTGTCTTTTACCGTAGACAATGAAAGAGACTGAAAATGTGCCCGCAATTGTGAGGTGGCTAGATTACTGAGGTGACGGCACACCGGGTATCTACGGGACCACATCACTCCCACCCTCGCTCGCCTCCACTGGCTCCCCATCCCCCAGAGGATTGATTTCAAGATCCTCATCCTCACCTATAAGGCCATTCACGGCCTCGCTCCCTCCTACCTCTCTGACCTACTATCCCCCTATCTACCTGCCCGTACCCTCCGTTCCTCTGGCTCCGGTCTGCTCCACAGCCCCCGCCCCAATCGCCCTACCATCGGTGGTCGGGCCTTCAGCCTCTCAGCCCGAGGCTCTGGAACTCTATCCCCCAGTGCCTTCGCCGCCTCCTCCCTCTCCTCCTTCAAGGCCGGTCTCAAAACCTTTCTCTTTGACCGTGCCTTCAGCTCCCCTCTCGACTCTCCCCTCACCCTGACCATTTACCCCTTCTCGCTCCCTCCCTTCCCTCCCCCTGACCATTTCCCCCTTCCTCGCTCCCTCCCTTCCCTCCCCTCACCCTGACCATTTCCCCCTCCTCGCTCCCTCCCTTCCCTCCCTTCACCCTGACCATTTCCCCCCTCCTCGTCCCTCCCTTCCCTCCCCTCACCCTGACCATTTCCCCCCTGCTCGGGTCATGACCCAACTGTGCAGCGCCTTGGGACGTCCTCCTGACGTGAAAGGCGCTTTATAAATGGAATCTTGTTGTTGTTGTTGTTGTTGCAAATTGAAGCAGTGTCTCTCCACACATCTCAAGTGTTTGACTTTGTTAGTATTTTGAGGCTGGTTAGTGAGAGCCAAGGCTTGAGTGTAGGTAAAATTGCTGAGTTTTAAGCAGCTAACATTGCATAGCTTGCCATTGAAAGCACTGTCTGACAAGCTTCTTGCTGCTTGTCAAGCTAGGACCACCTTACCTGTTAGGGTTTTGGCTTGCAGGGTTAACAGGAGCTGAGTGGGAAGAATCCCTGCACCAAGTGTCTCAGTCCTATCAATAAACCAGGCAGGCCGGGCTGTGATTATCAGTGCCCTGGGTTACTGTGGACCCCCTGGCTCATGAACCAGATTTTTGAGATCACCACAGAGGAATCCAATATTCTGTTCCAAAGCTTTTCTCCATGGAACTATCTGTGTGAAGATCCCTCTACTCCCCCCCCCCCCCCCACTCCACTCCGAGGAGACTATGTACCCTACCTCTCCCTTCTCCCGCCGGAGACCCCACTTCTCCCCCACCTCCCCCCGAGGAATGGCTTGCTTCTCTAATGTAAAACCTTCTACCAAGTAGTTAGGGCTTTTACACAATTATTCAAATTTTAAATGCCGTTAGACATATATCGGAATGTTTCTAGCGTCATAGCCTTGAATTAAATTAGAATGTGCCAGAGAAACATTGAACGCCTTGCTGCCGAATGGTGGGATCTGATGCTCTGCCCATCTTTCCCTTGGCCATCTTAGCAGCTAACAATTGCACTATATAATAATTTAAATGGCATTAAACATCCAAATATGTTAGACCTTATTTATAATTTGTGTGTCAGCCTGGCTCAGTTGGTAGCACTCTGAGTCAGAAGATTGGGGGTTCAAGTACCACATGGGGACATGGGACTCAGAGTCTAAGATGACATTCTAATACAATGCTGAGGATATGTTGCATTCTCAGAGCTGCTGTCCTTCGGATGAGATGTTAAACCGAAGCCTGTCTGCCTGTTCAGCTGGACATGAACGATCCACGGCACTATTCAAAAAGAGAAGGGAGTTTCTCCTGGTGACCTGGCCAACAAATCCCCCAAATAAAATTGTTCATTCACTTCATGGCTGTTGTCAGAAGTTGCTGTGCGCAGTTGGGCTGCCATGTGCTAGGTTTGCCCAGAAAGCACATAGTAAATCCTATGAAATACATTAGAACGTCCTCCCGATGTGGAAGGTTTTATACCAAATGTAAGGATTATTGTCATTTGGAATTACATTTGATCCCATGGCTCATTTGGAAAAGAAAAGGAAGTTTCTCCTGGTAATGTGGCCGACAGTCCTCCAGCTGTAGCTGTTTGTCAGGTTGTGATCAAAATGACTGTTGTTTGCCCACAAAAAGAACCACTCACTTGACTATGATTGTGTAGTGCTTTGGGAAGTTCTCTCCTTTCACCTGCCTTATGATACTCTGTTTACCAATTGATTATTTTTTCCCCACCTTGCTCCTCTATTTTCCCCATTCTCAACCTGCTATCCTTCTTGCTTTCCTTCCAGATCTCTCTACTGTCATTTCCTTACACTGTTCCTACTTTTTTTTAAAAGACTAGCTGTACCCATTGCAGCTTCGCTTCCAACCAAAGGATCCATATGCAATGTAGATTGACAGACAGACATTTCATTTTTATCTATACTCATCTGGGAGGACTCCTGTGGAAGGACTCTTTTTGGCCATGTTCTTTGAGTGGGTAACTAATTTTGGTGCTCTGTTGCAGTCCTTTCAGCATTGAAGTGCAGCCGCATCATTCTTTGTTCTTCAGGTTCATTTAATTGGCTATGTTCGTGCTCTGTGACCCTGGATACCACAGCCACGGTCACCCAGGCCACCAGGTGGACCTGCAGTGCACGTCTGCATGAGTCGCTGCTCTGCCACGACAGTGCCACAGCACCACTTTGACTCGGTGGCCATCAGGTGTAACTGCAGCGAAAAATGCAAAACTGAAATACATTTGAGATCATAACTCATGAATGATAGGAAATACCCGAAAACAAATGTCCTTGTCACTCCCAGGTGCAAGACCTTTCTGATGAGGTATAAATCAGATCTCTACGTCAATCAATTATTGAGATCCTTCTTGAAGTGCAGACAGACATTGTTGTTTTATTAGTATAGATTTACAAGCTCCGGTGCAGATTTCTATTGGTTAAAAATACTGAATTGTGAAATATGTATTTGCTTATTATAGCATTTGTTTCTCTTTGGTACATCACAGTGAAAAGATTGGTTGTTGATTTAAACCACTGTTTGATGTTTTTTTAAAATATCTGTCGTGGCTGCTCTGTTTATAGGAGGGACTTGAACCAATGACCTCACCTACACTACCATCAAGCAAGGTAACAGAGCAAAGAACAGGAACTTCTGCAGAACAGCACGATTGACATGAAAAAGGGACAGGGCAATGCAGCACAAAACATGCCAGAGCTCAGCTGTAGTACAGCTTAGCCAGACCTCAGCAAGTGAAGCTACCAGCCACTGGCAGAGATCAGACTAACATAAGGTTAAGTGAGAGGCTACGCAAAGTGTTATTGGTCACTCAAACTTCCAATTCACAAAAATAATCTGCCAATCTCAGAAATATCATCGGCACTTTGTTTTCACTTTCCCCCTTGATTCTGTGAGGGACAGGCTGTTATACCCAGCTTCATGCACAACAAACAGCTTCGCTCACATCCCAATGGTTTGCCAGGCTTGGATTTCTCTGTTCTCAAGTAACTAACTTCCTAACTTTTTGTGAGACAGTATTAGCTGCTGTGAGCTGTCAGTATGTACAAAACTGCTGGCATCTATCTGCATGCACGAACGCTGTTCTGAAACTGAGATGTTTGGACAAATTGTAAGGTGCTATGTATGGGTCTTTGCTCCCTACCTTTATGTTCCTTTCTAAATCGGAATTCTAAGATCACTAATTGGTACTTGACAAGCTGAAAATCGCACAATTAATTGCCCACAAAATACAGTCAAATCACTTTGCAGTGTATCGTGTGAAGCGCTTTGAGACGTCTCAAAGACGTGATACGGCGCTATATCAAATGCAAGTATTATTTGAACAGAGAAGGGCGATTCCCCCAGTGCCCTGGCCAACAATCCCCCAAATAAAATTGGACCCTCACTTCATGGCTGTTTATGGGACATTGCTGTGCACAAACTAGCTGTCATGTTTTCCCACAAAATACACTTTCACTCCTGTGAAGGCGCTGAGTCAGATGTAAGGATTGTTTATGATTTGCCAGCAGGTGTGGGTACATGTATGGCAGCTTTTAACCAGTTACAGTTGAAACAGAAAAATCTGTTCAATTAAGTGGTCTTAGTTTCATATTGCAATTTGCACTTTGTGTAGCTGGTGCTTGAAGCTCTAGGAGTATACGATCGTAGGAGACCGTTCAGCCCTTTGAGCCTATACCGCCATTTAATTAGATCATGGCGGATCTGTACCTCAACTAATCCTTTCAATTCCAATTTCCCGCTTTCTCCCCATATCCATCAATACCCTGATGTACAAAAAAATCTATCGGATCTATTTGTGGAGTCCTGTAGCTCAGTGGTTAGAGCACTCGCTTTGCAAGTGAGAGACCTGAGTTCAATTCCAGGCAGAGGGCGAAACCTTGGGCAAGTTTCCTTACTCCACACAGAGCCTAATAATAATCCCTCTAAAACCAAAACAATAATAAATTGGTCACTTTCAATCTACGACTGTTTGTGGGACATTGCTGTGCGCAATTGGCTGCCGCGTTCGCCCACAAATATACAGTCAATTCACTTTACAGTGTGTTCTGTGAAGCGCTTTGCGCCGTCCTCCCGACGTGAAAAGCGCTATATCAAATGCAAGGATTATTATTATTATTATTATCTGTAGTCTTGTAGCTTAGTGGTTAGAGCACTCACCTCGCAAGTGAGAGACCTGGGTTTGATTCCCGGCAGGGTGAAACTTTGGGCAAGCTTCCTTACTCCACATGTCTGTTTACTTAGCAGTTAGCAGGAACCTGGTTGTTGGTCGATTGGTGGATCGCTTTTCCGGGGTAATAATTCCTTCAAAGATAATAACAATTGGTCACTCAATCCACTATTGTTTGTGGGACGCTGCTGTGCACAATTAGCTACTGTTTCGGCCACAAAATATACAGTCAATTCACTTTACAGGATATCCTGTGAAGCGCTTTGAGATGTCGAAGACTTGATAAGGCGCCATATCAAATGCAAGGATTATTATTATATTACTCCATTGGATGCATTGGAGCTATTCCACGTTCTCAGGAAAAGCATCCTTTGTTTTTTGAGTTTCATAAAACTGGAATGGAATTTGAACCTTATCGCTGCCAGCGTGAGATAGATTGACATACACAAATCTTTCTTTTGAACCTATGAGTTTTGTGACGTCAACTTCTTCAGTTGGAAGGTGCTTATCTTGATGTTTTATAGCTTGGTCTGCAGGATCAGTAACATCTGGGTAGTTTCTCGGTCTTGGATTCAGTGTCACCTTTACATTTACACCAGGAGATACCTACTCTGCACATTTTGGGACGTCCTCCTGACGTGAAAAGCACTATATCGAATGCAAGGATTATTTTCCTCCTTGACATAAGCTGTAGCTGGGAAGACATTTTCACTACAGTATTTGACTTTTATGTGCATGAAACTTTTTTGCTTGCTTGTATCCTAAGGCCCTAGAACAAGTGGTAACTCATTAGGTATGTAATGGTTAGTGGGATACATTCTTCAGGCCAACTCCTTCATAAAGCAGTGGCTGGGTGTCCATAACTTCACACCTTAGGTTAAACTGGGAGAAGCAAAAAAAAAGGCCACCAATTAGCTCTCCAGGTTGCCACTGACCTGTTCCGACACTGCTGACATCTGTACTACTGCAGTAAAACTAACATAAGTTTTATATTTATAATTTATAGTCCACGACTAGCTGTGGGACTGTGTGCAATTGGCTGCCGTGTTTTGCCCACAAAATATACCGTCAATCCACTTTACAATTTGTGCTGTGAAGTGCTTTGAGACGTCTCAAGGATGTGATAAAGCACTATATCAAACGCAAGGATTATTATTTTTATTATTTATCAATCGTATAATCGCCTAAGTCGTACGTTTAGCAGAGTCCCATTCAGTTTCCAATCAAAACCACTTAGATTTCTTAGCACTACTCATGTTAATCACCTCCTAACTTGTAATCCTGCTCCCCTACCCTCCTTTAGTTCCACACCTCCCGGCTCCTGATCCGGCCGGCCTTAATGTTGGCTGCTTGTGGAGGGTGGCAGAGAACATGGGCTGAACCTGATTGGAGGACTTGTTACATGCACAGTGCTGGAATCTGAGACACATGGGGATAGGGGCCAAGGTTTGTCAGGCATGAGTTGGTCTGAGTCAGAAGATTGTGTGTTAAAGCCCTGTGTTGGTACTCTAGTCTGATACTCCAATGTTGACAGTGCTGGAGGTGTGCTGCATTGTTGGAGCTGCTGTTCAGATGAGACATTAAACTGAGGTCCCACCTGCCTGTTCAGGTGGACGTTAAGGATCCCATAATAATAATCTTGCATTTGATGTAGTGCCTTATCATGTCATAGGGACATCTCAAAGCTCTTCACAGGATATATTGTAAAGTGAATTGACTGTATATTTTGTTGACGAAACACAGCTGTCAATAGTGCACAGAAATATCCCATCCACCAAAGAGATCCCCCAAAATAAAATTTGTGATTTTCATGGCTGTTTGTAGAATACTGCTATAGGCAGATTGGCTGCTGCGTTCACCCACAAAAGACGCATTCGCTCTACTTTACTTTATTTTGTGAAGCGGTTTGAGATGTCCTCCTGAAATGAAAGGTGCTATACGAAATGTAAGGATTGTTATTACTTATTATTTAAATTAGAGGGTATGGGGAAAAGGCAGGTAAATGGCACTGAATGGATTGCTCTTTAAAAGAGCTAGCAGACCTGACTCTATATTTTGGGCTGAATGGCCGGTTATAAATTTCTATGGTTCTAATAATGAAGATGACATAACGTAGTTCATCTTTGGTTTTCCACAATGTGATTCTTTGTATTTTAGTTTTTAGGCAGTTGGTTTAACATGAACGATTGGTAATGACAGCTAGTAAATCTTATTTTTTTTTGTCTTTTAGAGACCAGTGGACGCTTCCAGTCCTGAAGAAGGTGAAGGTGAGTGTGTTCAAGTTGAATTAATCTGATATTCTATCGCTTTCACTTGCGAACATGTTAGCACTTTGCATGTTTGCGGTAGTGATGCATTTTGGGATAAGAGTGAGGAGAGGCAATATAAGCTGATGGTACAATCTTAAAGGGGGTGAAGGAACAGAGAGACCTGGGGGTCATATAGTAAATCTTTGAAGGTGGCCGGACAGGCAGATAAAGTTGTTAAAAAGCATCCGGGATACAAGGCTTTATAAATAGGGGCATAGAATACAAAAGCCAGGAGGTTATGATGAACCTTTATATAAAACACTGGTGAGGCCTCAGCGAGAGACTGTGTTCAGTTCTGGGCCCCACACTTTAAGAAGGATGTCAAGGCATTGGAGAGAGTTAAGAGGAGACTTAATAGTGGTTTTCATAATTATGAGTGGATTCGATAGGGTGAACAAGGAGAAACTATTCCCACTGGCGGGTGGGTCATTAACCCGAGGACACTGATTTAAAATAGTTATTTAAAAGAAACTGGGGGGAGGTGAGGAGAAACGTTTTCATACAGCGAGTTGTTGGGATCTGGAATGCGTTGCCTGAAAGGCCGGTGGAAGCTGATTCAATAACAACTTTTAAGAGAGAAGTAGATAATTATTAGGGGAGGACAAGCTTGCAGGGCTATGGGGAGAGAGTGGGGTTGATCAGGGCTATGGGGAGAGAATGGGGTTGATCAGGGCTATGGAGAGAGCGCTGGGGAATGGGATTGATTTGGAAGCTGTTTTCAAAGAGCTGGCACAGACACGATGGGCCGAATGGCCTCCTTCTGTGCGGTATAATTCTATGATTCTATGATGATCTCCTTTACATGCAACAATAATAATAGCAACAAAAAATTACATTTGTATAGCACCTTTCATGGCAGGAGGACATTCCAAGACACTGGGCAATCAGGGATCTGCCCCCGGGTTGGTGGTTGGGATCAGGAGGGATGGAGGATGGGGAGGGGGTAGGGGTAAGAAGGTGACTGAAGTCACGGTCGAAGAGTATGGTCTTGAGACAGATCTTGAAGAAGGGAGAGGGCTTGGCAGAGGGACTGTGGGATGGAGTTCCAGAGAATGGGAGCAGAGAGGCTGAAGGTCTGCCCACCAATGGTGGGGTGAGAAAGGCGGAAGACGTGAAGCAGGCTGGAGCCCGCTGAGCGAAGGGAGCGGACAGGTTGGTAGGAGGTTAGTAGGTCACATTGGTAGGGAGGAGCAAGGCTGTGGAGGGCTTTGAACTTGAGGACCATGATCTTGAACTTTATCCTCTGAGTGATGGGAAGCTAGTGGAGCTGGGCGAGGATGGGGTGTTTGGGTCGTGGAGCCTGGTGCTGGAGAGATCTCAGGATGCAGAGTTCTGGTTGTTCTGCAGCCTGTGGAGGGAGGAGTTGGGGAGGGTGACCAGCATTGAGTTTGTGTAGTCGAGCCTGGATGTGATAAATGCGTGGATGAGGGTCTCAGTGGCCTGCGGTGTGAGACAGTGGCGGAGCCGGACGATGTTGTGGAGGTGGGGAAAGGCGGAGCGGGTCATGGCACGGATGTGGGGTATGAAGGCTAGATGAAAGTTGAACAGAACGCCGAGTTTCTGTATTAGCTCCATGAGGTCTGGAGTGCAACCATGAAGGGTGATGCTGTCAGCCTTGATAATATGATTAACGTGTTTTCCTTTACACACAATCTGCTTTTCTTGTCTCAGATTCTGACCGAGATGATGGAAATTACTCTCCTCCAGTTAAACGTGAAAGATCGTCGTCTTTCACACAGGTGTTCCCACCTTCACAGCCAGGTATGCTCTTCTTGTTGGTGCATGTGATACTGGCTCCTTTTACAAACCAAATGATGCTAAAAGGACTTTTCTGGTTATGAACCTCACAATTGGGATTCCCTGCAGAAATGCAATTTGTGCTTCTATTACTCTAGCCTTCTGGGTACAGTTGTGGAACTTTAAATGGCTGTGTAGCATCTTGAGTTTATCTAAGCCCCCTGAGACGCTACCAGGCGTGGAAGGCACTATATAAGTGCAAGTTGTTGTATTTGTTGGATGTTTATTGTAGTTAAGTCTTTGAGTTAAGATTATCAAAGAATTCTAGTGGTGCCTTTAACATTACCTAAGACTTTTCTGGATTCATCCTGAAAAGCTTTGTTGTCAAGAAATATTGCAGAGTAGTTACCCAAAGCCTGGAGACAGTCATTAACCCTGACCAGTAACTAGCAGATTAGTGGATTTGGGCGAGCTCTGTTGCCCTCAGACATGCTCACTGTCAGTGTCTCCTCTGTACTGTGTGATGAGAACAAACAGCTTGAGAATCTCCTCACAATAACAACAACAGCAGCATTTTTGTAGGGCCTCACGTTGGGATAACATCCTCACAGTCGCTGAACAGTGCATGAAGGTCACACCCGTATTCAGGTCATGGGGTCAAGTTAATAAACTTTCAACCGCAAAAATGATCCTCAACGACAATAAGATGTAATTTGCAAAAAATTTACAGACATTTATTATCAGAGAGATAGAGTCGCTGTATACATATAGTGTTGGTGGGGTGTGGGGGGCTGGATGTAAGGGAGAAAAGAAAGCTGGAAACCTAACTGGATACCAAGGTTGCACCGGTTGTTTAATCAACTGCCACAGACAGGAATGAGACCAATCACTGTCAAAATGAGGAGAGGATGGAAACTACAAGTGGTTGTTGAGGCTGTGAATAAATCAAACGATTCAAAAGTGAACTTGATGAGCACGTAAAGCAGTGAAAACATTAGGAGACATGGAAGCCAATTATTTTTAAGAACAACAGAAAACGGGTTTTCATAATAATAATAAATCTGGCATTTGATATAGCGCCTCATCATGTCTTCGAGACGTCTCAAAGCGCTTCGCAGGATATAGTGTAAAGTGAATTGACTGCATATTTTGTGGGTGAAACGTGGCAGCCAATTGCGCACAGCAGCGTTACACAAACAGTAATGGATTGAGTAACCAAATTATTCTTTTTTAAAAAAAAATGGATTATAACTCCTGGAAAAGTGATCTGCCAATTGACTAACAGCTGGGTTCCTACTTACTGCTCGGTGAACAGAGATTTATGAAGTAAGGAAACTTGCCTAAGGTTTCACCCTATCTGGTCGTTCAAATAAGGTCCTCTCGCTTGCGAGGCGAGTGCTCTAACCACTAAACTACAGGCCTCCACAAATAACCAGTGTGTACCATGTCAGAGAGTGCCTTGTACGTTACAAAGGTGCTGTATGAATGACTGAATTTAAGAATTTTCCACAGTTATGTGTGCTCTGATGAAATACAAGAATTATTTGTTATTATAGTATGTTGAACTCTTGCCTAGTTCGGATACTCCTAAGCATGACAGTGGGTTTGCCATAAGCTTTCCAAAACAAATTGCTTCTCTTTTGGTGTTGTTCTGAGGACTGATTGTCCGCTTAGGTCAGGTCTTGACTTACAGCCAGAAATTCTGTTGTTAGCCTATAAGACATTTTGTTGTGAATTTTAAGATCGTACATAATAGTTTCTATGAACCCTCTCCCTATTTTGACTATGCTTAATCTCATTCCAGTCTTATGTCAGATTGGTTAAAGAACCCCATTAATACATTGTTTCCCCATTTATTAAATATTAATTTCTGACATTCCTGTGTACCACTTTGTGTGTCACTCTGGCTCAGATGATATCACTCTGGACTCTGAGCCAAAAGGCTCTGGGTTCAAGCTGCTAAGTTCATACATCCAGGGCTTGGAATCTGCCTTAACTGGTTTGCGGAGATGTAAGCAGCTTTTGCTCAATCTCTGCACCTCCAACTGGTGGAACCATCAATCAGTGGGAAGTGATGTCCGAGCTGTGGATATGAAAATGGTGGCAATGCTCTTACGCATTTTGTGCTGAGCTTTGTTGCCCACCAGGAAGCTCGCAGGGAGTTTCTGTAGTTGCCATCCACCGAGTGAGAATTCAAACCTGCTCTTGTTGGATGCCAAATGACCAACTATCTTCCTGCTGGAGGGGAGGGGGAGAGGTAAGCTGGGTCTTCTTGGAGCTGAACTGGCTCTAGGGTTACATGCTTGGCAACGGAATGTTGGAATTGAGTCAGCCCTCTGAGCGGTCTCTAGTCCAGTTCCTGAGCGAGGCGGGCCACAGTACTCTTTCTTTGGTCAGTCAGGTGTCTGATATATACAGAAACCCATCATCATGCTTGAGTATCCCAATCCAGCTGAGAATTCCATGCATCCGACCTACACATGGACATCCGGAGATAGATTGTTGGAATGAATGCGCTCTCTCTACCTGGAGTGACGCATCTTGCTTAACTATTCCAGAAAGTATTAGGCACAGGTTGACAAGTGCCAAGGCTTGACAATCCCAGAGTGTGCGTTGGGGGAACTGCTGGAATCTAACCAGCTAAAACCGCAGAGGAGAGAGGGAAGAGGGAGTGTGTGCGAGAGAGTGATTGAAAGAGGGGAGCGTGATTGCCAGACAGCCATTGATATCACTGTCTGGCAAGCTTTCCCATTGCTTGCCCAGCTAGGATCACCATACCCATTAGGGCTTTGACTTGTAGAGTTAATAGGAGCTGAGGTGGGATGACTCCTTGCCCCCAGTGACTGCTCTGCCCTTCCAGGCTCCGACATCCATCCTGACAACGAACACTGTCCTCACTTCTCTCTATCTCTCTGTGCTCCCTATCACCCTTTGTTCATCTCTCTCCCCCCATCTCTCTCTGTCTGTCTCTCACTCACTCTTCCCTCCCTCTCTCAATTACTCTCTCTCACTTACCCTCTGTCACATCCTCTCTCCCATACACTCTCCCTACCCTCTACCCCTCTCTCAATCAATCTCCCCTCCCTCCCTCTTGCACAGACCATGTGGCTCTGCCAGTGAAAACGGACACTCTCCTGGTTGTGCAAGACACTGCAGTAACAGACGGCATTATTCACACTTCCCTCACTGTGTCCTCCCAACCGCCGATTCCGGCTGTTGCCATGAGAGGACGTTTGCCGGGGAGTGAGGGAGGGAGTGGCTGGCCCGCGGTTGGAGGTGGGCTTGGGCTGGATAGGATTATCCAAAGGATAATCACGCTGCCACCTGCCAGCTCTGGTATCATGCTAGTAACCCTGTACTGTCCTCCCACCATCGCTGCTTTATCCTTATAGGGCTTGAAGGGCTTTTTTTCTGACTGGCAAGAGATGGGAAGACCAGAACCGGACACAATACTCCAAATGTAGTCTAACCAAGGTTTTGTACAAATTCAGCAATAACTTCTCAGTTTTATATTCAATCCCTCTGGATATAAGGCCAAGACTTGGCTGTTTTATAGCTTTATCTACTTGTGTAGCTACTTTTAGAGATTTGTGGATCTGAATCCCCAGATGTCTTTGCTCTTCCACTCTTAGGTTCTTATCATCTAGACCACAGGGGTCCAACCGTTTGGGTGTTGAGGTCTGAAAAATTTGAGAAACGCATAAGCAATATTTTTGTTTTTCCCTTCCAGAAACATAAAATAATCATACAGAAATCTTATGCTTCAAATTGTGTGACTCATCTCAAATAGTATATGGCATGAAATTGTTTTAATGTTTTAATGTCAAAGCACAACTCAGCATGGAGGCCCCTACAGAGAATGCTCCACAAAACCCAAACACATTAATACCGTAATTGCAAACTCTGAGCTCCTTCAACAAAACTTGCAAGCAAACAAGGCACTGATATTTTCCATTAATTTTAATAAACATGTAATCCACTTCCCACTTGCACTGAAATCCTCTATTTTCCACATCTTCTGTTTCCTATTGAGACTCATAGTTCTATAGTTTTTGAATTGCAAAATACTTCTACTGATGATGGCTGTGCCTCACCAGTTACACTGGAGAGGTGACGGAGAAGTGTGGAGCAGGAAAGTGTCTCCCGCTCTGCCTCTCTTCCTGTCACTCTCTGCGCTGCCTCGTGGAGTCCGACCAGAAGAGAGGTAAAGCAGTGAAGTAGAAAATGGTTTGAGGGCCAGTAAAATCAACCGGCTGGCCAGCTGTGACCTGTGGGCCGCCTGTTGGACCACGCTCATCTACACTATAGGCTTCTTTATTTTTTTCCGCAGAAGAGAATTATTTTGTATTTACCCATGTTAAACATCTGTCAGCCCATTCCGCTAGCCTGCTTATGTCTTTCGACATTCCTCTACTATTTACGATGCCCAACCCAGTTTGGTGTCCTGTAGCTCAGTGGTTAGAGCACTTGCCTCGCAAGCAAGAGACCTGCGCTTGATTCCCGGCAGGGCCAAATGTTGTGTAAGTTTCCTTATTCCAAACGCCTCTGTTTACCAAGCAGTAAGTAGGAATCCAGTTGTTAGTCGATTGGCAGATCGCTTTTCCGGGGGTAATAATTCTTCCAAAAAAAAATAAGTTGGTCACTCAATCCATGACTGTTTGTGGGACACTGCTGTGCTATGTGATAAGGTGCCATATCAAATGCAAAGATTATTCTTATTATCTGTAAATGTCGACACCACACCTCCTATACCTGAATTGATATCATTTTACGTATATGGTGAAGAGTAGCGGTCCTAACACGGGCTTCTATCAGAACACCACTTCCTACCTCTTGCAAGTCTGAGAAGAAGCCCTTACCGTTTATTCTTTCCTTTCAGTTTGGGGGTGGAGAAGAGAGGGGTGGGGCCAGTGCCCTATATCCAAGGTATTGATCCTTGCATTCTTAATCACTGACTGTAATATCGCACCTTCAGGGTGGAATTGCTGTGCCTACTACTGACACTTGTTTTTATCTTGCAGTTCCAAAGAATAATGTGTTTATGCCATCAAGTTTCTGCCAAGCAGCAGCTAGCAACTCTGACTCCGAACCAGGTAAGTTTTACAGTCCGTAGTAAAACGTCTTTGCTTTTGTCATTCGCTTCTATGTTGATTTTCGTCTTGCCTTCTCATCCAATCTCCAGTCTCTGGAGAGACAGATGTTCCAGCTGTGGCCTCCTCTGCGGGCTTCTATGATTTGAGGTACTCACGTACAGGTCCCACAGAGAGAGGGTAGGTGTCCAGAATTTTGAATACATCAGGAACTTGAACTGGGGACAGGAGAGGGATGATTGGTCCAGCTGTGCTGCTGAATTTGGTGTGTCCATTTCATTAATCGCTGCAGACTGACTTACTCCCTGGTTTCCTCTCTGTTTAGACGAAAAGAACGTTGGCTTTCGACTGAAACCTCCGACCCTGATTCATGGCCAGGCTCCCAGTGCTGGTGAGTACTTGTTCTCTAAAGTAGTAGAGAGGCAGGTATTTCATATTCCAGGACCTTCTGGAGCTTTACCTGGTCTGATGGAGATCTAAAATCCTTATACAGAATAGGTATATCTAAAGATGTAGAGATCTGAAGCCACGTACATTTTTCCTGCACCTGGAGGGTTCAGAGCCTTTTGCAACATACGGGACTTTTAGGATTGTACTGCCAAACTCGTTCGTTGCTTTATCCAAAGCAACAACTTGAATTTATATAGCGCCCTTCACACAGGGTAGCGTCCCAGAGGCACGAACCCAGAGCTGCAGTGATAGGTAACATCTTGGGAAGCAGACAGAATCCTCACCAAAGCTGCACCTCCCTCTGTTTCTAAGGCAGGAAAGAAATGAAACTAACTGAATTGTGAAATCACTGCGTAGTGATTTCAAGATCCTCACTATCACCTTCAAATCACCTCATGCCCTGGCACCTACCTGTCTCTCCGATCTGCCTTCACTCAGCGGCTCGACTATTCTGCATGTCCCTTCGTCCACTCTGCTCCACCATTGGTGGCTGTGCTTTCAGCCACTTTGCTCGAATTTCTAGAACCCCCTGCCTCAACCCCTTACCCCACTTTGCGCATCTTCAAATCACATCTGAAGACTTTCCTCTTCAATAGTGCTTTTGGTTACCTTCCCCGTTTCAGACTCGGTGTCAAGCCATTCTACTTTTAAGAACGCCTGTGGAGTCCTGTAGCTCAGTGGTTAGAGTGCTCGCCTTGCAAGCGAGAGACCTGGGTTCGATTCCAGACCGGGCGAAACCTTGGGCAAGTTTCCTTATTCCACACGCCTCTGTTTACTTAGCTGTAAGTAGGAACCTGGATGTTAGTCGATTGGTGGATCGCTTTTCTGGGGGAAATAATTCCTCAGTAATAATAATAATAAATTGGTCACTCAATCCACAAATGTCTGTGGGACACTGCTGTGCGCGTTTCTCCCAAGCCCTCCACCATCTTTTTCGCCCATGGGACAAACTTCTGCCCAAGTCCCTCACAAACGCACTCTCATCCCCGGACCTTCTCTCCCTCTGTCCTTCCATCCGCAGCGATCCTGATGCAGCTGTCAAAAGCTAAACTAAACGATTGCCTCTCCTTCACCTTTAATTTCTCGTCCCCCTGAAATCCAGGACCATCTCCAAACCGACCCGCTCTCCCTGGTACAACAGTCATCTCTGCTCCCTCAAGTTCCAAACCCGGCTGCTCGAGCGCAGATGGCACAAAACAAGCTTCACGGTTCACCGGCAACTGTGGCTTATGCATCTTCACACCAACACCCGCTCCCTCTCCCAAGCCATAATTGCATTCTAATCGCAGATCATTTTGGAGGCCAAAAGCAACTCCAGAATCCTGTCCTCCACTACCTACTCCGCGCGCCCCATCAAACCCCTTCAATCTTAACATCAAGTGCCAAGTGTGAAGCGATCTTGGATTTCCTTATCTCCAAGATAGATCTCCTCCTGCCCCACCATCCATTCTCTCTCCATCACTGGCTCCATGGCTCCTACCACAGACCCCAACCTACACTCCTTTGCCCCCAGCTTTCCTTTCTACCACATCCATTCCCTGACCGGGATTGCCTTTTCCCACCTCTGTCACATTGCCCACCTCTCTTCGTACCTCACAAACGACGCAGCTGAAACCTTCGTCCATGCCTTCATCACTTCCTGGCTGGACTATTCCAATGCCCTCCTCGCTGGTCTCCCCAGCGCCACTATACACAAAATACAACTCATTCAAAACTCTGCCGCCCGGATACTCACCCGCATGAAACTCCGTCCCCCCATCACACAGTCCTTGCCAGGCTGCACTGGCTCCCAATCACCGAACGGATGGATTTCAAGATCCTCTCACTCGTTTTCAAATCCCTCAATGCCCTCGCACCGCCCTGCCTCTCCGACCTGCGTACCCCCCACTCCCCCACCTGTTACCTCCGCTCGGCTGGCTCCGGGCCGCCTGTTTGGCCCTCTCCCTCACCACCATCCAATTTCACTGAAGACCTTCCTTTTTGATCGTGCTTACAGTCACCTCCCCCCTCCCTCTCCCCCTGACTCAGGGCCAGAGTCCACCGGTGTGAAGCTCTGAGACACAACCTGTGTGAAGGCGCTGTATCAATGCACGCTGTAGAAGTGTGGTTGTGAGTGCCTGTTGGGCCTTTTACTGGAGGCAGCAGAGACATGAAGATGTGTTGTGCACTGCAATGGTCCTGCAATGGTTTCCTTTACACAAGGCAGCGCCTTGGGACATCCTCCCGACGTGAAAGGCGCTCTATAAATGGAATCTTGTTGTTGTTGTTGTTTACACCCCCTGCTGCACACAGATGTGACTGTTCATTACTGCAGTCTCAGTCACAACTGCATCTTGATGCAGCAGTTTCTGGATCCATTGGCAGTCCTTCAGTGCTCACTGGATGAAGTGCACCTGGACAGCAGACTTCAGTGCCTTGGGTGATGTACTTTAATCTCCAGAGTTTAGAACTCTAATCTTTACCAATGTGGTGCCCATTTGAATGTTAGAATGATCTTTTCATTGCTTTCAGTGAAAAATATGGAGTGGTCCTTTTTTCCCTGATTGTTCTGCTTTATTAAAAGCTTTCCCTTAGTGTACAATGTTTGTAACAGAAAATTGGGCAAAAGATTTGGATAGGCTTGAAAATCTTAAGTTTTCCTTATTAATTATGAAATTGAATATTGGGATTGTGAGCAGAGAAAAGCAACAATAAACATGCTGGGGTGGGCATCAACATAAATGTTGGTATCCCCTCAATCGTACCCATTCTTAACAGGAATGCACCACACAGAATTAATCTTGTTGAAAATGTATTAAAACGAGGCTCCATGTGATGTCAATTACTGAATTCATCTGTCGATGGCAAATCTAGCTCACAATCCATGAATCTGCTGTTAAGAGATGAAGACCCAAATCTCCAACTGTGCACTCAATCCAAAACAGAAATGCATTATAAACTGGCCATGCTCCCCTGGAGTCGCTTGTAACTAAAATCATTGTTTAAAAAAAATTACATATTCAAGCAAACTTGTGTGATTTCTAATTGTTCCTAATGAAGAAACTGAAGATCAAATGAATAATACGGTACATGACGTAACTTGCACTAAATATTAAAATATTTACAGGCTCATTTAAAACTTTCTGCTGTTTTTGAGTGCATCTGCAATTGCATTGAGATAGATACTTCCTGACATTGTGTTACTATGTCTGTGCTCTGAAAACGAGACGCTGCTTGTGTATGTTCATCATGTGTGATCATGAACACAGGTGTATGCTTTCATACCTGTGCGTAATGTCTCGTATCTGTGTATTCATACACACACAAGTATGCTTTACATGTATGTTCATGTGCAAGTGTATGCTGTTTTACATGCCTGTGGATGCACATGTGTGTGCTGCCTTTAATGTTTAAGCTGTCATACATGTGTGTTTATTCACACACGTCTATGTTGTTGTACATGTGTCTTCAGGTGCATATACACAAGCCTGTTTGGTTTATAGTGATTGACAGTATCCATGTTTGTGTACACCAGCTGTATGTGGCGGGCGCCTTGGTGTGGCGGGGGTGTGTGTGTGTGTGTGGTGCGTGCGTGTGGTGCGTGCGTGCGTTTGTGTGGTGCGTGCGCCCATGCGTGTTTGTGCGGTGCTTGTGTCAGTGGTGTGTTTGTCCCTTTCTGCTTGCAACAAGACGTACCCTGGTGTTTGTTTGGCTATGGGTGCTATCCATATCTGTTTAATTTGCATGCGGCTTTTTGCTTTGAGACAAACCTGATTATTTTTCTTTAGATTGTCATATATAAGATGATTTCTGCAAGACTGTGTTAAGCTAATTATTGGTTGATTTGTTTCCAAGTCTAAAATATTTTTTCTCTATGAAGATAGAATCAAATGGAATTAATCTATTCTTCTTCACCCCATCCCCCAGTAATATAATGATATATTTTACAGGGGGCAGATTTATATTTATACTGCATTGTCCAGTCTCCAAACCAATGTGGATTATTGCCTTTCACACTGGAGACAGTGTTCAGGAAACTAAATAGTTTGTGGGCAAACTGAAAGCGAGTGATTCCTGGCACCTCTGACTTGTTTCCTATAGCTTAAGCATTCAAAATTAATATAGAAATTATCTTATACAAAGTTCCTAAATCACATGGCCTTCATGGGTATATGTAAAAAGGCAAAACAATAATTAATGTTCTTTTGTTTATATTTTAGTATCTGCACTGGGAGGCAAATCGAATGCTGCTTACAAACCAACCTTGTTCTCATAAGATCTGAGGTCAATGTGTGTCTCTGCTATCTGTATAACTGCTGTGACTTGTGGGCAGAATACATGAGGCAGCAGTGCCCTGCACTGCCAGTGCCCCCTGGCTACTGTGCCCTGCACTGCCAGTGCCCCCTACCTACTGTGCCCTGCACTGCCAGTGCCCCCTGGCTACTGTGCCCTGCACTGCCAGTGCCCCCTACCTACTGTGCCCTGCACTGCCAGTGCCCCCTGGCTACTGTGCCCTGCACTGCCAGTGCCCCCTGGCTACTGTGCCCTGCACTGCCAGTGCCCCCTGCCTACTGTGCCCTGCACTGCCAGTGCCCCCTGCTACTGTGCCCTGCACTGCCAGTGCCCCCTGGCTACTGTGCCCTGCACTGCCAGTGCCCCCTGGCTACTGTGCCCTGCACTGCCAGTGCCCCCTGGCTACTGTGCCCTGCACTGCCAGTGCCCCCTGGCTACTGTGCCCTGCACTGCCGGTGCCCCCTGGCTGCTGTATTAGGCACTGATGGCATCACTATTGCCTGGTTTCTTCTGGCCATGTTAACAATTATAACAATGCTTCTCTAACATTGTGATTGGTCAAAAGAATTGCTGTGTGAGCGCAGAGCCGGGTGTTATTTTTGTCCAGTTGTATGTTGTTTTACCACTTGCTTATTTTGAAACTGAGAGTCTTTATCAGGAGGGTTAGAAGAATGGCTGGCTATGGGAGTGATACAAAATTTCTCATGATAATATAGTGGTGTTGGTTTGAGCACAATAAAAGATATTGCACATGAAATACAAGTGTTTTCTGAAGTGCGATGAATATTTCAGAATCTCTGCAATCCCTTTATTGTAATGCCACCCATTACTGGTGATCAAAAGCATCCCCTCAGCCTATAACCACAGCATTCTGATTGATCTCTGGGCTCTTAACTTCTGAGAACTGTCCATATTACTGTGTTTGCTTGTTGTTGAACATAGCTACATCTTATTGCAGAGTTGCCGGTTTCTTTTGTCACTTATTCAGTGTGAAGTTATCTACGTCAGATATGGAACTTGTCTGTGCTGAAACCTTTCCAAGTTTTGGTAATAGCTTCTTGTGTTGTGTTATGTTAGAAACAGTTAGAGAGCTGTTTAAAGATTCTACACACTTTGAAAAGATAACCATGACGATGTATTATTTATTTTCATTGTCTGGTCAGGAGAGACATTTATGCCCAAGTGGTGGCTGACTGAATAACTTTGCCAGAATGGAACCAAACTTTTCAACTGAATTCAAAGTGTTTCTTTCAAATGAGGACCCAACTTCAACTCGTGTTTGGAATTGACAAGTGTCTCTTAATAATTGACCGAAGCTCTAACAATGCTACATGCTTGTAACAATTTGTATTGAATCATTCAGGTGTCATTTAAATACTTAAATATATTGGATTTTTCACTCGGCATGATTGGGGCCACTCCGTGCCCAGGATAGCATGTAGAAGGCTGGACAGGTTTTGCTGTGTGTGAGAGTGGATCACTTCAGTACTGCACTTTGCTATTTTTTATAAGATAAAATATGGGCTTGTGACCTCAAAGACCAAATCAGGTTTTAACCAATCTTATAGAAGTCTGTTCATCTGACACCAAGTCACTTTATTTACGTCAATTAGCATCATTATACAAGCAGAATTTGAATGCAATCTTCTCTGCTCCCAACATGTTACTTGTTTGAAACAAATGCTGTTCATAATGAAAAGTTTAGATTGGTGGGCAGCGAACTTGGAATACCATCAGTGTATTATTGAACAAGGTGTGCTGAAACCTTGGATATGCTTCACCAATATATTATTGGTGAAAGTGGGGGAGTTTCTGGTAAAAATAATTCCATCTGTATATCTATTTTGTTTCTTCTTCACCGTTGTTTATACAATCCTCTTTATCTATCCTCAATGTATGCCAATGGCCTTTCTGTCTCTGCAGCGATTGACTTATTTGTGTATATCTAAATACTGTTCTCATGAAAATTTGTTTTCATATTTCTTTGCTTTAGCTTTTAAAAATTAACTTTGTAGAAATTATCCCAGAGTGTGTTTGTGCTGGAGCTACTATGGTTTCATTGTACTGGAATGACCGCTGTTCAGTCTGGCTGTGTTGAATAAAAAGTACTTTCTAATTGCGAAGTTTACAGCTAATTTCCCCGCACCCGCCCAATGAATGGAATAAAAAGGCTAGTCAGCTGTTGTGTACGTACCATTTGCAATGTTATTGTACAAACCTTGCTGTAGTTAGGACATCACAAAATATACAGTCAATTCACATTACAGTATGTTCAGTGAAGTGCTTTGAGACGTCTCGAAGACCTGATAAGGCTCTGTATTAAATGCAAGGATTATTATTATAGTTGGGAAGAGTGGACACACTCGGCATTTTAGCAACTTCAAACAAGAAACAAACAAACAGCAACAAATTAAGTGTGTAACACCTTTCATATCGGGAGGACGTATCAAGATGCTGGACATTCAGGGATTTGCACCCAAGCTAGAGGTTGGGATCAGGAGGGGTGGAGAGTGGGGATGGGAGGGTGACCAAAGCACGGCCGAAGAGGAGGGTCTTGAGATGGGTCTTGGAATTTTTAGTTAGTTAGATAATTGCCTTACCAGGAAACAGAACCCTGCTTATATTGTTAAATCAGTGATTTCAGATCCCCAGACATCACCCTCAGGCTATACAGTGGCTGGTTAGGCCACACACAGATTACTGCAGACAGTACTGGTCACTATGACATCAGGGGCTGCCCAGGCCATAGAGACACTGCAGAGGAGAAAAGCAAGGCTGGTCCCCAGTGTTAGAGACAGAGGAGAGCAACGAGGCTGGTCCCCAGTGTTAGAGACAGAGGAGAGCAACGAGGCTGGTCCCCAGTGTTAGAGACAGAGGAGAGCAACGAGGCTGGTCCCCAGTGTTAGAGACAGAGGAGAGCAACGAGGCTGGTCCCCAGTGTTAGAGACAGAGGAGAGCAACGAGGCTGGTCCCCAGTGTTAGAGACAGAGGAGAGCAACGAGGCTGATCCCCAGTGTTAGAGACAGAGGAGAGCAACGAGGCTGGTCCCCAGTGTTAGAGACAGAGGAGAGCAACGAGGCTGGTCCCCAGTGTTAGAGACAGAGGAGAGCAACGAGGCTGGTCCCCAGTGTTAGAGACAGAGGAGAGCAACGAGGCTGGTCCCCAGTGTTAGAGACAGAGGAGAGCAACGAGGCTGGTCCCCAGTGTTAGAGACAGAGGAGAGCAACGAGGCTGATCCCCAGTGTTAGAGACAGAGGAGAGCAACGAGGCTGGTCCCCAGTGTTAGAGACAGAGGAGAGCAACGAGGCTGGTCCCCAGTGTTAGAGACAGAGGAGAGCAACGAGGCTGGTCCCCAGTGTTAGAGACAGAGGAGAGCAACGAGGCTGGTCCCCAATAGAGGAATGAGCTGTGAGCAATGTTTAGGCAAGCTGGGGCTCTTCAGTCTTGAGAAAAGATGACTTTTACAGAGATGCATAACATTTTAAATAAGATTGAAAAAGTAAGCCCAGATCATTACTTTAGGATGTATTAAAACAGTAGAACAAGAGGCCACATATTTAGAGTTATAATGGGCAATTATAGAACAGGCACCACAAGGTTTTTCTTTTGTCAAATGGTAATTAATGACTGGAATCAGTTGTCAGAAAGGGTGGTTGTGGCCAGGACACTGGGACTCATTTAAGAGAGCGTTCGATGCTGGGAGGAAGGTAGGGCGGGTATTCTGGAGGAATCGGATGGGCCAAAGGGCCTTTTCCATCCAGACTGACTTTGACCTCAAAGCTGCACTATCTAAATATTTTCCAATGGAACACTACAACAGCAGCTTATGAGTTAGTTTGGATATTTGTGCATGCTTTCTGCAATCTGTAGAGTATTCCCTTCGCTACCTCAGTAATGGGCAAAGATTAAGGTCTGTTTCATCATGCCTGCAGTTGTCTAAAACAGCCATTTAGAGATTGTCCGATAGGCTGAGCTTTTGTTTGTGCCACTGTTGACTTTTGGTGGCGATGATGCTAATATGCACAAAATCAAGTGGAAAAATGTCCTAACAGGACGATCAGAGCAAGGTGGAATGTTTTCAAAATGGTGATCTGCCAACCAAAAACAGAACACTTCTCTAAACAGAATCACAGCCTCATGTTTACAAGAGGCTGTGGCTGTTACAGATTGTGGCCGTGATATTCTCATATGCACAGAACTGGAGTTTGCCATCTTGTGTGAACCTCTATAAGTCAGAGTTTTACTAGTACAAGCCAATTTTTGCTTAAAAATTCAAAGTAGTTTTTGTGAGTTGTGGGAATGTATCCGTTTATATAAATCTATACATTTATCTCAAGTGAGCTCCAGTGTCTACACTGCACTGGTGCGGTGGATGACGGCAGACTGGCATCAGCCATGTACATACCTTGGTTGTTTGGGAATATTTGGTGTTTCTATAGAATAAACATTTAGGGGATTTTTGTTTGCAAAATAATGACAATATGAGAAGTTCAGTTCCATGTAGTTGAAACTATTGTTAATAGACAGAAGCTTTAATTGATTGAGTGAAGGTGTTTCATTATTGGGTGCTGCTCTCGGCTGTCAGCAGCTTTCGCTGCCCACAAATTGCTGCTTTCTCTGCTTACAATACAATAGCCAAATATAATGCAATACAGCATCAGGCTTAGTGATCACATTTTGGAATGTAACAAATTTATGCACTTTGGATCTGTGTCAAACTAGTAATTCTATCGAATAAAGATGTGAAATCTATGCTTCTGGGTGAAACTGATCCCTGTCTCACTACGAGCATAGCAGGTTGGTCAGTTGTGCACCATGGAAACATTTCGTTTGTTGTAACCAATTCAGTTTGTACACAGCACAAGATGAGCTGAAATGTTCCAAATCTTAAATCTTATCTTAAATTAGTCGCTGCAAGGATCAGTCATTGCAATTCGTGTCACCCACTGAACTGAGCTATTGCCTCCCCTTGCTGTTCAGTAGCCTCAAGGAGATACAGGGCTACAGCCTCAATGTGGAGGACATAAGATCCGATTTGCAGTTTGGACCTAGAAGATTGCTGGTGCCTTGAACATTCAGATTCAAAGCTTTCAAAGTGCTTCCAAGCCAATGTAGCTCATGTTTGTGCTCCACAGTGGTGGTGAGACAAAGAGCTGCTCCCTTGTTCTCACTGAGTTTTGCTGTACTCATAATAACACACAATAGAAACTCTGGTGAACTGGAGCTATAATGCAAGGGTAAGTGCTTGCCCCACATTGGTGGATTGATCTCTAGGCAATAGTTATGTATCTTACTGCAGTATACATTCCAAACGTCAACTAGCTTACTTGACTAGGGTTTGGAATGTTTCCCAGGAGTGATTTCTTTAATAGAGAGTACAGAACAACATATTGTGTTCCTAACCCTGTTCATGGAGCTTTGTAAAACAAGCTTAGCTTTTCAGAATAAAGGACTTTTTCATTGACTTGCTGAGTTTCCGGTTGTGTGTGGAAGCCAATGTTTCTCCTCACTTGTGGAGGGCGGAGTTGAACAGCACAACCCACTGGTGGTACAACTATCATTTCTACAAGGAACTTGTTCATCATGTGACCATTTACACAATGATATACCTTGGTCAATTGTTTCCCACCAAGCTGGGCCTTTTGTGTGACCATGAGCAGAATTTTATAAGAAGCCCAAACTTTGAAAGCATCAACTCATCAATTGCTGATCTGCAGTGCAATAGTGTGAGCTTCCTCCCATGTCTGCCAGACCCAATAATCCTCCTGATATGATGATCTTTGTAAACCTTGGAGTTCAGCACAGGATGTTATTGGCTAACTTTGCTCCTGGCTTTGGCACACACCTGTCTGTGCTGGCAATGTAGGGTGTCTTGAGGTGCTCTGTTTTGCCAGATTTGGTAGTCACTGAGTGTTTTGCAAACTTGGAAGATTTGGACATTGAACTCTTTTGCTTTGTATGCAACATGGTTGGCTTCCCAATTGTTGCAAAGCAGGGACCACATACTTTGATGTTCTAAATTAGAAGTTGGCACCTGAGTGGCTTTGGAATGGTTCTCCATAATACTACAACACAATGTTGTACTAGAATTGCAGCTTTATTCAGAGCAATATGCTTGAATACAAACCAAGCTGAGGTGATATCAAATCAGTTGTTTGGTTTTTCAGGTCTTCCTAGTCAGACGTCTAAGGAGCAGCAGCGGAGCGTTCTACGTCCGGCCGTCCTGCAGGCACCAGAGCCGAAGCCCAATACACAAAACGGTAACTGGCTGGCAGTGCGATTGCTCTCTGTACTGTATAACCTCTGGGAGATTGTTACAAGCTGCTGCTCGGCTGCATATTCCCTAAAAGTTGCCTTCGATTACAACAAATTCATCTATTGAATTGAAAGAAACTCCTCAAAATAAACCAGATCTGGAAGAGAAATCCATTTCAAATGCAATTATTTAATTTTGATATTTGTTTGCTGCAATCAGAGCTGTCAATTGTGGGACCTGCTGTGATCTGGCTTTGGCTAATGACAGTGAGAAAAGCTCCAATCTCCATGTGAGCTGCTTCACCAATGCCAGCAGCAAACATGAAATTCTTCTGTTTCATTCCCTCCCCTTCCCTTCCCTGCCAGCCTGCCTGCCTCCCTCCCTCCCTCCCACCTCCCCTTTTACCAAAGCAAGAAAACCCTCTCAACTCCCTCCCCAAATGACTAGTCACAATGTACATGCAGATTAAGCAGATTTTTTTTAAAGTTGAGCATTATTTTGGGGAATGCTTTCAATTCAAGTTTAAATTGTGGCAGAAAGTACCTTTTTTAAATCCCCAATGTCCACAGAGGCTGTTCATCCAAATCCAAAGAGCATCTGGGTAGTTATACCATTTACAAGGCTGGGATTCAGGTTTAAACTACTGAAGAGTTTGCTTGAGCTGCAAAAAGAACTGTTTGATCTACCTTTCTTTCTACGAACCAAGGCATAATCAGCAACCCACTTCCCATTGAACATGTGGAAAACATTTGGAGCATCCTAATCACATCCGGAAGTGGGGCACTCAGGATATTCAGCTTTGTATTATAATATGCACAAAGATGGTCTGGATTCTGAGACTTTTAATTAAATCGTGGATTGTGGCAGACATAATGTCCCAGAGAGCTCTATCTTCATCTATCTGTAAACTCCATATACAGCACCTTGCGTTGTATGGATCATGTGCTTCTAATTGCTCACTGCCACATCTGGGACTTGGTGACTTCTGTAGTGGCTGGAGTTTCACTTCACAGGACCAGGATTCAGTACACTGGGTATGAGGAAAATGACAGGAAAGGAAGCCATCAACTGACCATCCCAGAGAAGGAAGGAGGATTAAAGACATGATTTAAAAAAATATTGATACAAAAGAAGAATGGAAGGAATTAAAATCAGAGAAATCTGAATCAAATGAGAAAAAATAAATGAGAAGTAACAAAATGGTGGTGGGAGTAAAGAAGCAAGAGAAGTGGAGGGAAAAGGCAATGGAAGAACGAAGAGAGGAATTGAACTAACTGACCTTTGGGCTCGTGCTGAGGCTGCAGTGCTTTGGAACTCCATGGAATTACTCATCTTGAATTTCTTCTCTGTTAGTGAACGGCATTCCTAATGCAGCTCAGTGATTGTTAGTGTCAAAGCACGCCATGGTACAGATCCTGTTCTAACAAACAACAAACACAGTACTTCCTCACGTAAAGGAAGTAACATGGGAAGTTAGGAGACGTTAGGCATCTGCAGTGTGTGAAATGCATCAATGCTGATATATTGTGTATTCTAATGTAAGCTGATCTACCATGAGCAACTTCACTTTTTGGCATTGTGCAGATTTTTTACATGAACAACTTGCCCTTTTGTGCACTTTTTCTCTTGTCAGTTCTGCATACATAATTCTCCATGTAAGCCAGATTTATTGGAACAGCTATATAATTGAATCACAATGAATGTGTTTGAATCACTATATAACTATTATCACTAATATATAATTGAATCACAATGACTTGTTTGCTTGGAATATTGGATAAGGATATTTATTCATCGAGAACAGCATTTGTATGTTGGGTGGACCCACTTGATTGAGGATTCCTGTATACAGTAGAAGGGAATGTGAAACCGTTGTATTGAATCAGTTTGATGCTCTCTTGAGTTGTGAGCTTGGAGATGCATATGTTCTGGTGAATGGTAAGGATGCTTTCCTTGTGTGAGAGTCCTCTGTGCTGCACAGGTATCAGGGTTAGCAGCTGTGTACTGGGTGAGTTTTGAAGCTGTATTATAAACAGGAGATGAAAAACTACAACCACTCTTTAGAATTGTACCTGCTGTAGTTTGTGCCTGTGGGTGTAACACCAAGCTTGGTGTAACAGAGCTCAGCCTTGGCTGCTCTGGCTGTTTGGTGGGTGGGATCTGTTAACAAGATAACTCTACAGGGCCATTGAGCGAATTCTCATTCAATTCTTTCAATTGGGATATTGCCCAGCCGGTGCAGAAACCTTGTGTTATTATGCGATATCCTTGCAGTCTGTGTAAATATTAGCGGTCGCTTGTGAAATGCTTTGAATTTTAAGGTGAGAGTCCCGGCATTCAGTGATTTGAGTGACAAATCAGAATTGATTTATCTTTCCCTTTCTGATGAGAAAAACAAGATGACCAGTACTTGTCCGGCTGTGAATGGTCTGTTTCCGAGACATATCACTCGATTGTAATATAGTCTCTGATACAGTGGCAACGTTTGCAGTCCTTTCAACTCAGCAACATTGAAAAGCTCTGAATTGAAAAGGAAACAGGCTAGCCTTGAATGATTGATTTGCTGGCTTTATCTTAGCTTGTTCATTGACCGTGCTCTAGGTTTTTGTGAGTGAGCGAATGTGGACAAGCCTAGGACCAGTAGCAAATGTTGCTCTTGATGATTAATACATCATAATAATAATAGTCTTTGCATTTGATGTAGCATCTTATCATGTTATTGAGACGTCTCAAAAGTGCTTTACAGGATATACTGTGTAGTGGATTGACTGTGTATTTTGTGGGCAATGTGCAGCAGCCAGTTTTTGCAGAGCAATGTCCCACAAACAGCCATGAAGGTTATATTTTGAAGATTTGTTGGCCAGGACACCAGAAGAAATACCCTTCTCTAGTCAAATAGTGCCATGGGGTCTTTAACAACCACCTCGACAGGTAGTCATAACTTCAGTTTAATGGCTCACCCAAGGGATGGCACCTCCGACGCACACCCCATCCCCTCCCCCAGCTTAGACTATTTGATTTCATATCCTGAGGTGGAGCTTGAACCCACAACCTTTAATTCAGAGGCAAGAGTGAGCCAGGCTGAGACACATGATTGGTGTGATCATACACTATATAGTTTTGAAGCACTCTTTACAGTTTGTGTATGGTGATATGTTTAGTTTATCTGTAGGCAGTCATACATCTGAGGAAAACTCACCACAATTCAATAAGAATTGACAAATAGTTTCTGAAATACTCGTGCTTCATTTGTGACCCCTGATGGTGGTTGGTTAATGTGAGGTATGATGTTGCCACGACCTAACCCTCAGCCAGTGACATGAGTTTGGACAGTTACTTTACTGAAACAATCAATGTCCCAATGAATAGTTGAACTTGCCAGGAATTTATAATGTGCCATCAGTTTGTCTTTGTGAATATTGGGCACTTGTCTATTTATAAATGTTTAACACAGTTTGGGGATTCTGACAAGGAGATCATTTTGAAGCTAGCACTGTCTAGTTGCGTTTGGTGTTATTGTCCATTGCTTTTTAGTGGTTTGTTCATTGGTATTGTTAGAGTTGATTCTCATCAACACTCTCACATTATGTCCATAGCTAACAGTTGTTACAAAATGAGGAGAAGTGATGATATCTATTAAATTGTGAACTCTGGGATTTGCAATCTGCCCATTACAAGGCAAAATTGAGATTGACATGGTTTGTCTACAGGATCATTGTTGGATGGGAAGTTTGGCAATTTTGGATAGATGATAAGTATCAATTACCCATATGTTCACGCCTTTGTCACCTCAAGGCTGGACTATGGGAACTCTCTCCTCGCCGGCCTTCCCGCCACCTCCCTCCACAAGCTGCAGGTCATCCAGAACTCTGCAGCTCGTGTACTGTCCCGCACCAGGCTTCGGGACCACATCACTCCCACCCTCGCTCGCCTCCACTGGCTCCCCATCCCCCAGAGGATTGATTTCAGGATCCTCATCCTCACCTACAAGGCCATTCACGGCCTCGCTCCCTCCTACCTCTCCAACCTACTATCCCCCCACCTAGCTGCCTGTACCCTCCGTTCCTCTGGCTCCGGTCTGCTCCACGTCCCCCGCCCCAACCGCCCTACCATCGGTGGTCGGGCCTTCAGCCTCTCAGCCCCCAGGCTCTGGAACTCCATCCCCCAGTGCCTTCGCCTTGCTTCCTCCCTTTCCTCCTTCAAGGCCGGTCTCAAAACCTTTCTCTTTGACCGTGCCTTCAGCTCCCCTCTCGACTCTCTACCCCCTCCTCGCTCCCTCCCTTCCCTCCCCTCACCCTGACCATTTCCCCCCTCCTTGCTCCCTCCCCTCCCCCTGACCATTTCCCCCCTGCTCGGGTCATGACCCAACTGTGCAGCGCCTTGGGACGTCCTCCTGACGTGAAAGGCGCTTTATAAATGGAATCTTGTTGTTGTTGTTGTATGTGACATTTTCCTGTATTTCCTCCTCGACTTCCTGTTACTGGGAGTACAGAGTGCTGTTGCTGCTGACATACTCCCCAACTGCTTACTATAGTTCCATGGGATTCAATATCCAGGACTCAAAAGTGAGAGTCGCAGAATGAAATACTGGGTAAATGTAACAAAGCTGTTATTGCTAGCAGAATACTCAGAGTGTGAGATCTGAAACCCGGATTGTGGCCATGGAATGGAGACTTCCGTTGGATGTCCACGCCAGGGTTTCTGCATAAATCATGATCCGTATTCAGAATTCTACTTTATACATAACAGGAAATTTAAATTACAAGAAAATAAATCAATTTGTTTACCCAGAAGGCGGGACAGTAACAACAAATGATGCAATTTGTGTGTGATTTTTCATGTTTTGAGGGAAATTCCTGTTTCCTTCACGCAGTGATTGACTTCTTGAGGGTTATCCATTGATTATTTCATACGATAGTTACAATTTAAAGAGGGAGCTGAGCCAAACAGAGGGGCCAACTGTGCTGTAAACTCCATCAAAGTACTCTTCTGTAGAAATCTCTTAATAAGGATACTCAACAAGATCCTTTTATCCAGTGACTTTAGCAATCTAGCAAGTGTGCAGAATGAGTGAAGAATTGTCTCCTTATTTGAAGAGTTTCGTTGCTGATGAGCGCTCACAATTACAGTATCTTGTATTGCAGAGACTCTTTATTTACTGGACAGTAGAGTTTGATCTGCACCAGTAGTCTGACTCTTAAGAGAAGCTGTCATTTGTAAAATGGAGCACAAAAGATGCTGCTTGACAAGAGCCTAGCTCTTCCAGGCATATCTACTGCTCAGAACTATCCTTGTCAAATAGCTTATTAAGGTTCTGTACATTGACTGCTGTGATGTTGAATAGAATTACAATGTTATTTTTATATATATATTCCAGTTACCAGCAGTGGCACCAATGGTGTGAGCAAACAAACTGAAGAAGGAACCACGGCCTCTCCTAGAGCCCTGAATAGCTTGTCGGATACAGAGACTCCATCAATCAACCTATCCCCAGCCACCAGCACTCATGTGGTATGTAAAACGACTCTGAACAAAATGATTAATTAGCTACCAGTTATACATTATGTGTCTGGAAACATGTAGATATGGTTGCATGAGAAGCCAAGAGAAATAAATTGTATATAATGAATACACTGGACAAGTGGTGAATAATGAACTTACAAGTCACAAATGGTCAGTATCACAGACAGGAATGTTTTTACCACGTGTACAAAAAATTGTTTGAAGGCAAGAAACCAAAGTGTTACGGGGAGCATGAATGAGTACAATGTGCTGAAAGTGGTTATAGATTCATAGAAATTTCCAACAACTTTACATTTAGATAGCGCCTCTCACATTGGCAATTTACAGCCCATTAAGACTGCACGGCTCTCAGAGCAAGCTGATCATTCAATCCTGCTGCCTCGCTCTATCCCCACAACCCCTTCAAGCTTCTGTCTTTCATATACCTGTCTACTTCCCTCTTGACTTCCCAACTCTTCCTTCCACAAGGCTGGAGAAACTCTGGTCCACGCCTTTATCACCTCACGGCTGGACTATGGGAACTCTCTCCTCGCCGGCCTTTCCGGCCCTCCCTCCACACTGCAGGTCATTCAGAACTCTGCAGCTCGTGTACTGTCCCGCACCAGACACCGCGCCCACATCACTCCCACCCTCACCCTCGCCCTCGCCCTTGCCCTTACCCTCGCCCTCGCTCGCCTCCACTGGCTCCCCATCCCCCAGAGGATCGAATTCAAGATCCTCATCCTCACCTACAAAGCCATTCACGGCCTCGTTCCCTCCTACCTCTCGGACCTACTATCCCCCACGTACCTGCCCTTACCCTCCGTTCCTCTGGCTCCGGTCTGCTCCACATCCCCCGCCCCAACTGTCCTACCATCGGTGGCCGGGCCTTCAGCCTCTCAGCCCCTCGGCTCTGGAACTCCATCCCCCAGTGCCTTCGCTGCTTCCTCCCTTTCCTCCTTCAAGGCCGGTCTCAAGACCTTTCTCTTTGACCGTGCCTTCAGCTCCCCTCTTAACTCTCTACCCCCTCCTCGCTCCCTCCCTTCACTCCCCTCACTCTGACCATTTCCCCCCTGCTCGGGTCGCGACCAAGCTGTCCAGCGCCTTGGGACGTCCTCCGGATGTGAAAGGCGCTCTATAAATGCAATCATGTTGTTGTTGGAGAACTCTGCAGCTCGTAACCTCTCCCTCACCAGGCTCCGTGAGCTGATCATCTCCATCCTTGCCCGGTTTCATTGGCTCCTCATTCCCCAGAGTTTAAGATCCTTGTCCTCACTTCTAGATGTCTCAACGCCTTCCAATCTTGCTCCTCCCTACATCTGCGACCTACTAAAACCATATCAATCTGCCTGCTCCATCCAATCATTGGGGGCTGGCATGCTCTATGTTCCCCACCCTTCCTCCTCCACGATCGGCCATTGAGCCTTCAGCCTTGTTCCCCCAACCCTCTGGCTTCACTCTGTCCCTTGCTAAGGCCTGTCTCAAGAACTTATACTTTGACCATCCCTTCGATCATCCTCCCACCCCCCACTTGGATCCAACCCCCAGAGTGGGTGCAAACCCTTGACTGTCCAGTACCTTGGGACATCCTGAGGTGAAAAGCATTGTATAAATGCAATTTGTTGTTGTTGAAACCCACACTGGACTCTGGCTTTCCCCATCCTAACAACCCTCTGCGTGAAAAATATTCACCCAACTCTCCTTTTGCTGTTTTTGTGACTATCTTGTATCTGTGGTCCCTGGTCACTGACTCCCCTACTATTGGAAATGGGTTATTGTAAAGGTAGTAATAATAAAAATAATTCTTACATTTGAAATCAGGAGGATTTCTCAAATTGCTTCAAAGGATATGTTGTGAAGTGTAGTGAATCTGTAGTTGTGGACAAACATGGGAGCAGTATCCCACAAACAGCCATGAAGTGACTGACCAGTTTTATTTGGGGGATTTTTGGACCAGAGAAACTCCCTTTCTATGTGGAATTGCTGCCTTAATGCTTTATTATACAGTATAGAGCACAACAAGAGGTTATTGCACAATACTCCTCTGGGCAGATGCAGAAGCAAGAAATAGAATTTTAAGGAGGCCATTCGGCCCATCGTGTTTCTGCCAGCTCTTTGAAAAGAGCTTCCAAATCAACCCCACTCACCCGCTCTCTCCCCATAGCTCTGATCACCTCCACTCCCCCGCTCTCTCCCCATGGTCCTGATCAACCCCACTCCCCCGCTCTCTCCCCATAGCCCTGATCAACCCCACTCCCCCGCTCTCCCCCATAGCTCTGCAAACTTGTCCTCCCCAAATAATTATCTACTTCTCTCTTAGAAGCTGTTATTGAATCGGTTCCCACCGGCCTTTCAGGCCATGCATTTCAGATCCCAACAACTCGCTGTGTGAATAAAAATTTCCTCACCCCCTCCCCCTCTGTTTCTTTTAACAACTATTTTAAATCAATGTCCTCGGGTTACCGACCCACCCGCCAGTGGGAATAGTGTCTCCTTGTTCACTCTATCGAATCCCTTCATAATTTTGAAAACTTCTATTAAGTCTCCTCTTAACCTTCTCTGCTCCAAGGACAATAACCCTCACTTCTCTCGCCTCTCCTGATCACTGAAGTCCCTCATTCCTGGTATCATCCTGGTCAATCTCCTTTGCACCCTCTCCAATGCCTTGACATTCTTCCTAAAATGTGGGGCCCAGAACTGAACACGGTCTCTAGCTGAGGCCTAACCAGTGTTTATAAAGGTTCAAGATTGACTATATGATCCCCAGGTCTCTCTGTTCCTTCTCCCCCTTTAAGACTGTACCATCAGCTTATATTGCCTCTCCTCATTCTTCCTCCCAAATTGCATCACTTCACATTTCTCCACATTAACCGTCATCTGCCACGTGGGCTTTATTAACACATTTTGTCCCAGATTATAGTCTCTAAAAGTTTCCCCAATACTGACGTCTGGGTGACTGACCTGCAGTTCCCGGGTTTATCCTTCTGCCCCTTTTTGTACAGGGGAGTAACATTTGTAACCCTCCAGTTCTTCTGGTACCAACCCCAATATCCAAGGAGAATTGAAAGATTGTGGTCAGAGACTCCACTATTTCCAGCCTTACTTCCCTCAGTAACCGAGGATGCGTCCTGTCCGGACCGGGTGACTTATCCACCTTGAGCCCCGACAACCTTTTTAGTCCCTCCTCTCGGTATATTCTTATCTTATCCAATCTCTTTACCGTCTCCTCTGATACTGTGGCATTGGCTGGATCCTCTTCTTTTGTGAAGACAGATGCAAAGTCCTCATTCAGTACATCAGCCATGCCCTCTGCCTCCACAAGAAGATTTCCTCTTTGGTCCCTAATTGCACCCACCCTACCTCTCAGATTGGTGCTATACAAATATAATTTTGTTGTTGTCTCAAAGTGCTTCACAGAATATACTGTAATGTGTGCACAGCAGTGTCCCACAAACAGTCGTAGATTGAGTGACCATATTATTATTATTTTTAAAAGGGATTATTAATTGAAGGGATTGAAAGTGATCCGCCAGTTGCCTAACAACTGGGTTCCTACTTACTGCGAGGTAAACAGGGGCATGTGGGGTAAGGAAACTTGTTCAACGTTTCGCCCTGCCTGAGAATCGAATACAGGTCCGCTCACTTGCAAACTGAGGGCTCTAACCACGAGCTGCAGTCTCCACAATCAAGTAACAAAAAAGTTGGGCTTGTTTTTGCAAAAATAACAGACTTTGGAAATAAAATAGTGGGAAAAAAATCAAGATTATGAAAGGGATTTACAAAGTGCATTGTAAATTGATTGTGTGCATCGTAAATCCACTTTACTTCATTGTGGGAAAGGTTCAATTCCCGAACAAATTCCCAAAATAATCCTTGCATTTGATATTGCGCCTTATCACGTCTTCGAGACATCTCAAAGCGCTTCACAGGATATACTGCAAAGTAAATTGATTGTATATTTTGTGGGCGAAACGCAGCAGCCAATTGAGCACAGCAGCATCCCACAAATGTCACTCCTTTATCATCAGTCCTGCACATTTCCAGATATGGGGATATTTCCACATGTAGGTGGAACCTGTCTGCTTTTGATAATCTTAAGCATGATGATAGCTAGCCAAAACATATTATTTACAAAGTCCAACTAAACTGATTTATCTACAATTTCAGGAGAACACAAAAAAAGCAGTCTCGTCAGAACCCAAATGTGGTTCTGAAATTCTGGAGAAGAGCAAGAATGAGGACCAGCCAGCGGCACAGGCCAACTTTGTGTTTGGGGAGAATCTTCGTGATCGAGTGAAGGTACGTTAGTGACATCCTTCATTGTTCACTTAATCTCTCCAAACCGGCCTCCCAGTTTTGCTGATTCTTTTCCCAGCATTACCTGCATGAATCCCTCCAATCTTTCTTCCACCTCAGTCCACAGCACCAAGGCTGCCCCGGTCAAAATCATAATGACATTCTCTCTATCTGTGACCAGGGCTGTCACTGCCTCCTCAATCTCTCTCTGCCGCCTTCGGCACTCAAATCAGCCTGTCCTTCTCTACCCCTCTACTGACTGCCCCACTTTCTCAATTGTGGCCTGGTCTGGTTTCACTCTTACTTATCCCAGCAACGCCACTTTGTCTTCAAACGGTTTCTCCACCCACCTCATGCATGGCAATATTGCTCAGGGTCATCTCTTTAAAAGCTATATGCTCCCGCTTGGTCTCCTGATCCATAGACATGAGGTTCACTTACTCATGTATGTGGATGACACCAAAATGTATCTCTCTGCCTCCACCCTCGAATCCAGGACCAAGTCCTGGATGAGCTCTAGCTTCTTCCAGTTGAATGTCAAATTGACAGTCTCCTCTCAGCACCTGAGGTGAGAAGCTGCTGGAAGTATCAACCGGCACGGAAGCAAACTTGACCTCGCAGAGCTGGTTTGGAATCTCAGAGTCTTGTTTGATCCCTAACTGTACTTTATACCCCACATCCGTGCTTTGAGCAATTCAGCTTTCCCCCACCTCCGAAACATTGCCATCTTCTACCCTTGAGCAGCCTAGGCCCTTGTCCACACTTTTATGATGCCCAGGCTTCACTACACCACCTCTCTGTTTGCTGGACTTGCCAAGCTGCAGACTATCCAGACCTCTATCCAGTGCATGGCCTCTACAGTCCTTTTCCTCACCAGATTCCAAAGAGACTGTCATGAGGAATGTCATAGACAGTCCAGCACGAGAACAGGCCGTTCATCCCAAATAGAACATGCTGGTTTATATTCCATATGGACTCCTATACCCACCTTTTTCCTTCTCCCTCACATGGGCATCAAGTTTCCTTCTTAAATATGTTGATGTTTCTGTTTCAACCACAGCTTCCAGCAGTGAGTTCCACATTCTCATCACCATATACTTAAAGAAGTTCCTCCAAAACTCTCTTTTAGATCTACTAGTGATTATCTAGAAGAGATGATTTACTCACTTATTTGACTCTGGTGGTTGTTGCAGCATAGAACATTTTAAGGAAATTGTGCTGGTTTAACAATGGCAAACTAGATTATTTCTCAGTTGTTAACCTTTAGTAGAAATAGGATTTGCTGTCATCTCTTTGGGGGAAATGCACCTAGAATATTGTATTTTTTAAAAAAAAGCACTCAGAATTTTTGAATGTTTTCATTTGGTCCATTTAAAAATAATTAGTCAAGGACATGTGCAAAGGAAGGCTGCTAGATGGGATGGGTATAGAGCCAGGGATTGGGATTGCAGTTAGGATGGATGGCTTCTTAGAAGAGCAAACTTGAAAAAATCAGTCAAAGACCTTCTAGCATGTGGTACACGTTTATGGTTAATGATTTGGACTTGGATATTGGGATAATATATGTAATATTTGAAAATTGTCTCTGTTTCCTCCCCTGTGTATACATCACATGGTTTTCTTGAAAAAACCTTGGCTGCTTTACTCTGCCCAAATAATGACATCTTGAGCCAAAGGTAGAAACATTTGTATTTAATAAATTGCTATATGATCACATATACATTCAGTACGTCAGCCATCCCCTTTGCCTCCAGAAGAAGATTTCCTCTTTGGTCCCTAATTAGACCCACACTACCTTTGACTAACCTTTTATTCTTTATATGCTTATAAAATATCTTAGGGTTCCCTTTTATGTTACCCGCTAATCTTTTCTCATACAATCTCTTTGCGCCTCTTATGTCCTTTTTGAATTCTCCTCTGTACTTCCTATATTCTATTTGATTATCGTCTGTATTTTGGACCTGACATTTATCATAAGCAAAAACAGAGTCGCAGGTCAGGCAGCATCTACGGAGAAAGGAAAGTGAGTCAATGTTTTGGGTCCACGACCCTTCATCAGAACTGGAGCACATTGGGAAGGAGAGGCTTTTAAGGGCTGACAGAGAGGGGGGAGACAGGGCAAGGAAGACAAAGGAGAAAATGGGGTAGAGGACAGGGGATGATGGGTTAAAGAGGTGTTAATGATGCAAAACAAAGAGGGGAGAAATTGCAACAAAACAGGCCGACCAGAAGGAAAGGTGCGTCTGGGACCCAAATGATGTGGTGATGGTCACAGAAGAGGGGGAGGGGAAGGTGAGCTGTTATGGTCTGAAATTGTTGTAATCAATATGCTTATAAAATACTTTAGGGTTTCCTTTTATGTTACCAGTTAATCTTTTTTCATACAATCCCTTTGCCCCTCTTTTATCATAAGCCTCCTTTTCTGTTTTATTTTAATTCCAATTTCTTATTTCATCCAGGGAGATATGGATGCCTTCCTTTCCCATTTGTATTTGTTCTAAATAGGGGCATAGACTACAAAAGTCAGGAAGTTATGATGAACCTTTATATAAAACACTGGTGAGGGCTCAGGTAGAGACTGTGTTCAGTTTTGGGCCCCACACTTTAGGAAAGAAGTCAAGGCATTGGAGAGGGTGCAAAGGAGATTGACCAGGATGGTACCAGGAATGAGGGACTTCAATGATCAGGAGAGGCGAGAGAAGTGAGGGTTATTCTCCTTGGAGCAGAGAAGGTTAAGAGGAGACTTAATGGAAGTTTTCAAAATGATGAGGGGATTCGATAGGGTGAACAGGAGACACTATTCCCACTGGCGGGTGGATCGGTAACCCGAGGACACCGATTTAAAATAGTTGTTAAAAGAAACGGGGGGGGGGGGGAGGAGAAATGTTTTCACACAGCGAGTTGTTGGGATTGGAATGCCGATTCGATAACAACTTTTAAGAGAGAAGTAGATAATTATTTGGGGAGGACAAGTTTGCAGGATATGGGGAAAGAGTGGGGGGAGTGGGGTTGATCAGGACTATGGGGAAAGAGTGGGGGAGTGGGGTTGATCAGGGCTATGGGGAGAGAGCGGGGGGAGTGGGGTTGATCAGGGCTATGGGAAGAGAGCGGGGGGAGTGGGGTTGAATTGGAAGTTCTTTTCAAAGAACTGGCACGGACACGATGAGCCGAATGGCCTCTTTCTGTGCGGTATGATTCTATGATACATGATCACCTTTCACATAGGATAGCGTCTCAGAGGTCTTTACCTGCTTGATACATAAGAACATAACATAAGAACACAAGAAAAGATGAGAAAAGACCAAGGTCCATTTAGTACGCCTTCCACCTTCCTGGTGGTCAGATGACATATGTCCCAAACTACCAATATACTATATCCCATAATATTATTTCCTAAAAGGATACTGTCTAATCTGTGTTTGAAATAAATACAAAATCAGCACTGCAAATAGTGTAACAGCACTTCAGCAACAACAACAGCAAAATTACATTTGTATAGCGCCTTTCACGTCAGGAGGACATCCCAACAGTGACAGGATGACGAGACCAGTTGAGGTAGACACCACTATTTTCTGAGACATTAGTGATGTGTTGTGTTTCAGTTTATGGAGGCCAATAATGTTTCAAGTGATGTGAAGGGAGGGTCTACAGATGGAGAAATATCACCAGCAACCAACTACTTCCTCCAGTATATCAAGCAAAGTGCCACAGGGTAAGTAGTAATAATAATATTCCTCGCATTTGATATCCTTACATTTGACATTATCACGTTGTTGATATGTTTGAAAGCCCTTTACTGTAAAGTGGATTGACTGTGTATTTTGTGGGAGAAATGCAGCAGCTAGTTTGCACATAGCAACATTCCACGAACAGCTGTGGAGTGAGTGACCAATTTTATCTGGGGTTTGTTGGCCAGGCACTGGGAGAGACAAACTCTTCTATCGTTTTTTGAAAAGTGCCATGGGATCTTTAACATCCAGATGAGACCTCAGATTAATGTCTCATCCAGCGTACATACAGCCTTCTTATAACATTTGTTTGGGATCCATAAAATCCCACCCTGTGTGTATACAGGTTTTGACTGCGCATCTGGCGTAAGTGTGCTGGCCCCTTCTAAGTGCTCTGGGACACTGCCCAGTGTGGAGGGCACAAGTTGTTGTTGTACTAAAATGAAGAATGGACTTCTGGGCCTGTAGGGAATCATGTCACTTCCTGGGACGATGACAACAACAAATTACATTTGTATAGTGCCTATGGAAAGGCACTATACACATGTAAGTTGCTGTTGTTTTTGTGAAAGCAGGAAGTGACGGTGGTAATCTGTTGACACAGGAAGGTAGCGTGGCAAACACAGCAGCCATTTTACACAAAGCAGAATCCCACAACACACATGAAGTGAATCAATCTGGAGGGTTATCAGCCAGGATCCTGCACTGGGAGAAACTTCTCTTTTGAAATGCGTTGGGAGGGAGCGAGGGAGGAAGGGGAGCGATGGGAATGATTTCTCATGTAGGAAAAATGGGTTTGGAAATCGTGGTGGTTGATGTCCACTCTAGTGACAATTAGAGTTGAACTGTCTGAATTTTATCACAACGGTGACATTAGTTTTTGTTTCGCTTGTTTTGTAGCCCACCCTCCACAGAGAATGCTGAGAGCAATGAGGGAAGCCCCACGTTTGTCTTTGGGCAGAACATGAGTGAGAGGGTACTGGTGAGACACACACTCGGAAAAAATTTGTGAACTCCCATTGTGATGACAGCTCGTCATCCTCTGTCTGTCTCCCTCCCCTGTCCTTCCCCTGCAGGCTGCTCATTGCTAACCACAATGAGTGCCCTCCCACCTCTGTGCCACCTCTAGCCCCCACAGCCTCCTGCAGGCTGACAATGTCCCACTAAACCCGCCGCCTCTCGTCCCAGCGCATCCCTGACCCGAGCTGGCCTTCCCCCAAATGCCCCCCTCCTTCATCTCTGACATCTCAACTCTCTTTGCTTCCCTCTGCCTCTGCTCCGACCGCTTCATCATCCTAGGCCACTTCAACCTCCACTTCACCCCCTCTTGCTCCACCTCCTCAGACTTCTTCTCTCCCCTCTCCTCTCTCAACCTCTCCCTCCACATCCACTCTGCTACCCACACCCACGATCACCCGCTCGACCTGGTGATCACCCAGGGCCTCAGCATCTTAGATGTCACCATCACTGACAAGGCCATCTCTAACCACCATCTCCCTCAACTCTCCCGCTCTGTCCTTTCTCTCCGCCCTCCCCGTCTTCTATCTCTGCTTGACCCCCCCACTGCCTTCCTCTGCTCCAGCCTGGGAATCCTCCGCCGGGCTCATTGTGGCAGTCGGCGCTGGCTGTCCAGCAGCAGCCACACTGACTGCCTCATTCCCCACTACTGCCGCAAGCCACCCCGGACCCAGACCCGGGGGCTAACCTCCCTCATCCGCATCCCCACACTCCCTCGCAACCAACCCACTACCCGCTCCCATCCCACAAATCCCCCTGCCAACTGTCCACTCCGCATTGGACTTCAAAATGTCCGCTCCATCTGCCATCAGTGATCGCATCCTCGATAAGAACATTGACATCATGGCCCTCAATGAAACCTGGATCACCCCAGGTGACACCTTCCCCCTCACTGAGGCCACACCACCCAGCTACAGCTCCATGTCCCAACTGGTGTTGCCCTCATCTCCAGGGCGTCACTTGCCCTATCCCCCTACTCCGCTGGTTCATTCCCCTCTTTTGAACACCTTACCCTCTGCCATCGCTCTCGTCTCTCACTAAAAATTCTCCTAATTTACCGCCCACCAAAATCCTTCCCCCACCTTCATCTCTGACATCTCCACTCTCTTTGCTTCCCTCTGCCTCTGCTCCAACTGCCTCATCATCCTAGGCCACTTCAACCTCCACTTCACCCCCTCCTGCTCCATCTCCTCTCTCAACCTCTCCCTCCACATCCACTCTGCTACCCAAACCCACAGTCACCCGCTTGACCTGGTGATCACCCAGGGCCTCAGCATCTCGGATTCACCATCACTGACAAGGCCATCTCTGACCACCATCTCCCTCACCTCCCATATCCCTCTCCCCACTGCCTCCAAACCTACCACCATCTTCTACTATCCGTGGAAGAAGATCTCCCCGCAATCCCTCTCCTCTGCCCTGGAGCCCTCTGAACTCCTCTGGCCCACCTCCCGCACCAACCCATCCTCTGCGTTTACTCTCCTTCACAGCACCCTCTCCACCACACTCGACGCCCTTGCCCCATTCACCTCCTGAACTGCCTTTTATTCCTGATCCTCACCCTGGTTCGCCAGCCACGGCCGCTTGCTTAAGGGCCAGGTGCGGGCGGCCGAACGCACTTGGCTCAAATCCGGCCTAACGGTCCACCGGCACACCTGACTGGACCTCATCCAAACCCACCCCTCCACTCTTGTCTCGGCCAAATCGGCCTTCTATTCCAGGTTAATCCTGGAGGCGAAAGGCAATCCCATGCTCCTGTTCTCCACCACCAACTGGCTCCTCCGCCCTCACTGCCACGCCTCACAGATTCTTTCCTCCGACTCTCATGTGAGGAAATGCTGTACTTACTCGAGTCCAAAATTGAAGGAATCCGCTCAGCTGCCACTGCCCTCCCAACTTCCACCCGCTCTCTACCCCCACCCCACACTCCGACCACTACCCATCCCTCTTTCCACACCTTTGAACCTGTCAACTCCCTCCTCTGTCCTGCTCCCTGGACCCCATCCCCACCCCTCTCCTTAAATCCCAGCTCTACCTCCTTGCCTCCTTTTCAGCGCCTTAGGACATCCTCCCGACGTGAAAGGCGCTCTATAAATGGAATCTTATTGTTGTTGTTGCCCCACTACTCACCGACATCATCAACCTCTCCCTGTCATCTGGCACTGTTCCTTCCCCCCTCAAAACAGCCATTATCACACATACCTTGAAGAAACCTTCCCTTGACCCATCACAGCTATCCAGCTACCGGTCCATCTCAAATCTCCCTTTCCGATCCAAGTAAGTTTCCTTACTCCACACAGAGCCTAATAATAATCCTCCAAAACCAAAAACAATAATAAATTGGTTATTTTCATTCTATGACTGTTTGTGGGACATTGCTGTGCGCAATTGGCTGCCGCGTTCGCCCACAAATATGCAGTCAATTCACTTTACAGTGTGTTCTGTGAAGCGCTTTGGGACGTCCTCCCGACGTGAAAAGCGCTATATCAAATGCAAGGATTATTATTATTATTATTAAGGTCCTTAAGAGAGCCGTTGCCTCCGTGCTTCGCTCTTTCCTCTCCTCCCACTCCCTCCATGAACCCCTCCAATCGGGTTTCTGTGCTGCCCACAGCACGGAAACTGCTCTGGTCAAGGTCACAAATGACATCCTGACCAGGGCTCCCTCTGCCTCCTTGACCTCCTTGACCTCTCCGCTGCCTTTGATACTGTGGACTACTCAATCCTCCTCCACCGCCTCTCCTCCCACCTCAACCTTCAAGGTTCTGTTCTTGACTGGTTCAGGTCCTACCTTTCACACCACCTCCACTTCGTCTCTGCAAACGGCTTCTCCTCCAGCCTCCGCACCGTCTTGTGCGGTGTTCCTCAGGGCTCTGACCTCTGTCCCCTCCTCTTCACCCTCTACATGCTCTTTCTTGGTGACATCGTCCACAGACATGGGGGAAATTTCCACATATATGCGGATGACACACAACTTTATTTCTCTGCCTCCACCCTGAACTCCAGGACTACTGGGGTCCTGACCGACTGCCTGTCCGACATCAAGTCCTGGATGATGGACAACTTTCTCCAACTCAACGTCAGCAAGACCGAGGCCCTCCTGATTGGCTCATGCCAGCGCCTCCGCACCTCGGGCACTGGCAGCAACAGCCTCCACGGCTGCACACTCAACCTCACTGAGCCAGTCAGGAACCTGGGGGTCTTGTTTGACCCCGAACTGTCCTTTCTCCCCCACATCCACACCATGACCGGCACTGCCTACCACCACCGCCGCAACATTGCCAGACTCCGCCACTGCCTCACCCCTCAGGCCCCCAAACCCTCACCCACACATTCGTCACCTCAAGGCTCGATTATGGAAACTCCCTCCTCATCGGCCTTCCCAACTCTTCCCTTCACAAGCTGCAGATCATCCAAAGCTCTGCAGCTCGTGTAATGTCATGCACCAGCCTCCGTGACCCCATCACTCCCACCTTTGCCCGACTCCACTGGCTCCCTATCCCCCAGAGGATCGAGTTCAAGATCCTCATCCTCACCTTTAAGGCCATCCATGGCCTTGCCCCCTCCTACCTCTCTGACTTGCTGACTCCGTACCAACCTGCCCGCTCCCTCCGTCCATCGGGCTCCGGCTGCTCCATGTCTCCCGCCCGACCCACCCTACCATCGGTGGCCGGGCTTTCAACCTCTTTGCCCCACACTCTGGAACTCCATGCCGCGTCCCGTTGCCTCGCTTCCTCCCTCGCCTCCTTCAAGGCCGGTCTCAAGACCCTCCTCTTCGACCGTGCCTTTGGTCTCCCTCCCACCTCTCTGCCTTCCCTCACCCCTACACCACCCCTCCCCATGCTCGGATCCTGACTCTTGACTGTCCAGCACCTTGAGACGTCCTCCCGACGTAAAAGGCGCTCTATACATGTAATTCTGTTGTTGTTGTTGTCATTGCTTTTATTTATGGATGAGGTGATGGTGGTGATGATGGTGGTGATGATGATGGTGGTGATGAAGATGATGTGATGATGGTGATGATGATGGTGATGATGTGGTGATGATGGTGATGTGATGGTGATGATGTGATGATGATGGTGGTGATGATGATGATGTGATGATGGTGATGATAATGGTGATGATGTGGTGATGATGTGATGATGGTGATGGTGGTGATGATGGTGATGATGGTGATGATGTGATAATGTAATGGTGATGATGTGATGGTGATGAAGCGATGATGGTGATGATGCGATGGTGGTGATGATGTAATGAGTGGCAGAACATTAACGCCCGGAGCAGATTTATTTTGGGAATGGAATTTATTTATTTTATTTTTAAAACTGTCTGCAGTTTAACACGTGCAGTGAGTATAAGTAAAGTTCAGTCCAATGATCATTCTAGTGCATTAAAATGGAAAATAAAATAATTACACAGGAGAGCGGTGATCAAGCAATAATAATCCTTGCATTTGATATCACAATGTGCCTCAACTAAGCTCAACTAACTGAGGGCTTGGTTTTGCAGAGTCCGCCACGCTCAAGTGACTTGAGCAGTGAAGGGAGCAAAGACCAAGTATTTGGAGAAAGTGTGGCTGTTGCAGCTGGATCAGTGACTGAGCCCTCATCACAGGAAGCTACTCCTGAGAAAGGTAAGGCTTTTTGCAGCTTTCAAACTCTTCATTTTGCGGTGTGATTTAGCACTGTGTACTGTAAGTATGTATGTTTTATTTTGCAGTGTATCCTCATTCTAACACACAGATGTGAAATTGCTTATGAAGGGATGCACTCTGCAACTTGCGTGTTGTGTATGTGCATAGCGGACCTACTTATTTCTCACTGCCAACGTCATCATCCACATCACCACTGCCTGCCCCATTCCTGCTCATTTCTCCACCTTCCTTTCTTTCCCCTGTCTCACCTCAGGGTTCCATCCTCCATCTCCTTTTCACCATCTATATGCTCCCCTTGGTGACATCATCCGTAGACACCGGGTCCATTTCGCATGTATGTGGATGATACCTTAAGACCTTTGTTTTGGTGTAACACTGTTGTGAACTGACTACTCCTATTTATTAGCAGTAAACAGCGTGACTGAATCACTGGAGGAATCTGCAGCTGCTTATACTAAAGCAACGGCTAAGAAATGCTTGTTAGAAAAGGTGGAAGTTATCACTGGGGAGGAGGCGGAGAGTAACGTACTGCAGGTACGTGTTTGAAACCTTGATTCTGGCACTAATGCTGAATGGCTGTTTGTGGCACATTGCTGCCTGTAAGTTAACTGGTGCATTCGCTTACAAATCACAGTCACTACACTTCACAGATATTTTGTCAACAACAACAAATTGCATTTATATTGCGCATTTAACTTCAGGAGTACATCTAAGGCGCTGCACAGTCAAGTGAGGACAAACATCTTAAACTCCATCCCCTGGGGAATGGGGAGCCAGTGGAGCTGGGTGAGGATGGGTCGAAAGGCTTGTGAGGCCTAGTGCAGGAGATGGCATGAGCTGCAGAGTTCTGGATAGGCTACAGCTTGTTGAGAGAAGAGCTGGGAAGTCCGGCAAGCAGGAAGTTGTATTGTCAAGGCTGAATATGATGAAAGCATGGGGCTCGCAGCCCGAAGGGAGGCAGTGGTGGAGACGGACAATGTTATGGAGGTGGGGTAAAGCTGAGCGGTCAGGGCACGGATGTGGGGTTTAAAGTCACTGAGGTTCTGTACTTGAATGGAGAAGTGGAGAGTGCATCCATGTAGACTGATCCTGCTGTGCCTGAAGTGAGAAGGCACTGTCGGTGGCTAATCAGCAATCAGCAAGATTCAGCTAGAGAAAGTTGACTCCAGGATTTGGATGTCTGTTGTCAATTGGTCAGGATTACAGTGAAGGACGGTGACCAACGATGTAAGGTCGTTGCGGGAAGTGGGTCAGAGGGGCAGGAGTTCAGATGATGAATTCAACAGAGAGGGAATGGGCACGATTATTTTCTGTCGGTGCAAAAGGACGTAGATTGGTTGACGGGGAGTGGAGAGAAAGAGTTGGTGTCATCCTCATACATGTGGAAGTTAATCCCATGCCTGCGGATGACATCACTGAGCGGGAGCATGTAGATATGAAAGAGAGGACCAAGGATAGAGCCCTGAGGAACGCTGCACATGATGGTGTGAGGCGGGAGAAGAATCCCTTGACAGATACAAAGTGAAGATGCTGGGATAGGGTCAGAATGAAACCAAAAAGGGACAGAATGTGAAGGTGGAGCTGAGAGGAGAGGCTGCGAAGGATACTGTGATTGACAATGTCGCAAAGAGGTCAAGAAGGATGAAAAGGCAGAGAGTGCTCTGATCACAGATAGAAAGAATATCATTTGTGATTTTGACCAGGGTGTGGGCAGCATGCAATCTGGTTTGGGGGATTTCACTGAAGGGAAAGGAAAGAGAAAATCTGGGAAGCAACGACTCATTCAAGTACCTTGGAGAGGAAAGGGAGGTTGGATAGGGAGGACGGTAGTTAGGGAGCCGGGATAGGATGTGTAGAGGTTTTTTGAGGATGGGAGTGATGACAGTTTAGAAGGGTTTTAATACCTGTACCAGTGGATAGAGAAGTTGATGATGTCTGTTAGCAGGAAGGGCATGAAGGTGATGCTAGGGAGTCAGGATGGTAGGGAACACGTGCAAAAGATAGGGATGAAAAAGATATTGTCTATGTGGAGGCCGGAGGCGAGGGGGTGGCAGCAGCAAAGGCAGAGGCAGCAGAGCGGATCCTCTCCATTTTGGACTTGAGAGAGAGATCATCTCGCATTTGGTGGTGATTGGTGGTGGAGATAAGAAACTTGGGGTTGTCCTTGATCTCCAAGTTGATCCTGGAGTAGATGATCGAGCGATTTGGCTGAGATGAGGGCAGAGCTTTGATGCAATCCAGCCAAATCCAACTGTTGGGCCATTGTGTTGGATTTGAGCCAGGTAAATTCAGCGGCACCTACCTGTGACTTGAGGGAGCGGAGATGGCTGGTGTACCAGGGCAACAACGGAAGGAAGAGGGAGGTGATGGGTTCGAGGGTGTTGAGGACATTATTGAGGATGTTATGAAGGACAGTGACCAAGGATGTAAGGTCATTGTGGGAATTGGGTCAGAGGGGCAGGGGTTCAAATGATCTGACTTCAACAGAGAGGGAATGGGCGTGATTATGCTTCTGTCGGTGCAGAAGGAAGTAGGTTGGTTGGTGGGGAGTGGGATGGAGGAGTTAAGGGAAATGAAGTACTGGTCTAAGATGCCTTTGTGGATGAAGGTGATGTCCGAGAGGCGTTGGCTCATCAGCAAGGGGGTGACCGTGAGGTTGGGTGGCGGAATTAATGTGGAAGGATTGATTGAGAGAAGGGAGGAGAAATCAAAGAGAAATGAAGGTTAAAGTCACCCAAGAAGAGGAGGTGTCGGAGCAGAGTCAGGGAAGTTAGAAGGTGGAGATGTTGGTGAGAAAGGAGCTGGAGGGTTTGGGGGAAACGATAGATAAGGAGAAAGTTTAGGGAGAGATTGGAGGGATGATAAAAGATTGAGGTGCTCAAAGGAGGAAAAGGTTCCTGAGACCTGGAGATGAGAGTTACACCACTGCCACGATGGTTCGGTTGGGTTGTGATAGGTGAAACCAAGTGGGATTGCCTCAGTGAGGAGGAAGGTGTTGCCGAGAGTGACACAGGTTTCAGTGAGAGCAAAAATGTCAATGTTTTCGTCAGGAAAGTGATCTGTGGACAGGGCTTTGTTGGAAGAGAACAGTCAGTTTGCAGAGCAAAGTGGAGGGGACAGGCAACAGAGGAATATGCAGGACGAGGGAGGATTGACAAGAAGGGTGGGGATGTGGATGAGGGAAGAGAGGTTTATGCTCGGGAGCTGGGATCAGTGGGCTTTGTGGTGAAAATGTGGGCTGGGCAGTCAGGGTGGCTGTTGTCAGACACTTAGCGATGTGTGCCACAGAGGGAGGTCCAGGAAGGCGAGGAGCCGGGGAGGGTGGTAGGAGAGGACCACTGACCGGGAATACAACAACAACTTGCAGCAACAACAACAACTTGAATTTATATAGTGCCCTCCACGCCGAACGGCGTCTCAGAGCGCTTCACAGTAACGGATCCCGGGGCTGAGCCAAGGGGAGGGGGAGGAGCCGGGGGGAGGGGGAGGAGCTGGGGGGGAAGGGGAGGAGCGGGGGGGGGGGAGGGGAGGAGCTGGGGGGAGGGGAGGAGCCAGGGGGAGGAGCGGGGCGGAAGGGGAGGAGCTGGGGGGAGGGGAGGTGCTGGGGGGAGGGGGAGGAGCCGGGGGGAGGAGGGGGAGGGGGGTGGAGCTGGGGGGAGGAGCCTAGGGGGAGGAGCCAGGGGAGGAGCCAGGGGGAGGAGCCGGGGGAGGAGCCAGGGGGAGGAGCCGGGGGGGAGGGGGAGGAAGGTGAGACCTGAAAATGGGAAGAGAGGGAGCGAGGCGACGGGATGAGGAAGGGAGTTCCAGAGCCTCGGGGCATAGTCGCTGAAAGCACGGCCGCCGAGGGTGGAGCGGAAGACTCGGGGGACGCGGAGGAAGCCAGACCCGGAGGTAACCAGCAAAATGAAACTAAACTCATTAAGAGCGTGAAAAAGGAGTATGAGGGTAAGCTAGCTAGGAACATTATTAAGTCGTGGAGTTGAGGGTAGAGGAGGAAAGGTAGAGTTGGGTGTCATCCACATACGTGTGGAAGTTAACTCCATGTCTACGGATGATGTCACCACAGGGGGAGCATATAGAGGGTGAAGAGGGGGGGACCGAGGACAGAGCCCTGAGGGACACCGCACGAGACAGTGCGGGGGGTGGAGGAAAAGCCATTTGTGGAAACAAAGTGAAGACGGTGGGAGAGGTACGACCTAAACCACTCAAGGACAGGGCCTTGAAGGTTGAGGTGGGAGGACAAGTGGTGGAGGAGGATAGCGTGGTCGACCGTATCGAATGCTGCCGATAGGTCGAGGAGGATGAGGAGGCAGAGGGAGCTCTGGTCACAGATGGTCAGGATGTCATTGGTGACATCGGCCCGCACCTGGCTCTTCAGTGAGCGGAGGTGGGTGGTGAACCAGGGGGAGGAGCGAGAGTAGGAGACAGTACGGGAGGTGATGGGGGCAAGAGTATTGAGTGTGGAGGAGAGGGTGTTGTGGAGGAGGGTGAGAGCAGAAGAGGGGTCAGTGAGGGATGAAGGCCATAGGGAAGGAGTTCAGAGGACTCCAAGGCAGTAGTTACGGATTGTGGGGGTAACTTCTTCCAGAGGTGGTAGAAGATGGTGGTGGGTCTGGTGGAGGTGTGGAGGGGGGGTGGAGGTGGTGAAGGAGATGAAGTGGTGATCGGAGACGGCCTTGTTGGTAATGGTGACACTGAGGCCCCGGGTGATCACCAAATCGAGTGGGTGGCCGTGACTGTGAGTGGCGGAGTTGATGTGGAGGGAGAGGTTGAGTGAGGAGAACAGGGAGGAGAAGTCCGAGGAGATGGAGCAGGAGGGGGTGAAGTGCAGGTTGAAGTCGCCCAGGATGATGAGGCGATCAGAGCAGAGGCAGAGAGATGTTAGTAGGGTAGAAATATCGGAGATGAAGGTGGGAGAGGTTTTAGGGGCCGGTAGAGGAGGAGGATTTTGAGTGAGAGGAAGGAGGGGTGGGAGAGGGTGAGGTGCTCAAAAGAGGGGAAAGAGCCAGAGGAGTAGGGGGAGAGGGCAAGTGGTGTCCTTGAGATAAGGGTACACACCGCCGCGGCGGTTGGGGTGAGGGATGTGGTGGGAGGTGTAGTGCGTGGTGTAGCCTCCGTGAGGGGGAAGGTTTCCGTTAAGGCCATAATGTCAACGCTCTCATCAAGGATGAGATCGTTGATGACCAGGGCCTTGTTACAGAGGGAGCAGACGTTTTGTAGTCCGAAGTGGAGGGAGCGGTTGACAGAAGGGTGTGTGGGGAGGGAGGGGGGTCCGGGCTGTGGGCCAGGGGTGGGGAGAATGGGGATGAGGGAGGTGAGGTTGGCTCCCCGGGTCTGTGTCCGGGGTGGCTGGCGAGTGTGGTGGGGAATGGGGCAGTCGGTGTGGCTGCTGCTGGACAGCCAACGGCGAGTGCCGCGGTGAGCCCGGCGGAGGGTTCCCAGGGTGGAACAGAGGGAGGTTGTGGGAGAGTCAAGTGGGGATAGAAGGCGAGAGGGACGGAGAGAGAGGAGGACAGAGCGGGAGAGATGCAGAGGGGGGAGGGTTTGGGGTTTGGGAGGAGAGAGGAGAGGGTTGGGAGGGAGGGGGTGAGGGGGCAGAGCGGCAGCCATAATGCGCATGCGGGGACAGGGAGAAAGCGGTCAGGTGGATGGCACTAGCCCATGGGCTGGGGCAGCCAACCCAACAGGACCATGGTGGTCCCTGGGTGGCCGCAAAGGTTTTTTTTTTGTTTGTTTGCGCGCGCACAAACAAGGACATCGAAGTTAATATATCTAAATTTGTGGATGACACAAAACTAGGAGGAAGTGTCAACACAGAGGACGACATTAAAAAAATGCAGCAAAACATAGATAGGTGATTGGGCAGGTAGGTGGCAGATGAATTATAACGTAGGGAAGTGCGAAGTCATCCACCTCGGGAGCAAAAACAGGAGAACGGGTTATTTTTTAGAAGGGGAGAGATTGGAATGTGTTGGCGTCCAGAGGGACTCGGGTGTCCTTGTACACCAATCACAGAAAGTTAGTCTGCAGGTGCAGCAGCAATTAGGAAGGCGAACGGTGTGTTAGCGTTCATTACGAAAGGATTAGAGTATAAGAGTAGGGAAGTCTCGCTGCAACTGTATAGGGCCCTGTGAGACCACACCTGGAATACTGTGTGCAGTTTTGGTCTCCTTATTTAAGGAAGGATGTACTTGCCTTAGAGGGGGTCCAGGATAGATTTACTGGGTTAGTACCAGGGATGAAGGGGTTGAGTTACGAGGATAAGTTGACCAATTTGGGCCTATATTCTCTAGAATGCAGAAGAATTAGAGGTGATCTTATAGAAACCTATAAGATCATCAAAGGGCAATGATAGAGTAGATAGTGGGAGATTGTTTCCCCGGTTGGAGAAACTAAAACCAGGGGTCACAACCTTAAAATCAGAGGCAGCCCTTTCGCACTGAGTTGAGGAAGAACTTCTTCACTCAAAGGGCAGTGAATGGATGGAACTCACTATCCCAAAGGGCTGTTGACGCTCAGTCCTTGAACATATTCAAGACTGAGATAGATATGTTTCGCATTGCAAAAGGGATTAAGGGATATGGGGATGAGGCGGGGTCAGGCTATTAGCTGGAGTTAGATTAAATCAGCCGTGATTGAATGGCGGGGCAGGCTCGAAGGGCCGAATGGCCTCCTCCTGTTCCTACATGTTATGTTCTGAACGAAGGCAATGGGTACTGTTGTGAGGAGAGAGGTCAGAGAGGTCGGGGGGTGCAGAGGAGTGCAGGGACTTGAATACAAGGGTGAGGACCTTGAAGTCGATCCTCTCTGGGATAGCCAGTGCAGTCTGGCAAGGACTGGGGTGATCGGGGAGCGGAGTTTCGTGCGGATGAGAATGCGGGCGCAGAGTTCTGAATGATTTGGATTTTATGGATGGTAGTGGATGGCAGACCGGTACTTATATAGCCCCTCACACGGGGCGGCCCCCCCACACAGGGTTTGTATCGTATTCCCTTGAGTTGAGGCTGGTCTGCTTGAGGTGTTTAAAATAATAAAGGGATTGGATAGGGCAGCGACAGAGCAACTATTTCCTCTGGTGGGGAATCCAGAACAAGAGGCATCATCTTAAAATTAGAGCCAGGCCATTTCGGGGTGAAATCAGTGGCATTTTTTCATCCAAAGGCTAGTTGAAATCTGGAACCCTCTCCCCCAAAAGGTGGGGGATGCTGAATCCATTCACGTTTTCAAGACTGAGGTGGACAGATATTTGTTAGATCAGGTTATCAAGGGTTAGGGGCAAGGACAGGTAATTGGAGTTGAGGTACAGACCAGCCATGATCTAATAGAATGAAATTGTGTGTATGGGAGAGAGATTCTCTTATAATAATAATGATAATAATCCTTGCATTTGATATAGAGCTTTTCACATCTTCTACACGACTCAAAGTGCTTTACAGAATATACTTCTGTTATTACTAGTATTACTATTGTCCAAACTTCAGAAAATACTGAGGTGAAATATTTAAGATTCTCTGTTGTAGAACCGTGGACACCTGGAGCACTGTAGGCCATTCAGCCATTCTTGTCAGTGCTGACTTTGAAAGAACAATTCATTCAGTTCTGTTTAACAGCCTTCTTCCCATAACCCCTAAAGTGATTCCTTTATGTTTTAATAATCCTTGCATTTGATATTATGACTTTCACGCCAGGAGAATATCTCAAAATACTTCACAAGATTTACTATAAAGTGTAGTAACTGTATTTTGTAGGCAGTATTTTTAAATGTTAACAACAACTTGCATTTACGTGTCACAGAACATTCCAGAGAGATGGGATCACACGTTGATTAGGAAGGAGGGGGAGATAACCACGGTACAGTCAAAGCGATTGATTTCAGGTGGGATTTAAAGACCGACTGAGAGGAGGGTGAAGCAACAACAGCAACTTGTATGAAGAGGATGATCTTCAGACATGATCTGAAAAAGGGGAAGGCGGGGGCAGAGTTCCCAAATTTTGGATTTGTAGACAAGGGTGAGAAAGTTAATCGTTCTGTGATAGGGAGGCAGTGGAGCCGGGGCGAGGGCTGGTTCGATCGGGGTATGGAATTTATAGAGCGGGTGAGTGTACGGGCGGTAGAGTTCTGGATTAGTTGAATTTTGTGGATAGTTGAGCTGGGAATAATCAAAATGGGAGGTGACTTTGGGTGAGGCTGAGGGGGAGGGGCTGGAAGGGGCTGAGGGGGAGGGGCTGGAAGGGGCTGAGGGGGAGGGGCTGGAAGGGGCTGAGGGGGAGGGGCTGGAAGGGGCTGAGGGGGTGGGGCTGGAAGGGGCTGAGGGGGAGGGGCTGAAGGCTTGGCCACCGGAAGGGGGTGGATTGGGCAGTGAGGAAACGGAGAGAAGAAAAGATTCATAGAGAAAGACTGATAAAAGAGAGACGGACAGAGTAAGACACAGACAGAACAAACCACACGGGCATGGAATAGACACGGAGAGAGGGACAGAGGCAGGCAGTGAGGGAGAGAAGGATAAAGGTACATAGAGACAAGTGGGAGACAAAGATTCTTACAAACAAAATGTACTTTTTATATTTCACTACGAACAGCTCCCACTTACAGAACCGCCTTCCCAAGTCTGTCCTCTGGGATGGGGTGTCTGGTGTTCTATGCTGAGTGTGAACACATGCCATCTGCTTTACTTCAACATATTCCTTATGATTTCAGATGCAATGCAAGCTTTTTGTGTTTGACAAGACCTCACAGTCCTGGGTAGAGAGAGGACGAGGTCTCCTTAGACTCAATGACATGGCGTCTACTGAGGATGGGACGTTGCAGTCCAGGCTAGGTATGAGTTCACACACACGGCAGGCTCTGGGATCCTGCCTATGCGGGTTAGTTAAGAAATGTTGAGTTTCCTGTAAGCGCGAGTTCTTACTTCCTTTGAAGTTTAAACAATTCCCATCTTCTCAATCCTGCAGGTATTCTAGAAAACATTCAAAATCCTGCTGAGGTTTCTCTGATTGTTTTTAAGTTCCCCCCCACCCCCCAGCCCAGACCGGCAGTGTTATTTATCACAGAGGTCTTCTGCTCTAACTCTGTGGCAGGACCTCCCACCTGCTCTCCGTTTACAGTAGAGATCATAATATCCAAACTTAATTGGGACCAACTGCAATGTGAATATGAAGCCAATGCAGTGATGGAGTGCAGTACTCGCCCAAACCAGCAGCAGGTTTATTGTCAACAGCCCAGGCTGACCCTCCATTACAGTGGTGGGAGAGCACTGCTTTGTCTTTAGATGAGACATTGAACCAAGGACCCAAAGGCTATTTAGCCTATTAAAGATCCCATGGCACTGTTGAAAAAGAGAAGGGAGTGGTTGTGGGTGGGTGAGGGGGAGATAAGGCCTGGCATTGTGTGTGTGGGGGGATGCGCATGGGGGGGCTGTGTGTGTGGGGGGTGCTATGTGTGGGGGGTGCTGTGTGTGTGTATAGGGTGGTGGGTGGGGGTTGACTGGGAATGTACATGAAGCCCTGATGCTGTTACAGGGCTGTATGTTTTGTGTTGGCAGTGATGCGGACCCAGGGCAGCCTGCGCCTGATCCTCAACACTAAGCTGTGGGCCCAGATGCAGATTGACAAAGCCAGTGAGAAGAGCATACGCATCACAGCCATGGATGCTGAGGACCAGGGGGTCAAAGTCTTCCTCATCTCGGTATGTCTGTCTGTCTCGTACCTAGCCACACTCTGAGAAGGAACTTGCGTGAGAGAGGAGCAAAGGTTCCCACTCTGTTGTGCTGTTCAAAAAACGTTTAATCATTCAGGAAAAGGGCTAAGCAAACCACTGGGATGTTCCTCAATCGGAAGTCTCCCCCCGATCCCCCTCTCACCCCGATCCCCCTCTCTACTCCCAATCCCCCTCTCTCCCCCCGACCCCCCTCTCTCTTCTCCAGACCCCTCTCTCTCCCTCCAAACCCCTCTCTCCCTTCCCCTGATCCCCCTCGTTCCCTCTTACCCCTCGCTCTTTATCCAACCTCCCTCTCTCCTTCTGACCCCGCTCACTCTCTCTCCTTGACCCCTCTTTCTCTCTCCCGTGACCCCGCTCCCTCTCCCCTGACCCCACTCTCTCTCCCTGACCCCTCTTTCCCTGACTCTCTCTCCCCCTGACCCCAATCTCTCTCTCCGCCCGACCCCCTTCTCGCTCCCTCTGACCCCTCTCTCTCTCCCCTGAACCCTCTCTCCCCCTAATCCCTCGCTCTCTCTCCCCCCCGACCCTTCCCTCTCTCTCCTCCTTACCCCTTTGTCTTCTGCCCCTGACCGCCCCTTCTCTTTCTTGCCCCGGTGCCTCTCTCTCCGCCCGGCCCCTCTCTCTCCCCCAAGCCCTTCTCTCTCACCCCGACCTCTCTTTCCCCCCCAACTTCTCTCTCTCTCTCCCCCCCGACCTCTCTCTCCCCCTGACCTCTTTCTCCCCGCGACCTCTCTCTTCCCCCCCCCACCTCTCTCCCCCCTCCGACCTCTCTTTCCCCCTCCGACCCCCCATCTTTCTCCCCTTGACCCCCCCCTCCCTCCACTGACCCCTCTCTCTGTGAAAGGTTGGCAGCTTTTTTACAGCTGATCCTATAAGCTCAACTTCAGCAACACACGTTTTACACAGAACAACAACAAATTATATTTCTATAGAGCCTTTCACGTCAAGAGGACGACCCAAAGTGCCGAAAACCCGCGAGGTTCCGGTATTAAAGGCCGGGACTAGTGGCTGAAACCTTCCCTCAACTCTAGTGGACGTATCTGGTTAGCCGGGTGTCAGACACATGCAGAAGCCCAAGCTCGGGCTTTAGAGTTTCTGGCGAGTTTTCGATGCAAGTTTTGGTGAGAGCCAATGCTGTGACAATGCACACCGCCAGCCCCCCCCCCCCCCCCCCGGACACCACTGAGCTCAGGCCAATGCCACACCTCACAGCCTTCTGATCCTGGGGTGAGGGGCTGGAGTGGGGGGAGGGGCTGGTATCATGGGCAGGGGGAGGGGCTGGTATCATGGGGAGGGGCTGGAGTGGGGGAAAGGGCTGGGGTCATGGGCAGGGGGAGGGGCTGGAATCATTGACGGGGGAGGTGCTGGAATCATGGGGAGGGGCTGGAGTGGGGGAAGGGGCTGGGGTCATGGGGAGGGGCTGGAGCAGGGGGAGGGGCTGGAGTGTGGGGAGGGGCTGGAGAGGGGCTGGTGTCATGGGGAGGGGCTGGAGTGGGGGGAGGGCTGGTGTCATGGGGAGGGGCTGGAGCAGTGGGAGGGGCTGGAGCAGGGGGAGGGGCTGGAGTGGGGGGAGGGGCCGGTGATTTGTGCACACGGTCACTTCACATCTGTCCATTGGAATGTCCGTGAGCCACAACACTGACGTCCGTCGGGCACTTTGAGACTCTCAGTGAAGATGGGGTGCAGTGGTCAGTATTAATGTGCCCCCCCCCCCCCAGGCCAGCTCCAAGGACGCGGGGCAACTGTACTCAGCACTACATCACCGGATTTTGGCATTGCGGAGTCGTTCTGAACAGGAATTGGAGCCACTGTGCACAGTCTCAGAATCGGGAGCGACGCGATTAAATGAGGAGGACAGTGATGAAGATGATGATGATGATGGCGTTATCGTCCCTGCGACATCGAGTGGTGAGCAACAACAACAACTTGCATTTATACATCCCGGGTGGCGTTCCAGAGCACGTTAGTGACCGATTACAGTCATTGCGTTATCAGACCAGGGTGTGTGTGTACCCAGGATGTGTGTGTCTGTCTCTGTACCCAGGGGTGTGTGTCCCAGGGGTGTATTTGTGTGTATCCAGCAGTGTGTGTCCCAGGGGTGTGTTTGTGTGTGTATACCCAGGGTTGTGTGTGTGTATACCCAGGGTTGTGTGTGTGTACCCAGGGTTGTGTGCGTGTGTACCCAGGGATGTGTGCGTGTGTACCCAGGGATGTGTGTTGTGTGTACCCAGGGGTGTGTGTGTGTACCCAGGGCTGTGTGAGTGTGTACCCAGGGCTGTGTGTGTATGTGTGTACCCAGGGTTGTGTGTGTGTATGTGTGTACACAGGGCTGTGAGTGTGTGTACCCAGGGCTGTAAGTGTGTGAACCCAGGGTTGTGTGTGTGGGTGTACCCATGTGTGTGTGTGTGTGTTGTGTATGCAGGCGTGTGTGTACCTAGGTGTGTCTATACCCAGAGGTGTGCATGTGTACCTGGGGGTGTGCATGTGTACCTGTGTGTGTGTGTACTTGGGCGGGGGTGTGTGTTCCCAGGGGTGTGTGTGTACCCAGAGGTGTGTGTGTACCCAGGGATGTGCGTTTATGTACCCACAGGTGTGTGTGTGTGTGTGTGTACCCAGGGGGGTGTATGTGTGTACCCAGGGGTGTGTGTGTGTGTACCCAGGGGTGTGTGTGTGTACCCAAGGATGTGAGTGTGTGTGTACCCAGGGGTGTGAGTGTATGTGTGTACGCAAGGGTGTAAGTGTATGTGTGTACCCAGGGTTCTGTATGTGTGTACCCAGGAGTGTGTGTACCCAAGGGTATGTGTGTGTACCCAGGGGTGTGTGTGTACACCCAGGGTTATGTGTATGTGTGTAGTCAGGTGTGTGTGTGTGTCCAGGTTTATGTGTGTGTGTACCCAGGTATGTGTGTACCCAGAGGTGTGCATGTGTACCCGGGGGTGTATGTGTATGTGAGTGTACCCAGTGGCGTGTGTCTGTGTGTGTACCCAGGGGTGTATGTGTGTACCCAGGGGTGCGTTTGTGTACCCAGGTGTGTATGTATTCAGGGGTCTGTGTATGTGTATCCAGGGGTCTGTGTGTGTGTACCCAGAGGTGTGCATGTGTACCCGTGTGTGTGTGTGTACTTGGGCGGGTGTGTGCGTACCCAGGGGTGTGTGTGTATCCAGGTGTGTGTGTGTTCCCAGGGATGTGTGTGTACCCAGAGGTGAGTGTGTACCCAGGGGTATGTGGTGTATACCCAGGGATGTGCGTGTATGTACCCACAGGTGTGTGTGTGTGTACCCAGGGGTGTGTGTGTACACCCAGGGTTATGTGTATGTGTGTAGTCAGGTGTGTGTGTGTGTCCAGGTTTATGTGTGTGTGTACCCAGGTATGTGTGTACCCAGAGGTGTGCATGTGTACCCGGGGGTGTATGTGTATGTGAGTGTACCCAGTGGCGTGTGTCTGTGTGTGTACCCAGGGGTGTATGTGTGTACCCAGGGGTGCGTTTGTGTACCCAGGTGTGTATGTATTCAGGGGTCTGTGTATGTGTATCCAGGGGTCTGTGTGTGTGTACCCAGAGGTGTGCATGTGTACCCGTGTGTGTGTGTGTACTTGGGCGGGTGTGTGCGTACCCAGGGGTGTGTGTGTATCCAGGTGTGTGTGTGTTCCCAGGGATGTGTGTGTACCCAGAGGTGAGTGTGTACCCAGGGGTATGTGGTGTATACCCAGGGATGTGCGTGTATGTACCCACAGGTGTGTGTGTGTGTACCCAGGGGATGTATGTGTGTACCGAGGGGGGTGTATGTGTGTACTCAGGGGTGTGTGTGTGTGTACCCAGGGGTGAGTGTGTGTACCGAGGGCTGTGAGTGTGTGTACCCAGGGCTGTGAGTGTGTGTACCCAGGTGTGTGTGTACCCAGAGGTGTGCATGTGTACCCGGGGGTGTATGTGTATGTGAGTGTAGCCAGTGGCGTGTGTATGTGTCTGTGTGTGTACCCAGGGGTGTATGTGTGTACCCAGGGGTGCGTTTGTGTACCCAGGTGTGTGTGTACCCAGGGGTCTGTGTGTGTGTACCCAGGGGTGTGTGTGTATACCCAGGGGTGTATGTGAGTATACCCAGTGGTGTGTGTGTGTGTACCCAGGGGTGCATGTGTGTGTACCCAGGGGTGCATGTGTGTGTACCCAGGGGTGCATGTGTGTGTGTGTACCCAGGGGTGCATGTGTGTGTACCCAGGGGTGCATGTGTGTGTGTGTACCCCAGGGGTGCTTGTGTGTGTACCCCAGGGGTGCTTGTGTGTGTACCCCAGGGGCGCGCGTGTGTGAAGCCAGGAGCGCGCATTTGTGAACCCAGGGGCCCGCGTGTGCGAACCCAGGGGTGTGAGTGTGAGTACCCACAGGGGGTATGGGTGTGTGTGTACTTACCTAGGGATGTATGTGTATCCAGGGGTGTATTTTTGTTTGTGTGTGTGTTTGTGTGTGCGTACCTACGGGTATGTGTATGTACCCAGGGGTGTGTGTGTGTACCCAGGGGTGTGTTTATGTACCCAGGGGTGTATGTGTGTGTGTGTACCCAAGGGTGTGTGTGTAGACTGTGACATGTACCTGTATAACTGACCAGCACTAAATGATTGTTGTTTTCTTGCTGCCGCAGGTCAATGTGACACAGATGACAAACAGACGACAGGAAGCACATAGCGACATCTGAACCCAACCGCTTGCAAGGCTTCTGCTCCAGGTCTTGCAGCACTTGTGTGGATCCCCCAGACCAGTGTTTGTCTCAGCCAGTGTTGCAGGAGGACTCCAGACTGGACCCAGCACAACTATCTAGCAGTGTGTGCCTTCGTAGCCTAGTGTTCTGTCTGGATGAGGCGCTTTCACACCAGTAGACTGAGACACTGTTGGTTTTCAGTTGAGGAGACAGAGGCTCATCATATTGATGAGTGAAACTTGTTCTCTTTGTTTCTGGATGGTTCAGCAAGACATTTCTCACAGTTTTCCAATGGGACCGGTCTGTTCTTCACAGCCAGTGTGCACAAAGCTCTGGGTTGGGGATCTCACTTGTTGCCAGTATCTCTCACCTTTCTGTTCTGGTGGATAATGACGTAGAGGGCAGAGGTTTTGCAGTTTAGAAGACGTGAATTCAACAGGATGATATCTCAAAGCAGCGGTAATGACAGGCTTCACCTCAGTGGACTTTGGCAATGGGTCCGTGTTTCATTTTCCCAATGGTATTACTGCAATTTGTATTGTGCTTTTTTTTAAAGAAGAACGGTTCTTGTGAAGAGTTGAGCGTGTGTGTGTGTGTTCACACAGTCCCGCAGCTCGTTTTTTTTTGTACACAATATTGTTGTTCTTAAAAAACCCAGGTATCTTGTTTGGTTAATTTGAGAAAAAGAAACCAGGGAGATGCTGGGGAGATGTCTGAGCTGTAAAGTGTGCTTTCCCTTTTAACTGTGTACTTGCTTTGGCAGCAAGCCTTGGAAGCGGAAATCTAATAATTAAATTTTAGCACAGAAGCAATTAGTATGTAATGTTTCCTTATTTAAAAACAAATCTGCAATTCCTTTCTGTTTATTTCTTGAGAAACACTCCATGGATTGTGGGGCTGGATTTTTCTAGGTCACATTGTTTTTTCTGTCTCTGTAGTTGTCTGTCTTAGACTGCTGGTAGTTTTCTTCACACTGAATAGTTGAGACTTCTGAAACCAAAACCGAACAATACTTGTCCCCTGGCTCCCCTTCCCTTCAGCTCTGAGCTGTAAAGTGGTTACTTTCTGTTAAAAGCCTTTAGCTTGGAGAGGAACTGATCATTACCCGAGGTTGTGTAAGACTACCATATCAAAATGTATTTCTAAATTACATTAAAACAGTTAACAAAATATTTTACAGGTGTTAATATTCTGTTTGTTACTCAACATTGCTGATATTAGATTACAGGAAATTGTATCCTAAGGAGACAGTACCAGACTATTTTGCTTGTCAAGTCAGCAATACAGGATATGTGGCTCTTAAAGATCTTGTGGAGAAATGTCTGTAGGTTTTGATGCTGTTTACAGTGTGAGACCAAACTCCTTTTTTGTCTACTTAATGGAATTGGAGCCCAGTTGCACTGTGATTTGAGCTGCTATATTAGTGCTGATGTTGCTACATTAGGGCAAGTGTCCTCACCGACTAGTTGAAATGTTTTCTCCCTATCAAAGCCGCTCGTAATGTTGAACAACTCTTATCAGGTCTCCTCTCAGCCTTCTCTGTTCTGTTAAAGTGCCCAATTCCTCTCATCTTTCCTCCTAATAAAGCTTCATCCCCGATGTTGCCTACAAATGCACAGTCTCAACATTTTACTATTTTTCAGCCAGAAACCCATCAACATGGTCAAGAGTATCCAAACCAAACTTGAGAATTCCATGCATCCCACCTACACATGGAAATCCCAGAGATAGATTTCTGGAATGGAATGCGCTCTCTCTCTCTATGTTAGGACGCATCCTGTTTACTTAATTCCGGAAAGTATTAGGTGTAGGTTAGCAGGAGCCAAGGCTTGGGGACCTAGAGTGTGTGTTGGGGTAACTGCTGGAGTCTATCCGGGTAAAACCGCATAGCTGGTCATTGTCTGGCAAGCTTTCCTGCTGCTTGTCATAGAGTAGTTCGTTGGTTAGAGCACTTGCCTCGCAAGCGAGAGACCCGATTCCCGGCAGGACAAAATCTTGGGCAAGTTTCCTTACTCCACACGCCTGATAATAATCCCTCAAGAAAAAAAAACAGTAATAATTTGGTTGCTCAAACTATGACTGTTTGTGGGACGCTGCTGTGTGCAATTGGTTGCCGCATTTCGCCCACAAATATACAGTCAATTCACTTTACAGCATATTCTCAAAGACGTGAAACAACAAGAAGATTACATTTGTATAGCGCCTTTCACATCGGGAGGACGTCCCAAGGCGCTGGACAGTGACAGCATTTCAGACCTGAGTTGGGGTCGGGGGGGGGAGAAGAGAGGGGAGGGGAAGGGGGTGACCAATGGCATGGATGAAGAGGAGGGTCTTGAGGCGCTATATGAAATGCAAGGATTATTATATTATTGTTCAGCTAGGACCACCCTACCTCTTAAGGCTTTGGCTTGCAGCTTTAACAGTATCTGAGTGGGATGAATTCCTTGCCCTCAGTGACTGGTTTGGCCTTCCAAGTCCTACCGATGAGCCAGGCTGGCTGTGCTCTGGAACCCTGCAGACCCGTCTCGCTCAGGACTGGAGACTGCCACGGGAGGCTGACTCGATTCTGAGATTCAGTTGACAGACAGGTCATCCTGGAGCCAGTTCAGCTCTGAGGAGACCCTGCTTACCCCCCCTGCCTCCCCTCCCAATGAGAACATTTTACATAAAATCCTGGGAAGTGCTTTGACACAATTCAGCAATTAGATAAGACCCAGATGTATCAAATGCAAGGATTGTTGTTGCTCCAGTGAATCTCTACCCTCTATAGTTACTACTAAAGTGCGGGGTAAGAACCTAACACAAACCCCCAATTGTGGCCGAATGAACCGTTTATGTAGCTTTCCCTCTACTGCTTTGTTCTTGGCTGTTATTCAGTTTTGGTTCACAACATTTCCCAAAGTAAGGTTTGGCGATAAAATCGCTTTAACCAATTTGACCTCATCCATTTTCCCATTATTGCGCTGAGCTGCTTCTGTGGCCTGACCTCAAGCACTTTCTGAGTAATACAGTAACTCTGTAAAGTCGGTAGAGTTTGGGTGGATGGAAGAGGGTGATTGGTGAGTGGGAGGTTTCAAAAGGAACTGCACTGTTAATGGCAAGTCATGGAAAGAACTAATCTAAGTGATTTTCTGCTTCAAAAGGGGATGATGCCAGTGTGATGATATCGAAGCCGGGTCCTCTCGTAGGCGAGACGAGTATGGGTTCTGTGGTTCATAGAATTACAGAGAATAATTCAACACTCAAACATTCAATACAGTTCCATATAGGGATTATAGCAACAATATCTGGCGTGGAATTAAGGGGGATGTGTGAGACATATAGAGAAATGGAGCTCAGAAAGTGAAGAGTTGGGTTAAAGGAAGTTCCTCAGACAGTGATTTTTTTTTTGGGTCAGCTGGGTGTCTGACACATGTGGAAACCCATCACCATGCTGAAAAGTATCCAAACCAAGCTGAGTATTCCATGCAAGGAAATCCCAGAGATAGATTGTTGAATGGAATGCGCACTTTCCCTGAAGATTCACATCCTGCTTACCTAATTCCGGAAAGTATTAGGCGCAGGTTGGCAAGAGTCAAGGGTTGGGGAGCCCAGAATGTATGTTGAGGTAACTGCTGAAGTCTAACCAGCTAAACCCACACACAGCTTGCCATTGATATCGCTGTCCGGCAAGCTTTCACGATGCTTGTCAAGCTAGGACCACCCTATGTATTGGGGCTTTGGCTGCAGGGTTAACAGGACTTGAATGGGATGACTCCCTGCCCTCCCATGACTGTCTGCCGTTCCAGGTCCTGCCGATGAGCCATCAGCAGTGAGTGCCCTAGAGTAATGTGGACCCGGCTGGCTCATGAATTGGAATCTAATCTGCGTTTAAAAGAGTCAACACTTCCTGCTTCAACCGTCTCCCTAGGGACCCTGTTCCACAGCTTTACTATTCGCTCACTGAAATAGTGTTTGCGTAGAATCATTCTGAATGATTCAATCGTAGGCCATGTCTGGCCTCTGGTTTTACTATTCTGGACAAGTTCAAACAGCCTGTTATGATCTATATTGTTTTGCCCTTTTAGAATCTTAAAGATAGCAATTATGTCGCCTCTCAATCTTCTCTTTTCCATGCCCAATTCTCCAATCCAAAGGCACAATTCCCGAATATAGTGAGCTTTGGAAAATTATGACTAATGCATCTGCAATTCCATCCCCTATTTCATTTAATATCCTGGGATGGAATCCATCAGATCCTGGAGATTTGTTTATCCTTAGTCTCATTATTTTATATTTACCATTTTTAAATTTATATAAAAAGCATAGAGTATTTCTCTTTGGCTTATTCTTAGGTTCGCTTGTACCACTGGGATTTTGTCCTCTTTCTCTACTCTGAAAACAGAAGCAAAGTATTTATTCAACAAGGCTGCCATTTCCTTATTGTCCATTATAGTCTCACCTACATCTGTCTTTAATAGGCCCACATTCCCCTTTTATCACTCTCTTTCTCTTAATAAACTTATATATCTCATATTCGCATTTTGTACCTCTTATTACTTTCTTTGTATCTTGTTGCTCTCCCAGTCCGCTGCATTTCCACTTTTTCTTGTATTAGTGTCAGCCTTTTCTTTTAGTTTGATGCTAACTCTGACCTCATTTGTCGACCTTGGTTGTTAAACTACACAAGTGGAGCGTTTGTGTTTTAGGGATATGCACTGGTTTTGTATTGTACCATATTCGTGTTTGAATGCTTCCCACTGTATGTCTGTGGGTTTACCCATTATCTTCTCCCTCTCAAGCCTTATATCAAATTCAATCATATGATGGTCACTATTTGCTAGATGTTCCCTTACCATCAGATGGTTAACTTATTCCGGTCTGTTACCAAACACCAAATCTTGGATGGCATGTTCTCTTGTCGGTTCTAAAACATATTATTCCAGAAAACTACATTCTAGAAAAGTGTTGCCTTTACTGCTTGTGCTGTTCTACTTCTCCCAGTCTATGTGAAAATTAAAATCTCCCATTATAACCACATTGCTTTTCCTGCATGCTTCCCTGATCTCTATATTTATACATCCCCAGCCCTCCCCCACCCACTACATCACTGCAACCTGGAGGCCTGTACACAACTCCCACTACAGTCTTACCTCCTTTGCTGTTCATAAATTCTACCCAGTGTTTCCAAGGCCAGATCACTCTTACTGAAACCTGATGGATTCCACCCCAGGGTATTAAAAGAAATAGGGGAGGGAATTGCAGATGCGTTAGTCATAATTTTCCAAAGTTCACTATAATAATAATAATAATCCTTGCATTTGATATAGCGCTTTTCACGTCGGGAGGACGTCCCAAAGCACTTCACAGAACACACTGTAAAGTGAATTGACTGTATATTTGTGGGCGAACGCGGCAGCCAATTGCGCACAGCAATGTCCCACAAACAGTCGTGGATTGAAAATGACCAATTTTTATTATTGTTTTTGGTGTTGGAGGGATTATTATTAGGCTCTGTGTGGAGTAAGGAAACTTGCCCGAGGTTTCGCCCTTTGCCTGGGATTGAACGCAGGTCTCTCACTTGCGAAGCGAGTGCTCTAACCACTGAGCTACAGGACTCCACTATATTCGGGAATTGTGCCTTTGGATTGGAGAATTGGGCATGTAATTCTGCCTTTTTATCAATAATGCTACTTCTCCTTTCCCAATTGCCCTGTCCTTTCTAAGGATCTTAAAGCCTGGAATATTTAGCTCACAGTCATACCCAGCTTGTAGCCAGGCAATAACTACTCCATCATAACCTATAAGATGAATTTGTGCTTCTAACTCACTTGTTTTATTTCTTTGATAAAGTGCCACACAATAGACTTGTTAGCAAAATTGAAGCCCATGGAATAAAAGGGACAGTGGAAATTGGTTGGGAGACAGAAAGCAGAGAGAGTGGTGGTGAAGTTATTTTTCAGACTGGAGGGAAGTGTGCAATGGTGTCCCCCATGGTTCGGTATTTGGTCCACTGCTCTTTTTGATATATGTGAATGACTTGGAGTTGGGTATAGAGAGCAAGATTTTAAAGTTTGCGGTTGACACAAAACTTGAGAAAGTGGTGAACAGTGAGGAGAATGATAGCAGAGAACAGGAGGATATAGACAGACTGGTGAAATGGGCAGACACAGGGCAGACAAACTTTAATACAATACAAAATTACATTTGTGCAGCGCCTTTCACATCGGGAAGACGTCCCAAGGCAATTACTGCAGAGAAGTGTGAGGTGATGCACTCTGGGAGGAAGAATGAGGAGAGGCAATATACAATAAATGGTACAGTTTTAAAGGAGGGTACAGGAGTAGGGAATCGGGGGGGGGTTCACATGCACATGTCTTTAAAGATGGCAGGACAGGTGATAGAGCTGTTAAAAAAGCCTATGGGATCCTTGGCTTTATAAATAGAGGCACAGAATACAAAAGCAAGAAAGTTCTGCTAAACCTTTATAAGTCACTGGTTAGGCCTCAGCTGGAGTATTGTGGCCACACTTTAGGAAGGAGATCAAGGCCTTGGAGAGGGTGCAGAGGAGATTTATCACAACGGGACCAGGAATGAGGAACTTTAGTTATGTGGAGAGACTAGAGAAGCTGGGATTGCTCTCATTAGAGCAGAGAAGGTTAAGAGGAGATTTAATAGAGATGTTTCAAATTATGCGGGGTTTTGATAGAGTAGATCGGGAGAAAGTGTTTCCACTGGTGGGTGGGTTGGTAACCAGGGGACATAGATTTAAGATAATTGACAAAAGAACCAGAAGGGAGACGTGGAGAACTTTTTTTTACCCAGAGTTGTTACAATCTGGAAAACACGGCCTGAAAGGGTGAGGGAAACAGGTTCAATAACAACTTTCAAAGGGGAATTAGATAGATATAGTCAACACGAAGAAGAAATATTTGCAAGGATATGGGGAAAGAGCAAGGTAGTGGGACTGATTGGGTAGCTCTTCCAAAGAGTTGGCACAGACACGATGGGCTGAATGACCTCTTTCTGTGCTGTAATATTCAATAAATCTATGATTCTCATGCATGGGCTTTCATGTACAGAACACTTACTCAAGTAACTGTCCTCACCCTGTCCTGATGCTGTTTTTCTCACACTTTTTGTGTTTACTTCTTATAAATCTTTCTCTTCCCTGAGTTACCTAAGTTATATTTACCACTTTTTGTACTCTGACATTTGATCTTATCCCTTCTTATTATTTGTAATTTACTGTTATTTTTATCTGCCCTCTCCCCCCCACCCCACCCACTTTACTGGTTAAAAACCCTTGAATCTGCCTCAGAAAGGACCCCTTGAACAATGGTGTTAAGATTGGTGTCGAAGGGAAGACGGTGCTTGACAAACACACTCTGAGTATATGATCACTGGCATTACATACAACAAGATTACATTTGTATAGTGCCTTTCACGTTGAGAGGACGCCCCAAGGCATTGGACAGTGACAGCATTTCAGACCGGAGCTGGGGTCGGGGGGGGGGGAAAGGAGGGGAGGGGAAGGGGGTTGACCGATGCCATGGTTGAAGAGGAGGGTCTTGAGGTGGGAATTGAAGGAGGCTGAGGAGGGGGTAAGGCTGAGTGACTAGGGATGGAATTCCAGAGGTTGGGGCAGAGTGGCTGAAGGCTCTCCTTCCAATGGTGGGGCGGGTGGGTCAGGGGACGTGGAGCAGTGAGAGCCGACTGAGCGGAGGGAGCGGGCGGGTTGGTAGGGGGTTAGGAGGTCACAGAGATAGGGTGGGGCGAGGCCATGGAGGGCTTTGTAGGTGAGGACTAGGATCTTGAACTGAATCCTCTGAAGGATAGGGAGCCAATGGAGTCGGGCGAGAGTGGGGGAGATGGGGTCGCAGAGTTTGGTGTGGGAGAGGACATGGGCTGCAGAGTTAGTTCTGGATTACCTGCAGTCTGTGGAGGGAGGAGTTGGGAAGGCTGACACGCAGGGCGTTTGCATAGTCGAGTCTGGAGGTGATGAAGGCGTGAACAAGAGTTTCAGTGGCCTGAGGGTGAGGTAGTGGTGGAGTCGGGCGATGTTCCGGAGGTGAGGGAAGGCAGAGCGGGTCATGGCTTGAATGTGGGGGAGAAAAGACAGTTGAGGGTCGAACAAGACACCTCGGTTCCTGACTGACTGGTGAGTTGTAGTGTACACCATGGAGGTTGATGCTGCCAGAGCCTGAGGTGCGGAGGCGCTGGTGTGAGTCAATCAGGAGGGCCTCAGTCTTATTCACATTCAACTGTAGGAAATTTGCCCTCATCCAGGACTTGATGTCCGACAGACAGTCTGTCAAGACAGCAGTGGGACCTGGAGTTGAGGGTGGGGGCAGACAGACAGTCTGTCAGGACAGCAGTGGGACCTGGAGTTGGGGGTGGGGGCAGAAAAATAGAGTTGGGTGTCATCCACATACATGTGGAAGTTGATCCCATGTCTGTGGATGATGTCACCGAGGGGGAGCATGTAGATATTAAAGAGGAGACCAGGGCAGAGCCCTGGGGGACACCAGACGTGACAGCACGGGAGCTGGAGGAGAAACCGTAAGAGGCAACAAAGTGGAGACAGTGAGAGAGATAGGACTCGATCCAAGCAAGGGCAGATGCGTGAAGATTGAGTAAAGAGGAGAGGCGGTGTATGAGGGTGGAGTGTCCGACAGTTTCGAAGGCGGCAGAGAGGTCGAGGAGGATAAGGAGGCAGAGGGAGCCCTGATCACAGATGTTCAGAATGTCATTAGTGACTGTGACTCCCAGGGCTGTTTCCGTGCTATGGGCAGCGCAGAAGCCGGATTGGAGGGGTTCAAAGAGGAAATGGTGAGAGAGAAAGGAGTGGAGTGGGACACAACAACTCATTAAAGGACCTTGGAGAGGAATGGGCGGTTCGAGATGGGGCTGTAGCTGGAGAGGAGGGATGGGTCCAGGGAACGTTTTTTCAAGATGGGGGTGATGATGGCTGTTTTTAGTGGGGTGGGAACTGAACCGGTGGACAAGGATAGGTTGATAACGTTGGACAGGAGAGGGGCCAGAAGGTGAAGCTGGGAGATGAGGAGAGAGGTGGGAATGGGATCGAGGGAGCAGGGTTTGAGTTTGCAAACGATGGCAGGGAGGGAGGAGGGTGAGATAGGATCGAAGGAGCATGGGGGGTGGTGGGTCATGAGGGAGAGGTGATGTGGGGGTGGCTGTGGACAGGGCTGAGGTGGCTGAACGTATAACCTCGATTTTAGATTCAAGGAAGTCCAGCATCTCTTCACAGTTGGAGTTTGAGGAGAGGATGGGCGAGGCATGGGAAGATAATAATAATAATAATAATAATCCTTGCATTTGATATAGCGTTTTTCACGTCTTCTGGACGTCCCAAAGCGCTTCACAGAATATACTGTAAAGTGAATTGGCTGTATATTTGTGGACGAACGCGGCAGCCAATTGCGCACAGCAATGTCCCACAAACAGTCATGGATTGAAAATGACCAATTTATTATTGTTTTGTTTTGGAGGATTATTATTAGGCTCTGTGTGGAGTAAGGAAACTTGCCCAAGGTTTCGCCCTCTGCCTGGAATTGAACTCAGGTCTCTCACTTGCAAAGCGAGTGCTCTAACCACTGAGCTACAGGACTCCTGGTGGACGGAGGAGACGGTTTGTGGTGGAAAAGAGAAGCCTGGCGTTGTCCTTTGCCTCCAAGATAACCTTGGAGTAGAAGGAGGATTTTGTGGAGGCAAAAGCGCAGCGGTAGGTCTTGATATGATATACAATACAACAATTTACATTTATTCAGTGCTCATCACATGGAGTAGCGTCTCGGAGCGCTTCACAGTGGCTGAGCCTGATACCAAGCCTGGGAGAGGGGGTGCTGACCATAGGCAGAGGAAGGTTGAAGAGGAAGGTGTTCAGGTGTGAAGGTTGTTAAGGAGGAGGCCATGCAGAGAGATGGTGGCAGAGAGTTCTATAGTTTTGGGGCGAAGTCCATATTGACCTATCTGCTCCCTCCACTCAGCTGCCCCTTTGCCCGGCTCGGCCTGGAGGTGAGAGGGTCCCTCTGAGCTGGACACACAGGACCACCCTGAGCGGCACTAAGGGCAGCACTCGCTGTCCAGATCAGAACGTGATTCAAGGCCATGAATTTCAGATTATAACGAGCTGTTACACCTGAACTGAAGCTAGAAATCTCAGTAACATGACAACAAAGAAGACAATTTAGTGGAAGTTTTAGCAGTGTGTATGAGAGAGTGAGTGTGAGCTGAAAGTGTGTCAGTGTGAGCTGAGGGCGTGAGTGTGAACAGAAAGGCTGAAAGCCTGGCTGTTGATTTAGGTCAGGAGGGAGACATGGAACAGGCCGGACCTGAATGGAGGGAGCAGACAGGTTGATAGGGGGTCAGCAGGTCAGAAATGTAGGAGGGGGCAAGGCCGTGGAGGGCCTTGAAAGTGAGGACGAGGATTTTGAATTTGAAGGATGGGGAGCCAGTGGAGCCGGGCGAGGGTCGGGGTGATGGGGTCACAGAACTTGGTGCGGGAGAGGATGTGAGCTGCAGAGTTATGGATGATCTGTAGCTTATGAAGGGAAGAGTTGGGGAGGCCAACAAGGAGGCTCTGTAGTCGAGCCTTGAGGTGACAAATGCATGTATGAGGGTTTCAGTGGCCTGAGGGGTGAGGCAGTGGTCGAGGCGGGCAATGTTGAGGAGGTGGGGGAAGGCAGACTGGGTCATGGCACGGATTTGGGGGAGAAAGGACAGTTGAGGATTGAACAAGACCCCCAGGTTCCTAACTGGCTTGGTGAGGTGGAGTGGGCAACCGTGGATGCTGATGCTGCCAGTGCCTGAGGTGCGGAGGCGCTGGCGTGAGCCAATCAGGAGAGCCTCGGTTTTTCTCACATTCAGCTGTAGAAAGTTGGTTCTCATCCAGGACTTGATGTCAGACGGACATTCTGTCAGGACAGCAGTTGTCCTAGAATCGAGGGTGGAGGCAGAGAGATAGAGTTGGGTGTCATCCATGTCTGAGGATGATGTCACCAAGGGGAAGCATTTAGAGGTTGAAGAGCGAGGGGACTGAGGACAGAGCCCTGAGGAACACCACAGGAGACTGTGCGAGGGCTGGAAGGGAAACCGTAGGAGGAGACAAATTGGAGGTGGTGTGAGAGATAAGACCTGAACCATTCAAGGACAGAACCTTGAAGGTTGAGGTGAGAGGAGGAGGCGGTGGAGGAGGAGGGAGTGGCCCATGGTATTGAAGGCAGCAGAGAGGTCAAGAAGTCGAAGAGGCAGAGGGAGGCCCAGTCACAGATAGACAATCAGTCACTGTGGCAGGATGAACAATGCTGTGTGTGTGAGTGTGACCTGATGACATTGTGAGTGTGTGTGTGACACTATGTGAGTGTGAGTGTTTACAAAGTGCGCAACTGGAGTGGTGATTGTGTGAGATGGACACACTGCAGTTCCTGCTCTGACCACTAGGGATGATCTGTCTCTGTCCTGCGGTCAGTTTCATTGTAACTAAAGTCGTGGACACCTTCCAATCTGTGTGAGTGGGGCGGGGAATGGGCATGTTCCACCTTTGGCCAAAGGGGATGGGCGCAAAAACATAATGAAGATGGACATTGAAAGAGGAGAAGGAGGGAACAAGTTGGAAGGACTTCAGGATGGAGTTCCAGAGAGTTAGCAGAATGGCTGAAAGCTGGACAGCTGGTGGTGAGTCGTGCAGCACTGAGAAAAGGAGCGGCCAGGTCGGTTTGAGGGGGTGGCAGAGGTGGGGGTCAGAATGTGCAGCGATTAAAAGTTGAGGACAATAAATGACATGTGTAAAGTGCCTTTCACGTCAGGAGGACGTATCAAAGCGCTGGACAGACAGAGTTAAGGACCCGAGCTGGAGTTAAGGGTGGGGGAGGGCAGGGGGGGAAGCAGGAGATCAAAAGCACGGTTGAAGAGGAGGGTGTTGAGGTGGGTTTTGAAGGTGGCGAGGGAGGGGGCGAGACGGAGGGACGACGGGATGGAGTTCCAGAGGGTGGGGGCAGAGTGATGGAAGGCCCACCCGCCGATAGTGGGGCGAGCGTGGCGGGGGATGTGAAGCAGGCCAGAGCCCGCTGAGCGGAGGGAGCGAACAGGATGGTGGGGGGTTAGGAGGTCGGAGAGGTCGGGGGGAGCAAGACCATGGAGGGTTTTGAAGGTAAGGACCAGGATCTTAAACTGTAACCTCTGTGTGATGGGAAGCCAGTGGAGTCGGGCGAGGACAGGGGTGATAGGGTCACGGAGCCTGGTGTGGGAGAGGACATGGGCTGCAGAGTTCTGGATGATCTGCAGCCTGTGGAGGGAGGAGTTGGGGAGGCTGACAAGAAATGAGTTTGCGTAGTCAAGCCTCGATGTAATGAAGGCGTGCGTGAGGGTCTCAGGGTCCTGCAGTATGAGACAGTGTCGGAGCCGGGCGATGATGCAGAAATGGGGAAGGCAGAGTGGCTCATGGCACAAATGTGGGGTAGAAAGGATAGTTGAGGGTCAAGGTTCCACACTGGCCTAAGCCACCTTACTAATAAGGTGGAGTGAGCAACCATGGATGATGATGCTGTCAGCGCCCGAGGTGACGAGGCGCTGACGGGACAATCAGGAGCCTCAGTCTTGTTGACGTTCAACTGAAGAAAGTTTGCTCTCATCCAGGACATGATCTGTCATTTTTATTTTTGTTTTTTTGTTTTAATTTGCTGTCAGTGTTGTAGTTTCTGACAGTTTGCTGATGTTTGTCCTTGGTTCTGCTGTTGAAAAATTACGTCACATTCTATACGTCTATTTATAAAGCCAAGGATCCCATAGGCTTTTTTCTATCAACCTGTTCTGCCATCTTCAAAAATCTGTGTATGTGAACCCCCAGGTCTCTCTGCTCTGGAACCCCCTTTACAACTACCATTTATTGAATATTGTCTCTCCTCATTCTTCCTCCCAAAACGCATCACCTCATACTTAAACTTCATCTGCCATGTGTCTGCCCATTTCACCAGTCTATATCATCCTGCTCTGCTATCATCCTCATTATTCACCACGTTCCCAAGTTTTGTGTCAACTGATAAGAACATAAGAATTAGGAGCAGGAGTAGGCCATTCAGCCCCTCTAGCCTGCCCCCCCATTCAATAAGATCATGGCTGATCTATTCTAACTCCACCTACCCGCCTTATCCCCATATCCCTTAATCCATTTATCCACAAGAAATCTATCAATCTCAGTCTTGTTGACGTTCAACTGAAGAAAGTTAGCTATCATCCAGGACATGGTCTGACAGACATTCTGTCAGGACAGCAGTGGGACCTGGAGTCAAGGGTGGAGGCAGAGAGGTAGAGTTGGGTGTCATCCGCATACATGTGGAAGTTGACCCCATGTCTGTGGATGATGTCACCGAGAGGGAGCATATAGATGTTGAAGAGGAGGGGATTAAGGACAGAGCCGTGAGGAATGCCTGAGACAGTCCGGGCGCAAGAGGAGAAGCCATTTGTGGAGATGAAGAGCAGACGGTGTGAGAGATACGATCTGAATGATCTGGTGACGACATCCACAGACATGGGGTAAATTTCCACATGTATGCGGATGACACCCAACTCTACCTCTCTGCCTCTACCCTGAACTCCAGGACTACTGGGATCCTGACTGACTGCCTGTCCGACATCAAGTCCTGGACGAGGGACAATGTTCTCCAACTCAACGTCAACAAGACCGAAGCCCTCCTGATTGGCTCACGCCAGCGCCTCCGCACCTCGGGCACTGGCAGCATCAGCCTCCACGGCTGCACACTCAACCTCACTGAGCCAGTCAGGAACCTGGGGGTCTTGTTTGACCCTGAACTGTCCTTTCTCCCCCACATCCACGCCATGACCGGCACTGCCTACCACCACCTCCGCAACATTGCCAGACTCCGCCACTGCCTCATCCCTCAGGCTGTCCAAACCCTCACCCACGCATTCGTCACCTCAAGGCTCGATTATGGAAACTCCCTCCTCATCGGCCTTCCCAACTCTTCCCTTCAGAAGCTGCCGATCATCCAAAACTCTGCAGCTCGTGTACTGTAATGCACCAGCCTCCGTGACCCCATCACTCCCACCCTCGCCCGACTCCACTGGCTCCCCATCCCCCAGAGGATCGAGTTCAAGATCCTCGTCTTCACCTTTAAGGCCATCCATGGCCTTGCCCCCTCCTACCTCTCTGCCCTGCTGACTCCTTCCCATAAGAACATAATAATTAGGAGCAGTAGAAGGCCATTCAGCCCCTCTTGCCTGCCCTGCCATTCAATAAGATCATGGCTGATCTATTCTAACTCCACCGACCTGCCTTATCCCCATATCCCTTAATCCCTTTATCCACAAGAAATCTATCAATCAGAATCTTGAATATGTTCAAGGACTGAGCATCTACAGCCCTTTGGGGTAGAGAATTCCATAAATTCACTACCCTCTGAGTGAAGAAGTTTTTCCTCAACTCAGTGCGAAAGGGCTTACCCCTAATTTTAAGACTGTGGCCCCAGTTATAGTTTCTCCAACCAGGGGAAAAAGTCTCCCACTATCTATTCTGTCGTGCACCTTAATAATCTTATAGGTTTCTGTAAGATCACCTCATTCTTCTATGTTCTTGAGAATATAAGCCTAAATTGCTCACCCTATCCTCATAACTCATCCCTGGTACCAGCCTAGTGAATCTACGTTGTACACCCTCCAAGGCGAGTACATCCTTTCTTAAATAAGGAGACCACAACTGCACACAATACTCTAACTTTTTGTGACTCAGTCCTTGTAACACTATCTCGTCTCTCCCCTTCTAAAACATAATCTGCTCTACTGTTTTTGCCACCTAGGTGGATGACCTCACACTTCCCTACATTATACTTCATCTGCCCACTCACCTGCCTATCTATATCTTGATGCATTTTTTGAATGTCATCCTCGGTGTTTACTCTCCCTCCTAGTTCAGTGTCATCTGCGAATTTGGATATATTAAGTTCCATGTCCTCGGCTAGATCGTTGATGTAGATTGTAAATAGTTGAGGCCCAAGCGCTGATCCTGTGGCACTCCACTAGTCACATCCCGCCAATCTGAGAAGGACCCGTTTATCCCTACTCTTTGTTTTCTTCCCGTTAGCCATTCTTCAATCCATGCTGATATATTCCCCTTAATTCCATGGGCCCTAATCTTGTGGATCAACCTTTTATGCGGCACCTTATCGAATGCCTTTTGGAAATCTAAATACACTACATTCCTCCCTATCTAATCTACTTGATATGTCTTCAAAGAAATCTAAAAGATTTGTTAAGCATGACTTCCCTTTTGTGAAGCCACGTTGACTCTGTCTAATCATATTGTGATCCTCTAAGGATCCCACTACGACATCCTTAATTAAGGATTCTAGAATTTTCCCTATCACTGATGTCAGACTGACTGGTCAATAGTTCCCCATCTTCTCTCTTCCACCCATCTTAAATATGGTGTGACGTTTGCGAGAATTTTGGAAGATCAGACACAAGGCCTCCACTATCTCATGAGATACCCCTTTTAAAACCCTAGGATGCAAACCATCAAGTCCATTTAGGGACTCTGCCATTTCCTTATCCCCCATTATGATTCCTCCTGTCTCCGCCTGTAATGGACCCACATTTACTTTTGCTAGCCTATTCCTCTTAATCTATTTATAAAAACCCTTACGATCTGTCTTACTGTTCCTAGCTAGCTTGCCCTCATAATCCATTTTCTCTCTCTTAATGAGCTTTTTGGTGTTTCTTTCTTGGTCCCTAAAACACTCCCAATTCCCAGGTTTACTACTCTTTTTGGCAGTTTTATAGGTCTTTTCTTTTAGTTTTATACTTTCTCTAACTGCTCTAGTTAGCCACGGATGAACTGCTTTCCCTGTGGTGCTCTTATTCCTCAAGGGAATATGTGACCGCTGGGAATTTTGCACTACATCTTTAAACATTTGCCATTGTTGGTCTATTGTCATATCCATAAATCTAATGCCCCAGTCTATTTTAGCTAATTCTTCCCTCATTCCTGCAAAGTTAGCTTTATTTAAATTTAAGACCCTTGCTTCAGATTGACAACATCACTCTCTAACTTAATACTAAATTCTATTGTGTTATGATCACTCTGCCCTCGAGGAGCCTTAATATCTATATTACCGACTCGCCCTGTTTTGTTACACAAAATACGACCAAGGATGGCCTGTCCCTGAGTTGGTTCCTCAGCTGCTGCTCCTGAAAGCTCTCTCTCATACATTCTATAAACTCCTCCTCTACCCTACTTTTGCTGATTTGGTTTTCCCATTCTATGTGAAGATTGAAATCACCCACGATTACTGTATGCTACACGCTCCTCTAATGTCTTGATTAATACCCTGCACTATGCTGTGATCACTGTTTGGGGGTCTATAAACTACTTCCACTACTGTTTTCTGCTCCTTGTTATTTCGTAATTCTACCCATATTGTCTCTACATCCTGGTTATCTGATTTGAAATCCTTTTCTATTGTTTTTATTCCGTCCTTTATTAACATGGCTACCCCCCCCCCCCCCCCCCCCCCCCCCCACCTCGTTTTCCACATTGTCTACCCTTCCTATAAGCTGCAAACCCCGGAATATTTAACTCCACCGCTCGATCTCCCTGTAACCATGTCTCAGTAATGGCTACTAGATCACACCTGTTTGTTTCTATCTGTGCCTTTAATTCATCTATCTTATTCCGAATGCTTCGTGCATTCCGATATAGAGATTTTAATTTCTTACCATTTCCCCTACTCTCTGATGCCCTATTTTCTTTACTGAGCTTCTTACCTCTCGTTGACCTAATGTGTTTATCTCTCTTGCTATTCTGTTCTGCCACCTTTAGTTTTCTTAATACTGCGATTATTTCTAATTGTATTCCCCCCACTTTACTAGTTTAAAGCTTTATTTACCTCCCTTTGTATTCGGTTTGCAAGGACATTTGTCCCAGCTCAATTTAAGTGGACCCCATCTTTTTGAAATAGACCCCTTTTCCCCCAATACTGGTGCCAATGGCCCATAAAATGAAACCCCTGCGTTCCACACCACTCCCTCAATCATGCATTCAACTCTGTAATTTGCTTATTCCTGTACCAATTTGCACATGTCAAAGGCAGCAATCCTGATATCACTACCTTTGATGTTCTTTGTTTTAATTTAGTTCCCAACTCCTTGAACTCCCTCCTCAAATCATCACAACTAACCCTTCCCATGTCATTGGTACCGATGTGAAGTACCATCAATGGATCCTCGCCCTCCTGTTTTAGATTCTCCTCCAGCCCCGCCGAGACGTCCTTCACCCTGGCCCCAGGCAGGCAACAGAGCCTTCAGGTCTCCTGGTTGCGGCTGCAGATAAGTGTATCTGTCCACCTGATAGTCTCATCCCCAATTACTACAACTTTCTGTTTGTTTCCTCTAATATTGGAATGATGTTTCCCTCCTCACAGGCTTCCCTATTCACACAGGTTGCAAGAACCTCGTACCTGTCGGCCAAGGTTAAAGCCTGAGGCTTCACTACCACTCTCCCTGGTGTTCCCTTAACCTCCTGCCTGTCAGACACCCTATCCTGTCCGTGACTGATACTGTTACCTATATATTCCTTGAGCCTCAGGAGGTGACTGTTCCAGGATCAGACTGTCCAGGAAGCTCTCACTGTCCCTGATGCTACGCAATGTCTGAACCTCGGATTCCAGCTCAGACTCCCTGACACTCTGAGCCGGAGCTGCCTCAGGTGCAGACATTTACTGCAGATGTGGTGGCCCGGGCTCAGCCTGCCCGCCAGCAACTCCCACATGGCACAGTCCTCACACAACCCCTGCCACCCCAATGCCCCCTCTCCCACCACACTGTCCTCACACAGCACCTGCCACCCTATTGCCACCTCTCCCACCCCCAAAGTCCTCACACATCTGCCATCCCATTACCCCCTCTCCCACACCCACTGTCCTCACACAGCACCTGCCACCCTATTGCCACCTCTCCCAACCCCACTGACCTCAAACACCTGCCACCCCATTGACCCCTTTCCCACCCCCACTGTCCTCACACACCTGCCACACCATTACCCCCTCTACCACCCCCAATGTCCTCACACACCTGCCCCCTCATTGACACCTCTCCCACCACCACTGTACTCACACACCTGCCATCCCATTGCCCCCTCTCCCACCCCCACTGTACTCACACACCTGCCATCCCATTACCCCCTCTCCCACCGCAACTGTCCTCACACACCTGCCATCCCATTACCCCCTCTCCCACCGCAACTGTCCTCACACACCTACCATCCAATTACCCCCTCTCCCACCCCCAATGTCCTTTTACACCTTTCACCCCATTACCCCCTCTCCCACCCCCAATGTCCTTTTACACCTTTCACCCCATTACCCCCTCTCACACCCCCACTGTCCTCAAACACCTAAGTAGGTAGTGTTGGCGGTTAGTTTGCTGTAAGTTAGTAGTTAGTGTTGGCTGTTACTTTAAAGTCCATCAGTAGTTAGTGTTGGCTGTTAGTTTACTGTCGGTCAGTAGTTAGTATTGGCTGTTAGTTTACTGTCGGTCTGTAGTTATTGTTGGCTGTTAGTTTACTGTCGGTCAGTGGTTAGTGTTAGTTTACTCCTTCAGAATATTTTGACTGTTCCAGGACCTTGGAGAGGAAAGGGAGGTTGGAAAGGTTGTATTTAGGGAGTAGAGAAGGCTCTGGGGAGGATTTTGTTTAAGGATAGAGGTGATGACAGCGGCTTTTAATCGGGTGGGAACAGTACCACTGTGGAGTCCTGTCAACAACAACAACAACAACAAGATTCTATTTATAAAGCGCCTTTCACGTCAGGAGGACGTCCCAAGGCGCTGCACAGTTGGGTCATGACCCGAGCAGGGGGGAAATGGTCAGGGTGAGGGGAGGGAAGGGAGGGACGAGGAGGGGGGAAATGGTCAGGGTGAGGGGAGGGAAGGGAGGGAGCGAGGAGGGGGGAAATGGTCAGGGTGAGGGGAGGGAAGGGAGGGAGCAAGGAGGGGGGAAATGGTCAGGGTGAGGGGAGGGAAGGGAGGGAGCGAGGAGGGGGAAGAGAGTCGAGAGGGGAGCTGAAGGCTCGGTCAAAGAGAAAGGTTTTGAGACCGGCCTTGAAGGAGGAAAGGGAGGAAGCGGCGAAGGCACTGGGGGATAGAGTTCCAGAGCCTTGGGGCTGAGAGGCTGAAGGCCCGACCACCGATGGTAGGGCGGTTGGGGCGGGGGACGTGGAGCAGACCGGAGCCAGAGGAACGGAGAGTACGGGCAGGTAGGTAGGGGGATAGTAGGTTGGAAAGGTAGGAGGGAGCAAGGCCGTGAATGGCCTTGTAGGTGAGGATGAGGATCTTGAAATCAATCCTCTGGGGGATGGGGAGCCAGTGGAGGCGAGCGAGGGCGAGGGTGGGAGTGATGTGGTCGCGGTGTCTGGTGCGGGACAGTACACGAGCTGCAGAGTTCTGAATGACCTGCAGTGTGGAGGGAGGTGGCGGGAAGGCCGGCGAGGAGAGAGTTCCCATAGTCCAGCCTTGAGGTGACAAAGGCGTGAACCAGAGTTTCAGCAGCGTGAGGGGTGAGGTAATGCCGTAGTCTGGCGATGTTCCGGAGGTGATGGAAGGCGGTGCCAGTTGTGGTGCGGATGTGAGGGAGAAAGGACAGCTCAGGGTCGAACAAAACGCCGAGGTTCCTGACTGGCTTTGAGAGGTGGAGAGTGCAGCCTTGGATGCTGATGGTGTCAGCGCCTGAGGTGCGGAGGCGCTGACGTGAGCCAATCAGGAGGGCCTCGGTTTTTCGCACGTTGAGCTGAAGAAAGTTGTCTCTCGTCCAGGACTCGATGTCGGACAGACAGCTGTCAGGACATCGGTGGTCGTGGAGTTGAGAGTAGAGGAGGAAAGGTAGAGTTGGGTGTCATCCGCATACATGTGGAAGTTAACTCCATGTCTGCGGATGATGTCACCGAGGGGGAGCATATAGAGGGTGAAGAGGAGGGGACCAAGGACAGAGCCCTGAGGGACACCACATGAGACAGTGCGGGGGGTGGAGGAGAAGCCATTCGTCGAGACAAAGTGAAGACGGTGAGAAAGGTACGACCTAAACCATTCAAGGACAGTGCCTTGAAGGTTGAGGTGGGAGGACAAGCGGTGGAGTAGGATAGCGTGGTCGACCGTATCGAATGCTGCCGATAGGTCGAGGAGGACGAGGAGACAGAGGGAGCCCTGGTCACAGATGGTCAGGATATCATTGGTGACCTTGACCAGGGCAGTTTCTGTGCTATGGGCAGCACGGAAACCTGACTGAAGGGGTTCGAAAAGAGAATGGGTGGAAAGGAAAGAGCGCAGTTGGGAGGCGACAACTCTTTCCAAGACCTTGGAGAGAAAGGGGAGGTTGGAGATGGGCCGGTAGCTTGATAGCTGCGACGCATCAAGGGAGGGTTTTTTCAGGGTGGGCGTGATGATGGCAGTTTTTAATGGAATGGGGACAGAGCCAGAGGAGAGGGACAGGTTGATGATGTCAGTGATATGTGGGGCAAGAAAGTGGAGCTGGGAGATAAGGAGTGGAGTGGGGATGGGGTCAAGGGAGCAGGTGGTTGGTTTTAGGGATAGGATGAGTTCAGTGACAGAGGGTGGGGAAACGGGTACGAAGGTGTGTAGGGGAGGATGGGTAGGAGTCGGAGTGTGGGAGGGAAGGGGTGGGTGGAAGTTGGAGGGGAAGTGACCGCGGAGCGGATTCCCTTGATCTTGGATTCAAGGAAATCCAGCATCTCCTCGCAGTGAAGGTTGGAGGAGATGACCTGCGCGGGGTGGCGGGGGGACGGAGGAGTCGGGTTGTGGTGGAAAACAGTAGCCTGGGGTTGTTCTTCGCCTCCAGGATTATCCTGGAGTAGAAGGACGACTTGGCCGAGGCTAGAGTGGAGCGGTAAATTTTGAGGAGGTCCAGCCAGATTTGTCGGTGGACCGTTAGGCCAGATGTGACAGGTGCGTTCAGCAGCCCGCACCTGGCTTTTCAGTGAGCGGAGGTGGGTGGTGTACCAGGGGGAGGAGCGGGAGTAGGAGACAGTGCGGGAAGTGATGGGGGCAAGAGTATCGAGTGTGGAGGAGAGGGTATTGTGGAGGAGGGAGAGAGGAGAAGAGGGGTCGGTGAGGGTTGAAGGCCAGAGGGAGAGGAGTTCAGAGGACTCCAAGGCATCGGTTAGGGATTGTGGGGGTAACTTCTTCCAAGGGCGGTAGAAGATGGTGGTGGGTCTGGTGGAGGTGGGGAGGGGGGTGGAGGTGGTGAAGGAGATGAAGTAGTGGTCAGAGATGGCCTTGTCGGTAATAGTGACATCCGAGACACTGAGGCCCCGGGTGATCACCAAATCGAGTGGGTGGCCGTGACTGTGAGTGGGGGAGTTTATGTGTAGGGAAAGGTTGAGTGAGGAGAGCAGGGAAGAGAAGTCTGTGGAGATGGAGCAGGAGGGGGTGAAGTGTAGGTTAAAGTCGCCCAGGATGATGAGGCGATCAGAGGAGAGGCAAAGAGATGTGAGGAGTGTTGAAATGTCAGAGATGAAGGTGGGAGAGGTTTTAGGGGGCCGGTAGAGGAGGAGGATTTTAAGGGAGAGGAATGAGGGGTGGGAGAGGGTGAGGTGCTCAAAGGAGGGGAAAGAGCCAGTGGAGTAGGGGGATAGGGCAAGTGGTGTCCTTGAGATAAGGGCAACACCACCGCCACGGCGGTTGGGGCGGGGGATGTGGTGGGAGGTGTAGCCGGGTGGCGTGGCCTCCGTGAGGGGGAAGGTGTCGCCTGGGGTGAGCCAGGTTTCTGTTAAGGCCATGATATCAACGTTCTCATCAAGGATGAGATCGTTGATGACCAGGGCCTTGTTGCAGAGGGAGCGGACATTTTGCAGTCCGATGTGGAGGGAGCGGTTGACAGAAGGGTGTGTGGGAGGGGAGGGGGGTCCAGGTTGTGAGGCAGGGGTGGGGGGAATGGGGATGAGGGAGGAGAGGTTGACTCCCCGGGTCTGTGTCCGGGGTGGCTGGCGAGTGTGGTGGGGAATGGGGCAGTCGGTGTGGCTGCTGCTGGACAGCCAACGCCGAGTGCCGCGGTGAGCCCGGCGGAGGATTCCCAGACTGGAGCAGAGGGANGGGGGGAGGGTCAAGTGGGGATAGAAGACGAGAGGGACGGAGAGAGAGGAGGAGAGAGCGGGAGAGATGCAGAGGGGGGAGGGTTTGGGGGGAGAGAGGAGGGGGAGGGAGGGAGGGGGTGAGGGGGCTCGGGTCAAAGCGGCAGCCATAGTGCGCACGCGGGGACCGGGAGCGAGCGGTCAGGTGGATGGCATTATCCCGTAGATTGGGGCAGCGAACCCAACAGGACCATAGTGGGCTCTGATGTGAGCCCTGGGGGGGGGGGGGGGGGGCGCAGAGGGTTTTTTTTTTGTTGTTTAGCGCGCGCACGCACCTGAAAACTAACCTATGACGTCGCAGTTCCCCCGCTCCGCCCCCTCCCCCCCCCCCCCGGGGCTGAACTCGCTCCGGCGTCGAGTTTAAGTACCTGGGTCAGTAGGCCCAGGCTCCTCCCCGCGCTGTCCTGCCGCCGCTCCCCGACTCCATTTGTGGAGTCCTGTAGCTCAGTGGTTAGAGCACTCGCTTTGCAAGTGAGAGACCTGAGTTCAATTCCAGGCAGAGGGCGAAACCTCGGGCAAGTTTCCTTACTCCACACAGAGCCTAATAATAATCCTCCAAAAAACCAAAAACAATAATAAATTGGTCATTTTCAATCCACGACTGTTTGTGGGACATTGCTGTGCGCAATTGGCTGCCGCGTTCGCCCACAAATATACAGTCAATTCACTTTACAGTGTGTTCTGTGAAGCGCTTTGGGACGTCCTCCCGACGTGAAAAGCGCTATATCAAATGCAAGGATTATTATTATTATTATTATTATTATTACCAGAGGACAGGGAGAGGTTTACGATGTCAGTGAGTAGAGGGGAAAGGAGGTGGTACTAGGAGGTAAGGAGGGGGGTAGGGATGGGGTTGAGGGAGCAGGTGGTCGGTTTCATACGGGTTACGGTGATGATGAGAGAGGAAGGGGAGATGGGTTCAAAGGTGTGGAGGGAGGGGCGGGTAGGGCAGTCTCTGTCATACTGTGGCCAGCATTGGAGGGGAGGAGATAGAGAAGGTCTTGGATATTGTTGAGTATATATTGACTGCAGCATTCAGCGACAAAGTCACTGTACTTCAAACAAATTCTGTGAAACACTTGGAACCGCCTATCACGTGAAAAGTTTAATATCCAAAACACGGATTATTTATTACCTCACATTTAAAGACGATCTTCACCACAGAATCCGAGAGTAACCAAAAGCCTCTGGAGTGAGACTGGAACAGAGAGTTTGTGAGTGGCCAGTACGCACTGCCAAAAGGAATCTTCCTTCTGCTTCTCTCCTGGAACAGCAGGCAGCCTTGCCCCGGCCCGAGAAGGGACAACCCCCTCCTAGCTAACTCAGCTCCCCTCAGCAACACCCCCACCCTCCCTAGCGGTGGCTTCCCTGCCCCCAAGTTTATCCGAAGGACGGCATCTCTGCCATTGTAGGGAATGGGGTTAGAGTAGATAGCTCCATTGGGGGAGCGAGCCCCTGTACCCAAACACACACTCTGGGGTTCCCAAGCCTTGGCCTTTGCCCACCTGCACCTAATACTTTCTGGAATTAGGTAAGCGGGATGTGTCCCTCCATTGAGAGAGAGAGAGAGCGCATTCCATTCCAACAGTCTATCTCTGGAATTTCCAGGTGTAGGTGGGATGTAGGGAATTCTCAGATTGGTTACTTTTCACAGTCAAGCAGGTTGTGGGATGTGGATTAAGCAGGTCGGAGAGGTAGGGAGGTGCCAGGGTAGGAAGGGATTTGAAGACGAGTGTGAGGATCTTGAAATCAATTAATTAATTCATTCATTCAGTGATAGGGAGCAGATGGAGCCTGGCTAGAACTGGTGTGATGAATTTAGTGCAGGTGAGTATGTGGGTGTTAAGGTTAGGGTGCTGGAGTTTTGGATCAGCTGGATCATGTGCATGGTGGACCTGGGGAGACTGGCAAAGAGGGCATTTGAGAAATTGAATTGGGAGGTACGGATGCATGGTGAGTGTTTTGGCTGCATTTGGGGTAAGGTACGGTTGGAGGCGGGCCAATTTGGAGGAGGTGGACTAAGGCTACCCTGGTCAGGAACCGGATGTGGGGAAGGAAGGAGAGCTGTGGGTTGAACCTGGCTCCTAGGTTGCACACGGAAGCGGCTGTTATGAGGGATAGGCTGAGGAGGTTGAGGAGGTCAGAGCCGCAGAATAGAAGACATTGATGGGAGCCAAGGAGTATTTGGGGGCGGGGGTTGGGGTGGAAGTTGGGGCAGGGGCTGGCTTTGGGGTTGCGGGCTAGGGCGGAGGTTGGGGGTGGGGAAATGGTCTGGTGCTGGGTTTGGGGTTGGGGTTGTGTGTGGAGTTTGGGGTTGGAGTTTGGGGCAGGGGTTTGGGGGTGGGAGCCTGGGGTTGGGGTGGGGGCTGGGTCTAGGCTTGGGAGGGAGGTGGGGGTTTGGGGGTGGGAGGCTGGTGTTTGGGGGTTGGAGGCTGGGGTTGGGGGTCGGGGCTGGGGCTAGGGTTGGGAGGGAGGTGGGGGTTTGGGGATGGGAGGCTGGTATTGGGGGCGGGGGCTGGGGGTGAGAGGCTGGGCTTGGCAGTTGGGGTTAGGGGCGGAGCCTGGGATGGTGGAGAGGGGCTGGGGTTGGGAAGCTGGGGTTGGGAGCTGATTTGGGGGCTGGGGTTGGGGGCTGGGGTTGTGGGTGGGGGCTTGCCTGGCCATGACACTCTAGTCAGGTGGAGGTTTGAGGCTGGCTTTGTGGTTCTGGCCAACAATCCCCAATAACATTCTTCACTCACTTCACAGCTGTTTGTAGGACGATACTGTTTGGAAACTGGCTGCCATGTTCACTCACAAAACACACAGTCACTACACTGGATTGTATCACCTGGAAGGCACAATGATTTGTGGCTGTTGCAGCCAATCACAGACAGTCCTGTCAGACCTTGTTGAATGGCATTAAAGTGGCCACAATGACAATGAATTTTACCCAATGCCTCGCTCTCCTGTCCCCCTCCTGCGATCTACATCAGGTGTGATTGCTGAGTCCCGGTCAGAGCTGCTCACAGTTTGCAGATGATGTTGGTAATGAGTCTGATCTGTGGGATTGGAGAAGTTGTACAAATGCATCACTGACTCCACCCCCTGGGGATCCTGTTAAACCCACGGAAATGTGATGGTGGCTCATTTCCAAGAGGAAAAGCCCCAGGAAGGAGGATGAGAGTTGAACTGTTCTCCAAAACCATCACGATTGCCAAAGTGCAGAAGCCAGGAAACACAACAGGCAGTTTGCACACAGCAATGTCCCACACACAGTCAGGAAGTGACAGCACTTCCAACAATGCCTCTTTCCAGCACTGCTGAACAGCAGCCAAGACTCTGAGCTGAAAGCTCCTAATGTGGGCCTTGAACCCACAACCTTCTGACTCAGAGGCAAGAGTGCTATCGACTGAGCCAGGGCTGAACCTAATTGGCACAACATCAACTCCTCAAACCCTGTCATTCTATCAACTGAGGCGAACAGTGTTGTCAGCAAACACACCAACCATTTTGCACACACACCCGTGAAGTAAATGAGGCGACTGTCGGCCAGGACTCTGGGAGAAACTCCATTCTCATTTTGAACAGCAATGCAGGATCTTTAACGTCCACCTAAATGGGCAAACAGAACTTTGGTTTAACGTCTTATCTAAAGGACGGCACATCTGGCAATGTGTGTGGGATGTTGCTGTGCAAATTGCCTGTCATGTTCACCTCCATTCACAGTCACTACACTTTACAGAGATTCACACTAACCTAATTGTAGTTTGATTGAAGACGGTCTGATGTGACAGGACCTGCCGGGGCACTGGGAAACTTCACTAACACAAATGGCAACGAAGGCAGTGAGTTACTGGTGAAGAACAGACACCAAAGAGAATTCAAGTGGGATTGTTATTTCAAGGAATAAAAGCCTCAATACTGTACAATAATAATCCTTTAATAATCCTTGCATTTCATATAGCACCTCACTGAAATTCCATCCAATCTCAGCCTGCTTGATCACACATTGTTTCTGACATAAATCAAAAATAATAATAATCCTTGCATTTGACACAATGCCTTATCACGTTGAGACGTCTCAATGTGCTTCACAGGATATAATTGTGCACAGCAGTGTCCCAAAACAGTCATGGATTGAGTGACCAAATTATTATTTTTTGGAGGGATTATTGCCCCCACACTCTGCATCCACCAGATTCCTTGCCCTGACCAGACTCCTCCCCTGGTTCCTCCCTCAGCCTCCAACCACCCAGTTCTCCCCCCCCCACCCCATCCCGGCTCCCTTCGCCCCCTGACTCAGTGACAAGCCACGTTGCTGTTAACGTTCTGAGACACTGGCCACTGAGGGTGCTGTATAAATGCACATTGTTGTTGTTGCTGGTAAAAGCTCTTTTGGGGTTTGTGACTGAGCCGTGGGTGAGTCACTGTGAACCAGGTTTACTGACACACTACAATCTAATCCCAGTTTATAGACATTTTGATCCAAGCAGTAAATTCCTTGGAAAGCAGTCATGTGTCTAATTGTAAAATCACCATTGTTGCAATAATCTGCAAAACCATTTAAATTGAACTCAGACACAGCAATTCCCTGCCCCGTGCCTGAGGCACCTCCTGCTGACTGACGTAGGAGATGGTGCAGAAGGTTTGAAAGTTCATCAATTTTATTCTTCATTTGAAACGTTTTTTTTAAGAATGGCAGGAAATCCAGCTTCCACATTAGGGCTCATTTTAAGAATTTGGATTAGATAGGTACTTAAAAAGGAAACATTCTCATGGCTCTTGGGTAAAAGCAGGGGAGAGGGACTAGTTGGCAACTCGTTCAAACAGTTGGCCCAGGCACGATGGACCGAATGGCCTCATTCTGTGCTATAAGATTCTATGTTTCTATGAATTCTGTCTGATCTTAAATAATTCTGATCTTTCCAGCTCCAACCGCATAGGTGGAGCCGGCGGGGGACTCGCAGGGAGAGGGGTGGGACTCGCAGGGAGAGGGGTGGGACTCGCAGGGAGAGGGGTAGGGCTGGCAGAGGGGGTAGGGTTGGCAGTGAGCACTGCTCTGGCACATGCTGAAGCTGGAATGTTCTGTGTTGTGACTCACTCACATCTGTAACTGAGAAGGTTTGGCCTGTGATGAAGCCGAGGATATTATGACTGAAGGGAATGAAACAGAGGGGAGTCATTAGGGGAACCCGGAGGGTGGGAGGGCCTCGGGGGGCTGTGCTGGCATTGCTCCAGTTCCTTGTATATGTTAATGAGGTGCATTGATAGTAGGTTGTGTGTTGGTCAGCGGGTGACAAAAGCCACACAAAGCCACAGGATCCAAACCAGTTCCACATTTTTATGACACCTACACATAGAATGAAATATACACTCTCTTCCCCGAGGGATGCATCCTGCTTAGCTAACTCCAGAGAATGTTAGGTGCAGGTTGGCATGAGCTAAGGCTTGGGGATCCCAGACTATGTGTTGAGGAACTGCTGGAGTCTAACCACTAATGTTGCCACTGTCTGGTAAGCTTTCCCGCTGCTTGTCCACCATTAGGGCTTTGGCTTCACGGTTAACAGGAGCTGAGGGGGAGGATTCCCTGGCCGCAGTGACTGGTCGGCCCTTCCAGGTCCTGCCGATGAGCCAGGCTTGGCTGGACTGTCGTCAGCAGTGAGTGCCCAAGGATACTGCAGACCCTCCTGGCTCAGGAACTGGGGGCTAGAGACCGTCACAGAGGCTGGGCTCGATTCCGACATTGAACAACAGCAACAAATGACATTTGTACAGCGCCTTTCACATCAGGAGGACGTCCCAAGGTGCTGGACTGTCAGGGATCCACACCCGAGCTGGTGGTTGGGATCAAGAGGGGTGGACGATGGTGAGTGTAGGCGTAGGATGGTGACTGAAAGCACGGTCAAAGAGGAGGGTCAAGATGGGCTGTGAAGGAGGCAAGTGGGCAGGAGTTCCAGAGGATGGGGGCAGAGAGGCTGAAGGCCCACCCGCCAATGCTGAAGCAGCCCAGCGCCCGTTGAGTGGAGGGAACAGACAGCTTAGTAGGAGTTAGGAGGTCACAGAGATAGGAAGGAGCAACAACAACCACAACATTACATTTGTACAGCACCTTTCACGTTGGGAGGACATCCAAGGCGCTGGACGATCAGTGTTTCGGATCCGAGCTTGGGAGTTGGGATCGGGGAGGGTAGAGGGCAGGGCCTCCCTAACCCTGGAGGAGGCCAAGGAGGGGTTTGAAGGTGAGGATCTTAAATTGTATCCTCCGTGTGATGGGGAGTCAGCGGAGCCGGGAGAGGAAGGGGGAGGCAGGGCGGCGGAGCGCGGTGCCGGAGAGGAAGGGGGAGGCAGGGCGGCGGAGCGCGGTGCGGGAGAGGAAGGGGGAGCAGGGCGGCGGAGCGCGGTGCGGAGAGGAAGGGGGAGGCAGGGCGGCGGAGCGCGGTGCCGGAGAGGAAGGGGGAGGCAGGGCGGCGGAGCGCGGTGCCGGAGAGGAAGGGGGAGGCAGGGCGGCGGAGCGCGGTGCCGGAGAGGAAGGGGGAGGCAGGGCGGCGGAGCGCGGTGCCGGAGAGGAAGGGGGAGGCAGGGCGGCGGAGCGCGGTGCCGGAGAGGAAGGGGGAGGCAGGGCGGCGGAGCGCGGTGCGGAGAGGAAGGGGGAGGCAGGGCGGCGGAGCGCGGTGCGGAGAGGAAGGGGGAGGCAGGGCGGCGGAGCGCGGTGCGGGAGAGGAAGGGGGAGGCAGGGCGGCGGAGCGCGGTGCGGGAGAGGAAGGGGGAGGCAGGGCGGCGGAGCGCGGTGCCGGAGAGAGGGGAGGCAGGGCGGCGGAGCGCGGTGCCGGAGAGGAAGGGGGAGGCAGGGCGGCGGAGCGCGGTGCCGGAGAGAACACGGGCTGCAGAGTTCTGGATGATCTGCAGCCTATGGAGGGAAGGGCTGGGAATCCGATGAGCAGAGAGTTGGTCTGTGTGTGTGTGTGTGTGTGAGGCTGTGTGTGTGTCAGTGTGTGAGGCTGTGTGTGTGTTGGTGTGTGAGGCTGTGTGTGTGTCAGTGTGTGAGGCTGTGTGTGTGTCGGTGTGTGAGGCTGTGTGTGTCAGTGTGTGAGGCTGTGTGTGTGTGTGTGAGGCTGTGTGTGTGTGTGTGTGAGGCTGTGTGTGTGTGTGTGTGTGTGAGGCTGTGTGTGTGTGTGTGAGGCTGTGTGTGTGTGTGTGTGAGGCTGTGTGTGTGGTGGTGTGTGTGTGTGTGAGGCTGTGTGTGTGTGTGAGGCTGTGTGTGTGTGTGAGGCTGTGTGTGTGTGTGTGTGTGAGGCTGTGTGTGTGTGTGTGAGGCTGTGTGTGTGTGTGTGTGAGGCTGTGTGTGTGTGTGTGAGGCTGTGTGTGTGGTGTGTGTGTGTGTGAGGCTGTGTGTGTGTGTGTGTGTGAGGTGTGTGTGTGTGTGCGGTGTGTGTGTGTGAGGCATGTGTGTGTGTGTGTGGGGCTGTGTGTGTGTGTGTGTGGGTGTGTGTGTGTGTGAGGCTGTGTGTGTGTGTGTGTGAGGCTGTGGTGTGTGTGTGTGTGTGTGTGTGAGGCTGTGTGTGGGTGTGAGGCTGTGTGTGTGTGTGTGTGTGAGACTGTGTGTGTGTGTGTGAGGCTGTGTGTGTGTGTGGTGTGTGTGTGTGTGTGAGGCTGTGTGTGTGTGTGTGTGTGTGTGTGTGAGGCTGTGTGTGTGTGTGTGGAGGCTGTGTGTGTGTGTGTGAGGCTGTGTGTGTGTGTGTGAGGCTGTGTGTGTGTGTGTGTGAGGCTGTGTGTGTGTGTGAGGCTGTGTGTGTGTGTGTGTGTGTGTGTGAGGCTGTGTGTGTGTGTATGTGTGTGTGTGTGTGAGGTTGTGTGTGTGAGGCTGTGTGTGTGTGTGAGGCTGTGTGTATGTGTGTGAGGCTGTGGGTGTGAGAGGCTGTGTGTGTGTGTGTGAGGCTGTGTGTGTGTGTGTGTGAGGCTGTGTGTGGGTGTGAGGCTGTGTGTGTGTGTGTGTGTGTGAGAGGCTGTGGTGTGTGTGTGTGTGTGAGGCTGTGTGTGTGTGTGAGAGGCTGTGTGTGTGTGTGAGGCTGTGGTGTGTGGTGGTTGTGTGTATGTGTGGGCTGTGTGTGTGTGGCTGTGTGTGGTGTGAGGCTGTGTTGTGTGTGTGTGTTGTGAGGCTGTTTGCGTTTGTGTGTGAGAGGCTGTGTGTGGTGTGTGGAGGCTGTGGTGTGGTGTGTGGTGTTGTGAGGCTGTGTGTGTGTCAGTGTGTGAGGCTGTGTGTGTGTCGGTGTGTGAGGCTGTGTGTGTGTCAGTGTGTGAGGCTGTGTGTGTGTCAGTGTGTGAGGCTGTGTGTGTGTGTGTGTGGTGTGAGGCTGTGTGTGTGTGTGAGGCGTGTGTGTGTGGTGGCTGTGTGTGTGTGTGTGATGGCTGTGTGTGTGTGGTGGTGTGTTGTGTGTGAGACTGTGTGTGTGTGTGTGTGAGGCTGTGTTGTGTGTGTGAGGCTGGTGTGTGTGTGTGTGAGGGCTGTGTGTGTGTTTGTGAGGCTGGTGTGTGTGTGGTGTTGTGGTGTGGGGAGGCTGTGTGTGTGTGTGTGGTGTGTGTGTGTGAAGTGCGGGAAAGCTGAATGGATCAGAAGTCAGATGTGGGACAGTTGAGAGTCCGGTTCTGCTTCGGCTTCTGAGGTGGAAAGTACATGTGTGTGGATTGATGCTGAGAGCTGTGGAGGTGCTGTCAGGAGCCAAGTGGGAGCCTCCGTCCGGTCAATATCCAACTGGAGAAAGTTCACTCTGATCCCGGATTGACAAAATGTTGTGCAGTTTCCTTACTCTCCATGTCCCTGATTACTGGCAGTGAGTAGGATCCAGCGTGTTAGTCGATTGGTGGATAGCTTTTCTTACCCCCTCCACTCCATCTCTCCTAGCCTCACACACACACACAGCCTCACACACACACACACACAGCCTCACACACACACACACACAGCCTCACACACACACACAGCCTCACACACACACACAGCCTCACACACACACACAGCCTCACACACACACACAGCCTCACACACACACACACACAGCCTCACACACACACACAGCCTCACACACACACACAGCCTCACACACACACACACACACACAGCCTCACACACACACACAGCCTCACACACACACACACACCAGCCTCTCACACACACACACACACACAGCCTCACACACACACACAGCCTCACACACACACACAGCCTCACACACACACACAGCCTCACACACACACACACACACACAGCCTCACACACACACACACACACACAGCCTCACACACACACACACACAGCCTCACACACACACACAGCCTCACACACACACACAGCCTCACACACACACACAGCCTCACACACACACACAGCCTCACACACACACACAGCCTCACACACACACACAGCCTCACACACACACACAGCCTCACACACACACACAGCCTCACACACACACACACACACACACAGCCTCACACACACACACAGCCTCACACACACACACAGCCTCACACACAAACACACACACAGCCTCACACACACACACAGCCTCACACACACACACAGCCTCAACACACACACACACACACAGCCTCACACACACACACACAGCCTCACACACACACACACAGCCTCACACACACACACAGCCTCACACACACACACACACACACACAGCCTCACACACACACACAGCCTCACACACACACAGCCTCACACACACACACACACACAGCCTCACACACACACACACACACACAGCCTCACACACACACACAGCCTCACACACACACACAGCCTCACACACACACACAGCCTCACACACACACAGCCTCACACACACACACACACACACACAGCCTCACACACACAGCCTCACACACACACACACACACACACAGCCTCACACACACACACACACAGCCTCACACACACACACACACACAGCCTCACACACACACACAGCCTCACACACACACACACACACACACACAGCCTCACACACACACACACACACACACACACACAGCCTCACACACACACAGCCTCACACACACACAGCCTCACACACACACACACACACACAGCCTCACACACACACACAGCCTCACACACACAGCCTCACACACACACACAGAGCCTCACACACACACAGCCTCACACACACACACACAGCCTCACACACACACACACAGCCTCACACACACACACACAGCCTCACACACACACACACAGCCTCACACACACACAGCCTCACACACACACACACACAGCCTCACACACACACACAGCCTCACACACACACAGCCTCACACACACACAGCCTCACACACACACAGCCTCACACACACACACACACAGCCTCACACACACACACAGCCTCACACACACACACAGCCTCACACACACACACAGCCTCACACACACACAGCCTCACACACACACACAGCCTCACACACACACACAGCCTCACACACACAGCCTCACACACACACAGCCTCACACACACACACACAGCCTCACACACACACACACACAGCCTCACACACACACACAGCCTCACACACACACACACACACAGCCTCACACACACACACACACAGCCTCACACACACACAGCCTCACACACACACACACAGCCTCACACACACACACACACACAGCCTCACACACACACACACAGCCTCACACACACACACACAGCCTCACACACACACACACACAGCCTCACACACACACACAGCCTCACACACACACAACACACAGCCTCACACACACACAGCCTCACACACACACACACACAGCCTCACACACACACACACACACACACACAGCCACACACACACACACACAGCCTCACACACACACACACACACAGCCTCACACACACACAGCCTCACACACACACACACACAACAGCCTCACACACACACACACAGCCTCACACACACACACACACAGCCTCACACACACACACACACACACAGCCTCACACACACACACACACAGCCTCACACACACAGCCTCACACACACACACACACACACACACACTCACAAATCCCGGGACGTGATAAAAGCACAGATGAAAGTCTTGGTGACCGAGTGGTAGAGGAGAGCACTGTGTGGCAGAGTTTGGTGCAGTCGAGCGGTCAGGGATGGATGTGGGGTATAAAGGGCAGTTGAGGGTCAAACAAGGTGTTGAGATTGGGTACCTGTGGAGGTGTTATATTGCTGTCGTGACCTGGTGGTCGCTGTGTGTCTGTATCTGACTGTCTTGGCAGGTCACACAACATCATCCACACATTCTATACCATATATAATCCATATTATTCATACAACCTACACAGTCTATACCATCTCTACAATCTTCACACTATATCCTGTGAAATGCTTTGAGACGTCTCGAAGATGTGATAAGGCGCTGTATCAAAGGATTATTATATACAGTGTGCAACTGTACCTTTACTTTGATTTAATTTGAACAAAATATTTAAAGGTCATTCCCTGAGGCTCACGTAGTAATTAAACTGCACAATCTTGTCAACAATGCTCTCATCTCCAGGTTTGGCTCCAGGAAAATTTAGCATTGTTTATTTTTGTGAGATTTATGCAATATCTTATGATTTTATTTCTTGTTTTCTTGCCTCTTCTCCTAATGGGCGAGTGCTGTCCTCGGATAGGGGAGTAGGAGGGGGATAGGGCGGTGGGGAGGAGGGGAGGGAGAGAGGGGAGAGGATTTAAGGAGAGGAGAGATGGGGTGGTGAAGGGTGAGTGTGCTCAAAGGAGGGGAAAGAGCCAGTGGAGTAGGGGGAGTAGGGCAAGTGGTGCTTGAGATAAGGGCAAACACCACCGCCACGGCGGTTGGGCGCGGGGGATGTGGTGGGAGGTGTAGCCGGGTGGCGTGGCCTCCGTGAGGGGGAAGGTGTCGCCTGGGGTGAGCCAGGTTTCTGTTAAGGCCATGATATCAACGTCTCATCAAGGATGAGATCGTTGATGACCAGGGCCTTGTTGCAGAGGGAGCGGACATTTTGCAGTCCGATGTGGAGGGAGCGGTTGACAGAAGGGTGTGTGGGAGGGGAGGGGGGTCCAGGTTGTGAGGCAGGGGTGGGGGGAATGGGGATGAGGGAGGAGAGGTTGACTCCCCGGGTCTGTGTCCGGGGTGGCTGGCGAGTGTGGTGGGGAATGGGGCAGTCGGTGTGGCTGCTGCTGGACAGCCAACGCCGAGTGCCGCGGTGAGCCCGGCGGAGGATTCCCAGACTGGAGCAGAGGGGGTGTGGGAGGGTCAAGTGGGGATAGAAGACGAGAGGGACGGAGAGAGAGGAGGAGAGAGCGGGAGAGATGCAGAGGGGGGAGGGTTTGGGGGGAGAGAGGAGGGGGAGGGAGGGAGGGGGTGAGGGGGCTCGGGTCAAAGCGGCAGCCATAGTGCGCACGCGGGGACCGGGAGCGAGCGGTCAGGTGGATGGCATTATCCCGTAGATTGGGGCAGCGAACCCAACAGGACCATAGTGGGCTCTGATGTGAGCCCTGGGGGGGGGGGGGGCGGGCAGAGGGTTTTTTTTTTTTTTTTGCGCGCGCACGCACCTGAAAACTAATCTATGACGTCGCAGTTCCCCCGCTCCGCCCCCTCCCCCCCCCCCGGGCTGAACTCGCTCCGGCGTCGAGTTTAAGTACCTGGGTCAGTAGGCCCAGGCTCCTCCCCGCGCTGTCCTGCCGCCGCTCCCCGACTCCATTTGTGGAGTCCTGTAGCTCAGTGGTTAGAGCACTCGCTTTGCAAGTGAGAGACCTGAGTTCAATTCCAGGCAGAGGGCGAAACCTCGGGCAAGTTTCCTTACTCCACACAGAGCCTAATAATAATCCTCCAAAAAACCAAAAACAATAATAAATTGGTCATTTTCAATCCACGACTGTTTGTGGGACATTGCTGTGCGCAATTGGCTGCCGCGTTCGCCCACAAATATACAGTCAATTCACTTTACAGTGTGTTCTGTGAAGCGCTTTGGGACGTCCTCCCGACGTGAAAAGCGCTATATCAAATGCAAGGATTATTATTATTTATTATTATTATTACCAGAGGACAGGGAGAGGTTTACGATGTCAGTGAGTAGAGGGGAAAGGAGGTGGTACTAGGAGGTAAGGAGGGGGGTAGGGATGGGGTTGAGGGAGCAGGTGGTCGGTTTCATACGGGTTACGGTGATGATGAGAGAGGAAGGGGAGATGGGTTCAAAGGTGTGGAGGGAGGGGCGGGTAGGGCAGTCTCTGTCATACTGTGGCCAGCATTGGAGGGGAGGAGATAGAGAAGGTCTTGGATATTGTTGAGTATATATTGACTGCAGCATTCAGCGACAAAGTCACTGTACTTCAAACAAATTCTGTGAAACACTTGGAACCGCCTATCACGTGAAAAGTTTAATATCCAAAACACGGATTATTTATTACCTCACATTATAAAAAGACGATCTTCACCACAGAATCCGAGAGTAACCAAAAGCCTCTGGAGTGAGACTGGAACAGAGAGTTTGTGAGTGGCCAGTACGCACTGCCAAAAGGAATCTTCCTTCTGCTTCTCTCCTGGAACAGCAGGCAGCCTTGCCCCGGCCGAGAAGGGACAACCCCTCCTAGCTAACTCAGCTCCCCTCAGCAACACCCCACCCTCCCTAGCGGTGGCTTCCCTGCCCCCAAGTTTATCCGAAGGACGGCATCTCTGCCATTGTAGGGAATGGGGTTAGAGTAGATAGCTCCATTGGGGGAGCGAGCCCCTGTACCCAAACACACACTCTGGGGTTCCCAAGCCTTGGCCTTTGCCCACCTGCACCTAATACTTTCTGGAATTAGGTAAGCGGGATGTGTCCCTCCATTGAGAGAGAGAGAGAGCGCATTCCATTCCAACAGTCTATCTCTGGAATTTCCAGGTGTAGGTGGGATGTAGGGAATTCTCAGATTGGTTACTTTTCACAGTCAAGCAGGTTGTGGGATGTGGATTAAGCAGGTCGGAGAGGTAGGGAGGTGCCAGGGTAGGAAGGGATTTGAAGACGAGTGTGAGGATCTTGAAATCAATTAATTAATTCATTCATTCAGTGATAGGGAGCAGATGGAGCCTGGCTAGAACTGGTGTGATGAATTTAGTGCAGGTGAGTATGTGGGTGTTAAGGTTAGGGTGCTGGAGTTTTGGATCAGCTGGATCATGTGCATGGTGGACCTGGGGAGACTGGCAAAGAGGGCATTTGAGAAATTGAATTGGGAGGTACGGATGCATGGTGAGTGTTTTGGCTGCATTTGGGGTAAGGTACGGTTGGAGGCGGGCCAATTTGGAGGAGGTGGACTAAGGCTACCCTGGTCAGGAACCGGATGTGGGGAAGGAAGGAGAGCTGTGGGTTGAACCTGGCTCCTAGGTTGCACACGGAAGCGGCTGTTATGAGGGATAGGCTGAGGAGGTTGAGGAGGTCAGAGCCGCAGAATAGAAGACATTGATGGGAGCCAAGGAGTATTTGGGGGCGGGGGTTGGGGTGGAAGTTGGGGCAGGGGCTGGCTTTGGGGTTGCGGGCTAGGGCGGAGGTTGGGGGTGGGGAAATGGTCTGGTGCTGGGTTTGGGGTTGGGGTTGTGTGTGGAGTTTGGGGTTGGAGTTTGGGGCAGGGGTTTGGGGGTGGGAGCCTGGGGTTGGGTGGGGGCTGGGTCTAGGCTTGGGAGGGAGGTGGGGGTTTGGGGGTGGGAGGCTGGTGTTTGGGGGTTGGAGGCTGGGGTTGGGGGTCGGGGCTGGGGCTAGGGTTGGGAGGAGGTGGGGTTTGGGGATGGGAGGCTGGTATTGGGGCGGGGCTGGGGTGAGAGGCTGGGCTTGGCAGTTGGGGTTAGGGGCGGAGCCTGGGATGGTGGAGAGGGGCTGGGGTTGGGAAGCTGGGGTTGGGAGCTGATTTGGGGGCTGGGGTTGGGGGCTGGGGTTGTGGGTGGGGGCTTGCCTGGCCATGACACTCTAGTCAGGTGGAGGTTTGAGGCTGGCTTTGTGGTTCTGGCCAACAATCCCCAATAACATTCTTCACTCACTTCACAGCTGTTTGTAGGACGATACTGTTTGAAACTGGCTGCCATGTTCACTCACAAAACACACAGTCACTACACTGGATTGTATCACCTGGAAGGCACAATGATTTGTGGCTGTTGCAGCCAATCACAGACAGTCCTGTCAGACCTTGTTGAATGGCATTAAAGTGGCCACAATGACAATGAATTTTACCCAATGCCTCGCTCTCCTGTCCCCTCCTGCGATCTACATCAGGTGTGATTGCTGAGTCCCGGTCAGAGCTGCTCACAGTTTGCAGATGATGTTGGTAATGAGTCTGATCTGTGGGATTGGAGAAGTTGTACAAATGCATCACTGACTCCACCCCCTGGGGATCCTGTTAAACCCACGGAAATGTGATGGTGGCTCATTTCCAAGAGGAAAAGCCCCAGGAAGGAGGATGAGAGTTGAACTGTTCTCCAAAACCATCACGATTGCCAAAGTGCAGAAGCCAGGAAACACAACAGGCAGTTTGCACACAGCAATGTCCCACACACAGTCAGGAAGTGACAGCACTTCCAACAATGCCTCTTTCCAGCACTGCTGAACAGCAGCCAAGACTCTGAGCTGAAAGCTCCTAATGTGGGCCTTGAACCCACAACCTTCTGACTCAGAGGCAAGAGTGCTATCGACTGAGCCAGGGCTGAACCTAATTGGCACAACATCAACTCCTCAAACCCTGTCATTCTATCAACTGAGGCGAACAGTGTTGTCAGCAAACACACCAACCATTTTGCACACACACCCGTGAAGTAAATGAGGCGACTGTCGGCCAGGACTCTGGGAGAAACTCCATTCTCATTTTGAACAGCAATGCAGGATCTTTAACGTCCACCTAAATGGGCAAACAGAACTTTGGTTTAACGTCTTATCTAAAGGACGGCACATCTGGCAATGTGTGTGGGATGTTGCTGTGCAAATTGCCTGTCATGTTCACCTCCATTCACAGTCACTACACTTTACAGAGATTCACACTAACCTAATTGTAGTTTGATTGAAGACGGTCTGATGTGACAGGACCTGCCGGGGCACTGGGAAACTTCACTAACACAAATGGCAACGAAGGCAGTGAGTTACTGGTGAAGAACAGACACCAAAGAGAATTCAAGTGGGATTGTTATTTCAAGGAATAAAAGCCTCAATACTGTACAATAATAATCCTTTAATAATCCTTGCATTTCATATAGCACCTCACTGAAATTCCATCCAATCTCAGCCTGCTTGATCACACATTGTTTCTGACATAAATCAAAAATAATAATAATCCTTGCATTTGACACAATGCCTTATCACGTTGAGACGTCTCAATGTGCTTCACAGGATATAATTGTGCACAGCAGTGTCCCAAAACAGTCATGGATTGAGTGACCAAATTATTATTTTTGGAGGGATTATTGCCCCCACACTCTGCATCCACCAGATTCCTTGCCCTGACCAGACTCCTCCCCTGGTTCCTCCCTCAGCCTCCAACCACCCAGTTCTCCCCCCCCACCCATCCCGGCTCCCTTCGCCCCCTGACTCAGTGACAAGCCACGTTGCTGTTAACGTTCTGAGACACTGGCCACTGAGGGTGCTGTATAAATGCACATTGTTGTTGTTGCTGGTAAAAGCTCTTTTGGGGTTTGTGACTGAGCCGTGGGTGAGTCACTGTGAACCAGGTTTACTGACACACTACAATCTAATCCCAGTTTATAGACATTTTGATCCAAGCAGTAAATTCCTTGGAAAGCAGTCATGTGTCTAATTGTAAAATCACCATTGTTGCAATAATCTGCAAAACCATTTAAATTGAACTCAGACACAGCAATTCCCTGCCCCGTGCCTGAGGCACCTCCTGCTGACTGACGTAGGAGATGGTGCAGAAGGTTTGAAAGTTCATCAATTTTTTCTTCATTTGAAACGTTTTTTTTAAGAATGGCAGGAAATCCAGCTTCCACATTAGGGCTCATTTTAAGAATTTGGATTAGATAGGTACTTAAAAAGGAAACATTCTCATGGCTCTTGGGTAAAAGCAGGGGAGAGGGACTAGTTGGCAACTCGTTCAAACAGTTGGCCCAGGCACGATGGACCGAATGGCCTCATTCTGTGCTATAAGATTCTATGTTTCTATGAATTCTGTCTGATCTTAAATAATTCTGATCTTTCCAGCTCCAACCGCATAGGTGGAGCCGGCGGGGGACTCGCAGGGAGAGGGGTGGGACTCGCAGGGAGAGGGGTGGGACTCGCAGGGAGAGGGGTAGGGCTGGCAGAGGGGGTAGGGTTGGCAGTGAGCACTGCTCTGGCACATGCTGAAGCTGGAATGTTCTGTGTTGTGACTCACTCACATCTGTAACTGAGAAGGTTTGGCCTGTGATGAAGCCGAGGATATTATGACTGAAGGGAATGAAACAGAGGGGAGTCATTAGGGGAACCCGGAGGGTGGGAGGGCCTCGGGGGGCTGTGCTGGCATTGCTCCAGTTCCTTGTATATGTTAATGAGGTGCATTGATAGTAGGTTGTGTGTTGGTCAGCGGGTGACAAAAGCCACACAAAGCCACAGGATCCAAACCAGTTCCACATTTTTATGACACCTACACATAGAATGAAATATACACTCTCTTCCCCGAGGGATGCATCCTGCTTAGCTAACTCCAGAGAATGTTAGGTGCAGGTTGGCATGAGCTAAGGCTTGGGGATCCCAGACTATGTGTTGAGGAACTGCTGGAGTCTAACCACTAATGTTGCCACTGTCTGGTAAGCTTTCCCGCTGCTTGTCCACCATTAGGGCTTTGGCTTCACGGTTAACAGGAGCTGAGGGGGAGGATTCCCTGGCCGCAGTGACTGGTCGGCCCTTCCAGGTCCTGCCGATGAGCCAGGCTTGGCTGGACTGTCGTCAGCAGTGAGTGCCCAAGGATACTGCAGACCCTCCTGGCTCAGGAACTGGGGGCTAGAGACCGTCACAGAGGCTGGGCTCGATTCCGACATTGAACAACAGCAACAAATGACATTTGTACAGCGCCTTTCACATCAGGAGGACGTCCCAAGGTGCTGGACTGTCAGGGATCCACACCCGAGCTGGTGGTTGGGATCAAGAGGGGTGGACGATGGTGAGTGTAGGCGTAGGATGGTGACTGAAAGCACGGTCAAAGAGGAGGGTCAAGATGGGCTGTGAAGGAGGCAAGTGGGCAGGAGTTCCAGAGGATGGGGGCAGAGAGGCTGAAGGCCCACCCGCCAATGCTGAAGCAGCCCAGCGCCCGTTGAGTGGAGGGAACAGACAGCTTAGTAGGAGTTAGGAGGTCACAGAGATAGGAAGGAGCAACAACAACCACAACATTACATTTGTACAGCACCTTTCACGTTGGGAGGACATCCCAAGGCGCTGGACGATCAGTGTTTCGGATCCGAGCTTGGGAGTTGGGATCGGGGAGGGTAGAGGGCAGGGCCTCCCTAACCCTGGAGGAGGCCGAGGAGGGGTTTGAAGGTGAGGATCTTAAATTGTATCCTCCGTGTGATGGGGAGTCAGCGGAGCCGGGAGAGGAAGGGGGAGGCAGGGCGGCGGAGCGCGGTGCCGGAGAGGAAGGGGGAGGCAGGGCGGCGGAGCGCGGTGCGGGAGAGGAAGGGGGAGGCAGGGCGGCGGAGCGCGGTGCCGGAGAGGAAGGGGGAGGCAGGGCGGCGGAGCGCGGTGCCGGAGAGGAAGGGGGAGGCAGGGCGGCGGAGCGCGGTGCCGGAGAGGAAGGGGGAGGCAGGGCGGCGGAGCGCGGTGCGGAGAGGAAGGGGGAGCAGGGCGGCGGAGCGCGGTGCCGGAGAGGAAGGGGGAGGCAGGGCGGCGGAGCGCGGTGCCGGAGAGGAAGGGGGAGGCAGGGCGGCGGAGCGCGGTGCGGAGAGGAAGGGGGAGGCAGGGCGGCGGAGCGCGGTGCCGGAGAGGAAGGGGGAGGCAGGGCGGCGGAGCGCGGTGCGGAGAGGAAGGGGGAGGCAGGGCGGCGGAGCGCGGTGCGGGAGAGGAAGGGGGAGGCAGGGCGGCGGAGCGCGGTGCCGGAGAGGAAGGGGGAGGCAGGGCGGCGGAGCGCGGTGCCGGAGAGGAAGGGGGAGGCAGGGCGGCGGAGCGCGGTGCCGGAGAGAACACGGGCTGCAGAGTTCTGGATGATCTGCAGCCTATGGAGGGAAGGGCTGGGAATCCGATGAGCAGAGAGTTGGTCTGTGTGTGTGTGTGTGTGTGAGGCTGTGTGTGTGTGTGTGTGAGGCTGTGTGTGTGTGTGTGTGAGGCTGTGTGTGTGTCTGTGTGAGGCTGTGTGTGTGTGTGTGAGGCTGTGTGTGTGTGTGAGGCTGTGTGTGTGTGTGAGGCTGTGTGTGTGTGTGTGAGGCTGTGTGTGTGTGTGTGTGTGTGAGGCTGTGTGTGTGTGTGTGAGGCTGTGTGTGTGTGTGAGGCTGTGTGTGTGTGTGTGGCTGTGTGTGTGTGAGGCTGTGTGTGTGTGTGAGGCTGTGTGTGTGTGTGTGTGAGGCTGTGTGTGTGTGTGAGGCTGTGTGTGTGTGTGTGAGGCTGTGTGTGTGTGTGTGAGGCTGTGTGTGTGTGTGTGTGAGGCTGTGTGTGTGTGTGTGTGAGGATGTGTGTGTGTGTGTGTGTGTGTGTGTGAGGCTGTGTGTGTGTGTGAGGCTGTGTGTGTGTGTGTGTGTGAGACTGTGTGTGTGTGTGAGGCTGTGTGTGTGTGTGAGGCTGTGTGTGTGTGTGTGTGTGTGTGTGTGAGGCTGTGTGTGTGTGTGTGTGTGTGAGGCTGTGTGTGTGTGTGTGTGTGTGTGTGTGAGGCTGTGTGTGTGTGTGTGTGTGTGTGTGTGAGGCTGTGTGTGTGTGTGTGAGGCTGTGTGTGTGTGTGTGAGGCTGTGTGTGTGTGTGTGAGGCTGTGTGTGTGTGTGTAGGCTGTGTGTGTGTGTGAGGCTGTGTGTGTGTGTGTGTGTGTGTGAGGCTGTGTGTGTGTGTATGTGTGTGTGTGTGTGAGGATGTGTGTGTGAGGCTGTGTGTGTGTGTGTGTGAGGCTGTGTGTGTGTGTGTGTGTGTGTGTGTGTGAGGCTGTGTGTGTGTGTGTGTGAGGCTGTGTGTGTGTGTGTGAGGCTGTGTGTGTGTGTGAGGCTGTGTGTGTGTGTGTGTGTGTGAGGGCTGTGTGTGTGTGTGTGTGAGGCTGTGTGTGTGTGAGAGGCTGTGTGTGTGTGTGAGGCTGTGTGTGTGTGTGTGTGTGTGTGTGAGGCTGTGTGTGTGTGTGTGTGAGGCTGTGTGTGTGTGTGTGTGAGGCTGTGTGTGTGTGTGTGAGGCTGTGTGTGTGTGTGAGAGGCTGTGTGTGTGTGGTGTGTGAGGCTGTGTGTGTGTGTGTGTGAGGCTGTGTGTGTGTGTGTGAGGCTGTGTGTGTGTGTGTGTGAGGCTGTGTGTGTGTGTGTGTGAGGCTGTGTGTGTGTGTGTGTGAGGCTGTGTGTGTGTGAGGCTGTGTGTGTGTGTGTGTGAGGCTGTGTGTGTGTGTGTGTGAGACTGTGTGTGTGTGTGTGAGGCTGTGTGTGTGAGGCTGTGTGTGTGTGTGAGGCTGTGTGTGTGAGGCTGTGTGTGTGTGTGTGTGAGGCTGTGTGTGTGTGTGTGTGAAGTGCGGGAAAGCTGAATGGATCAGAAGTCAGATGTGGGACAGTTGAGAGTCCGGTTCTGCTTCGGCTTCTGAGGTGGAAAGTACATGTGTGTGGATTGATGCTGAGAGCTGTGGAGGTGCTGTCAGGAGCCAAGTGGGAGCCTCCGTCCGGTCAATATCCAACTGGAGAAAGTTCACTCTGATCCCGGATTGACAAAATGTTGTGCAGTTTCCTTACTCTCCATGTCCCTGATTACTGGCAGTGAGTAGGATCCAGCGTGTTAGTCGATTGGTGGATAGCTTTTCTTACCCCCTCCACTCCACTCTCT
>NW_024704762.1:409059-441742 GCF_018977255.1 Callorhinchus milii | reverse complement strand
CCCTCGCAGTCACCTCTTCAAATAATTCTATTAGATTTGTTAGGCAAGATTTGCCTTTAACAAATCCATGTTGGCTGTCTCTAATTACCTCACGTTCCTCTAAGTAGAGATTTATTTTGTCCTGGATTACGGTCTCCAGTAGTTTTCCTATTACCGAGGTTAGGCTGACTGGCCTGTAATTTACGGGCTTGTCTTTCTGCCCCTTTTTGTAGAGTGGGGTAACATTAGCCACTCTCCAGTCTCGTGGCACCACTCCTGTGTCCAATGACAATTGAAATATAATGGCCAAAGCCTCCGCTATTTGAACCCGTATCTCCCACAGCAACCTTGGGTGAAACCCATCTGGTTCTGGTGACTTATCAATTTTGAGTCCAGTCAATCTTTTCAGAACTTCCTCTCTGTCTATAGAGTCGCAATAATGAGGGACTTTAACTATCCCAACATTGACTGGCAAAACAACAGCGCAAAGGGCAAGGAGGGGGAAAGATTCCTAAAATGCATACAGGACAACTTTCCTGATCAGTACGTTTCCAGCCCAACGAGGAAGGAAGCAGTGCTGGATCTAATTCTGGGGAATGAAGTCGGGCAAGTGGAGCAGGTTTCAGTGGGAGAGCATCTGGGCAATAGTGATCACAATATCATTAGATTCAGAGTTATATGGAAAGAGACAAGAAACCACCTAAGGTGACAGAAACAGATTCAATAACAACTTTCAAAAGCGAATTAGATTGGTACTTAAAAAGGAAATATTTGCAGGGGTACAGGGAAAGGGCAGGGGGGTTGGGACTGATTGGGTGGGTAGCTCTTTCAAAAAGCCAGCACAGGCACGATGGACTGATTAGCATCCTTCTGTGCTGTAATATTCTGATTTTATGACAGTTTGAGAGTGGATGTGTTTCCAAACATTTTCCGGATATCCCAACACCACTGTTGACTTTGGGTGTTTGTGTTACACGTGTGTGTGTAGTCGCCAACAACTTTAATATAAAAATATTGTCACAGTAACTGCCAGGAACTGGTGTCCTTACTGTAACCACACAATCATTGCAGTGTAGCTCTGTGAGTCAGCGTCTCACACCACTGTTACACAAGGGATCTCAGCCTCTGTGCTCCTATGACACATTAAATGATAAATGGTGAAACCACATAAACATAGCACGTTTCCTTTCCTCTGCCAAGCCACTCCTCTCTGGTCTCTGTGTGACTGAGATTGTCCAGGCACAGACCAGTAACAAGTTGTGATGGGAAATGGAACACACCCAGAATGTGACCCTACAATTTGCAAATCTGGGTCAGACTCCTTGGGGCCCACAGAACACTAGGACCCACCACACACTGGAGTGTACACATCAAGCATCCATCCCCAACACTAAACGGAAATCGGTCTACACTTGTGATGGGAAGATTGAAAGTTTACAGACGTTGAACACAAACAAGAATGGGAACTCAGTCAGAAACGTTGACCGTAGATCAGAGAAACGTCCCTGGTCTCTTCCCGTCCCCGCTGACCCCTCACTCTAGGTGGACCTGCCCAATTCCTCTTCTAAATAATCTCAATCGACTGCTCTAACAATCTCCTCTGACAAACCCCACTCAACCCTCCAGGACAAATTATTTCAAACCTCCCCGAGTCACAATCGTGAAGCTACACCTTCTCCTCCCTGATACCCCGACCAGAGGAGAGTTTCTCCCCATTAATTCTCTCAAAATGTTTCATTACTTTCAACACTTCAATCACATCCTCCTCAACCTGGCCTCTCCTCATAGCTCTGTTCTCTCATCTCCTTAAGTTTTGCTGTCCTCGCTCCATCTCTCCATCATATAATGTGTCCTGTCTATAATGTGGCCCCAGAAATACAGCAACAAAAACTTGCATTTTGCTCCTTTCACAAGAGTTAGGGTCGCAGAACACTTAGGTGTGGTGTAGCATGATGCTGAGCCGGGGAGAAAGGCATGGCACCCATAGGCACGGTCAAAGAGGAAAATCTTCAGGTGCGATCTGAAGATAATAATAATAATCCTTCCTTGCATTCACCACGTATTCTCGACATCTCAAAGCACTTCACAGAATATACTGTAAAGTGAATTAACTGTATATTTGTGGGCAAAACGCAGCAGCCAATTGCGCACAGCAGCGTCCAACAAACAGTTGCAGATTGAGTAAACAAATTATTATTATTTTTTAGGGATTATTATCCCCGGAAACGTGATCCACCAATCAACTAACAACTGGGTTCCTACTTACAGCTAATTGTGTGGAAGTTTTGCCCTGCCAGGAATAGAGCCCAGGTCTCTCGCTTGCAAGGCGCTCTAATTATTCATTGATGAGGGAAATGCGGTGGACATTATTTACATGAATTTTAAAAAGGCTTTTGACACAGTACCGCATAAGAGGTTAATAAAAAAACTGGAGGCCCACAGTATTAAGGGGACAGCAGCCATTTGGATTAGGAACTGACTGAGTGACAGAATGCAGAGGGTGGTGGTTAATGGGTGTTCCTCGCAATGGAAGGAGGTGTGCAGCGGTGTCCCCCAGGGATCGGTATTGGGACCACTGCTCTTTCTAATATATATTAATGATCTGGACTTGGGCATAGAGAGCACTATTTCCAAGTTTGCAGATGATACCAAGTTAGGTCGGGTAGTATATAACGAGGAGGACTGTAACCAACTGCAGGCAGACATACACAGAACGGTGGAATGGGCTGACATGTGGCAGATAGATTTCAATGTGGATAAGTGTGAGTGATACACTTAAGTAGGAAAAATGATAGGAGGCAATATAGGCTTGGGAGCTCAATCTTAAGGGGGTGAACGTACAGAGAGATCTGGGTGTTCAAGTAAGTGATTCATTGAAGGTGGCAGAGCAGGTTGATAGGGCAGTAAAAAGGGTATTTGGTGTACTGAGCTTCATTAGTAGGGGCTTAGAGTATAAGAGTAGGGGTTATGCTTAATCTATACAAAACACTGGTTAGGCCTCAGCTGGAGTACTGTGTCCAGTTCTGGGCACATTACCTCAGGAAGGACATTAAGGCACTGGAAAGGGTGCAGAGGAGATTCACGAGAATGTTACCAGGAATGGGGAACCATAGCTATGAGGACAGGCTGGAAAAGTTAGGACTTTTCCCATTAGAGCAGAGAAGGTTACGCGGGGACCTGATAGAGGTCTTCAAGATCATGAAAGGTTTCGACAGGCGAGATAGGGAAAAGCTGTTTCCACTGGTAGGTGTGTCTGTGACTCGTGGTCACAGTCTGAAGATATCTACCAAAAGAAGCAGAGGGGAGGTTTTTGTTCCTTAACTCTAACCACATAGATTCCGTTTTGGGGCCCTCCAGCGCCTCGACCCTTTACACAGCTATAACCATATCCTTGATTAACATTGCCACAGCCCCACCTTTTCTTCCTTCCCTATCCCTCCTGAATACATTATAGCCAGAAATATTCAGCTCCCATTCCTGTCCTTGTTTGAGCCAAGTCTCTGTTACTGCTACTACATCGTATCCCCCGATGACCACTTGAGCTGCAGCTCACCAATCTTGTTTGCTAAACTCCGTGCATTTAGGCACATGCACTCCAAGACCGACTTGACCTGTTCTGCACTTCCCCCCACCCCGTTTTATTTCTCCATTTTCTAGCTCTTCGTTTTTTGCATTCCCTTCCCTCAAAACTAGTTTAAACCCTCCCCAACAGCATTAGTTAGCCTATCTGCAAGCACATTCACCCCAGCCCTGTTCAAGTGCAACCCATCCATATGGTACAGGTCCCAGAGATCCAGAAACCTGAAGCCCTCTTTTCTGGACCATTTCTCCAGCCAAGCATTCATGTGCTTGATCCTGCCATTATGGTACTTATTTGCCCGAGGCACAGGGAGTAATCCAGAGATCACCACCTTGGATGTTCTATTCTTTAGTTTGTTCCCCAGCTTTTGATATTGACCCTGTAGAGTCTCAGCCCTTTTACCAATATCATGGATCCCAACCTGGATCACCACTTCTGGATGTTCTCCTTCCCCCTGAAGAATTTTATCCACCCTTTCTGCACCAGGGGGCAACATACCATCCTTGACTCCCGTCTTCTGTTACAGAAACGTCTGTCTATACCTCTCACTGTTGTATTCTCTATAACAACAGCATTGCTCCTGTTACCTATGACCCTCTGTTCTACCACTCGGTTTTTACTGTCCTCCCTGGAGATATCAACACTCTCAATGTTCAGTACAGAGTACCGGTTTGAGAGAGCTACACTATTGGGGGCATTCTGCCCTGCCCGTCCCCTCTTCCTACCATGCCGGACAGTCACCCAGTCATTTTCCGTCTGAATCCTCGGTGTGTGGGGTGGGGTGGCCACCTCTTGAGGTGTCTGGTCCATCAAATACTCACATCCGTTGATCAGGTTTAAAGCCTCAGGCTCTATCACCCCCCTCTCATGGGTCCCTTTATTTGCAGGACTGATGAAACTATCCTGTCCCTGACCATTAACCGGATGCAAGCATCTCTCGAGTCTTAGGGGAGTGATGGTTTCCTCCATCATACTGTCCTCTCACTGTCCCTGATGGAGCGCAGTGTCTGCACCTCGGCTTTCAGCTGAGCTCCTCTCAGCTGGAGCTTCCTGAGTTGCAGACACTTGCTGCAGATGACGTTGCCGGGGCTCAGGGCCCTCCATTAACTCCCACATTTCACACTCCTCGCATTTCACTTGCCACATCTTCTCACACAATGATTTTCTATATTTTTTTCATTTTTATTTTTGTTTTTTTGTTTTAATTTGCTGTCAGTGTTGTAGTTTCTGACAGTTTGCTGATGTTTGTCCTTGGTTCTGCTGTTGAAAAATTACGTCACATTCTATACCTCTATTTATAAAGCCAAGGATCCCATAGGCTTTTTTCTATCAACCTGTTCTGCCATCTTCAAAAATCTGTGTATGTGAACCCCCAGGTCTCTCTGCTCTGGAACCCCCTTTACAACTACCATTTATTGAATATTGTCTCTCCTCATTCTTCCTCCCAAAACGCATCACCTCATACTTAAACTTCATCTGCCATGTGTCTGCCCATTTCACCAGTCTATATCATCCTGCTCTGCTATCATCCTCATTATTCACCACGTTCCCAAGTTTTGTGTCAACTGATAAGAACATAAGAATTAGGAGCAGGAGTAGGCCATTCAGCCCCTCTAGCCTGCCCCCCCATTCAATAAGATCATGGCTGATCTATTCTAACTCCACCTACCCGCCTTATCCCCATATCCCTTAATCCATTTATCCACAAGAAATCTATCAATCTCAGTCTTGTTGACGTTCAACTGAAGAAAGTTAGCTATCATCCAGGACATGGTCTGACAGACATTCTGTCAGGACAGCAGTGGGACCTGGAGTCAAGGGTGGAGGCAGAGAGGTAGAGTTGGGTGTCATCCGCATACATGTGGAAGTTGACCCCATGTCTGTGGATGATGTCACCGAGAGGGAGCATATAGATGTTGAAGAGGAGGGGATTAAGGACAGAGCCGTGAGGAATGCCTGAGACAGTCCGGGCGCAAGAGGAGAAGCCATTTGTGGAGATGAAGAGCAGACGGTGTGAGAGATACGATCTGAATGATCTGGTGACGACATCCACAGACATGGGGTAAATTTCCACATGTATGCGGATGACACCCAACTCTACCTCTCTGCCTCTACCCTGAACTCCAGGACTACTGGGATCCTGACTGACTGCCTGTCCGACATCAAGTCCTGGACGAGGGACAATGTTCTCCAACTCAACGTCAACAAGACCGAAGCCCTCCTGATTGGCTCACGCCAGCGCCTCCGCACCTCGGGCACTGGCAGCATCAGCCTCCACGGCTGCACACTCAACCTCACTGAGCCAGTCAGGAACCTGGGGGTCTTGTTTGACCCTGAACTGTCCTTTCTCCCCCACATCCACGCCATGACCGGCACTGCCTACCACCACCTCCGCAACATTGCCAGACTCCGCCACTGCCTCATCCCTCAGGCTGTCCAAACCCTCACCCACGCATTCGTCACCTCAAGGCTCGATTATGGAAACTCCCTCCTCATCGGCCTTCCCAACTCTTCCCTTCAGAAGCTGCCGATCATCCAAAACTCTGCAGCTCGTGTACTGTAATGCACCAGCCTCCGTGACCCCATCACTCCCACCCTCGCCCGACTCCACTGGCTCCCCATCCCCCAGAGGATCGAGTTCAAGATCCTCGTCTTCACCTTTAAGGCCATCCATGGCCTTGCCCCCTCCTACCTCTCTGCCCTGCTGACTCCTTCCCATAAGAACATAATAATTAGGAGCAGTAGAAGGCCATTCAGCCCCTCTTGCCTGCCCTGCCATTCAATAAGATCATGGCTGATCTATTCTAACTCCACCTACCTGCCTTATCCCCATATCCCTTAATCCCTTTATCCACAAGAAATCTATCAATCTGAATCTTGAATATGTTCAAGGACTGAGCATCTACAGCCCTTTGGGGTAGAGAATTCCATAAATTCACTACCCTCTGAGTGAAGAAGTTTTTCCTCAACTCAGTGCGAAAGGGCTTACCCCTAATTTTAAGACTGTGGCCCCAGTTATAGTTTCTCCAACCAGGGGAAAAAGTCTCCCACTATCTATTCTGTCGTGCACCTTAATAATCTTATAGGTTTCTGTAAGATCACCTCATTCTTCTATGTTCTTGAGAATATAAGCCTAAATTGCTCACCCTATCCTCATAACTCATCCCTGGTACCAGCCTAGTGAATCTACGTTGTACACCCTCCAAGGCGAGTACATCCTTTCTTAAATAAGGAGACCACAACTGCACACAATACTCTAACTTTTTGTGACTCAGTCCTTGTAACACTATCTCGTCTCTCCCCTTCTAAAACATAATCTGCTCTACTGTTTTTGCCACCTAGGTGGATGACCTCACACTTCCCTACATTATACTTCATCTGCCCACTCACCTGCCTATCTATATCTTGATGCATTTTTTGAATGTCATCCTCGGTGTTTACTCTCCCTCCTAGTTCAGTGTCATCTGCGAATTTGGATATATTAAGTTCCATGTCCTCGGCTAGATCGTTGATGTAGATTGTAAATAGTTGAGGCCCAAGCGCTGATCCTGTGGCACTCCACTAGTCACATCCCGCCAATCTGAGAAGGACCCGTTTATCCCTACTCTTTGTTTTCTTCCCGTTAGCCATTCTTCAATCCATGCTGATATATTCCCCTTAATTCCATGGGCCCTAATCTTGTGGATCAACCTTTTATGCGGCACCTTATCGAATGCCTTTTGGAAATCTAAATACACTACATTCCTCCCTATCTAATCTACTTGATATGTCTTCAAAGAAATCTAAAAGATTTGTTAAGCATGACTTCCCTTTTGTGAAGCCACGTTGACTCTGTCTAATCATATTGTGATCCTCTAAGGATCCCACTACGACATCCTTAATTAAGGATTCTAGAATTTTCCCTATCACTGATGTCAGACTGACTGGTCAATAGTTCCCCATCTTCTCTCTTCCACCCATCTTAAATATGGTGTGACGTTTGCGAGAATTTTGGAAGATCAGACACAAGGCCTCCACTATCTCATGAGATACCCCTTTTAAAACCCTAGGATGCAAACCATCAAGTCCATTTAGGGACTCTGCCATTTCCTTATCCCCCATTATGATTCCTCCTGTCTCCGCCTGTAATGGACCCACATTTACTTTTGCTAGCCTATTCCTCTTAATCTATTTATAAAAACCCTTACGATCTGTCTTACTGTTCCTAGCTAGCTTGCCCTCATAATCCATTTTCTCTCTCTTAATGAGCTTTTTGGTTTTTCTTTCTTGGTCCCTAAAACACTCCCAATTCCCAGGTTTACTACTCTTTTTGGCAGTTTTATAGGTCTTTTCTTTTAGTTTTATACTTTCTCTAACTGCTCTAGTTAGCCACGGATGAACTGCTTTCCCTGTGGTGCTCTTATTCCTCAAGGGAATATGTGACCGCTGGGAATTTTGCACTACATCTTTAAACATTTGCCATTGTTGGTCTATTGTCATATCCATAAATCTAATGCCCCAGTCTATTTTAGCTAATTCTTCCCTCATTCCTGCAAAGTTAGCTTTATTTAAATTTAAGACCCTTGCTTCAGATTGACAACATCACTCTCTAACTTAATACTAAATTCTATTGTGTTATGATCACTCTGCCCTCGAGGAGCCTTAATATCTATATTACCGACTCGCCCTGTTTTGTTACACAAAATACGACCAAGGATGGCCTGTCCCTGAGTTGGTTCCTCAGCTGCTGCTCCTGAAAGCTCTCTCTCATACATTCTATAAACTCCTCCTCTACCCTACTTTTGCTGATTTGGTTTTCCCATTCTATGTGAAGATTGAAATCACCCACGATTACTGTATGCTACACGCTCCTCTAATGTCTTGATTAATACCCTGCACTATGCTGTGATCACTGTTTGGGGGTCTATAAACTACTTCCACTACTGTTTTCTGCTCCTTGTTATTTCGTAATTCTACCCATATTGTCTCTACATCCTGGTTATCTGATTTGAAATCCTTTTCTATTGTTTTTATTCCGTCCTTTATTAACATGGCTACCCCCCCCCCCCCCCCACCTCGTTTTCCACATTGTCTACCCTTCCTATAAGCTGCAAACCCCGGAATATTTAACTCCACCGCTCGATCTCCCTGTAACCATGTCTCAGTAATGGCTACTAGATCACACCTGTTTGTTTCTATCTGTGCCTTTAATTCATCTATCTTATTCCGAATGCTTCGTGCATTCCGATATAGAGATTTTAATTTCTTACCATTTCCCCTACTCTCTGATGCCCTATTTTCTTTACTGAGCTTCTTACCTCTCGTTGACCTAATGTGTTTATCTCTCTTGCTATTCTGTTCTGCCACCTTTAGTTTTCTTAATACTGCGATTATTTCTAATTGTATTCCCCCCACTTTACTAGTTTAAAGCTTTATTTACCTCCCTTTGTATTCGGTTTGCAAGGACATTTGTCCCAGCTCAATTTAAGTGGACCCCATCTTTTTGAAATAGACCCCTTTTCCCCCAATACTGGTGCCAATGGCCCATAAAATGAAACCCCTGCGTTCCACACCACTCCCTCAGTCATGCATTCAACTCTGTAATTTGCTTATTCCTGTACCAATTTGCACATGTCAAAGGCAGCAATCCTGATATCACTACCTTTGATGTTCTTTGTTTTAATTTAGTTCCCAACTCCTTGAACTCCCTCCTCAAATCATCACAACTAACCCTTCCCATGTCATTGGTACCGATGTGAAGTACCACCAATGGATCCTCGCCCTCCTGTTTTAGATTCTCCTCCAGCCCCGCCGAGACGTCCTTCACCCTGGCCCTATCTATGTCAGTGATCTGGATCTGGATATAGGGAGCACAATTTCCAAATTTGCAGGCGATACTAAGCCAGGAAAAGTAATTAATGGTGAGGAGGACAGCACCAGCCTCCAAGAGGACTTAGACAGATTGGGCAGACACGTGGCAGATGAGGTTTAATGTGGAGAAATGCAAAGTGTTGCATTTTGGTAGGAAGAATGAGGAGAGGCGATATAAGCTGATGGTACAATCCTGAAGGGGGCAAATGAACAGAGAGACCTGGGGGTCCACATTAGCAAATCTCTGAAGGTCGGCAGGACAAGTAGATAAAGCTGTTAAAATAGCATACGGGATACTAGGTTTTATAATAGGGCATAGAATACAAATGTCAGGAGGTTATGTTGAATATTTATAAAATGCTGTTTGGCCTCAGTTGGAGACTGCGTTCAGTTGTGGGCACCGCACTTTGGGAAAGATGTTAGGGGATTGGAGAGGGTGCAGAGGAGGTTTACCCGATGGTACCAGGAATGAAGGACCTTAGTTATGAGGAGAGATTATTCTCCCTCGAGCAGAGAAGATTAAGAGGGGATTCAATAGAGGTTTTCAAGATCATGAGAGGATTTGATAGGTTGAACCGGGAAAAACTGTTCCCACTGGCATGTGGGTCAGTATTCCGAGGACACCGATTTAAGATCGTTGTTAAAAGAAACAGAGGGGAGGTTAGGAAAAATGTTTTGACCAGCGAGGTGTTGGGATCTGGATTGCTTTACCTGAAAGGCTGGTGGAAGCCGATTCAATATCAACTTTTGAGAGAGAAGTAGACGGGTATTTGGGGAGGACAGGATTGCAGGGCTATGGAGAGAAAGCGGCCGGTGGGATTGAGTTGGAAGCTCTTTTAGGAGCCGGTGCAGACACGATGGGCCGAATGGCCTCTTTCTGTGCTGTAAGGTTCTATGATTCTATGAACTGTAAACTTTAAAATCTTGCTCTCTTTCTCTGAGCCATTCACATATATCAAAAAGAGCAGTAGATGAAATACCAACCTCTGGGGGACGCCACCGTACACTTCCCTCCAGTCTGAAAAACAGCCATTCACTACTACCCTCTGCTTTCTGTCTTCCAGCCAATTTGGTATACACGCTGCCACTGTCCCTTTTATCCCATGGACTTCAATTTTGCTGACTAGTCTATTATGTGGCAGTTTACCGAACGCTTTCTGAAAGTTCATACACACTACATCAGCTGCACTACTTCATCAGTCCTCTCCGTTATATGATCAAACAACTTAATTAATTGGGTTAAGAACTTAAGTTTGTCAGACACAGTTTGCCTTTTGCCTTCAATAAATGTCCTTCCCTTCCTATCCCAGTCAGTCTCAGGGTAGTTAATTATCACCGGTCTAATAAGCCTACAATTCTCCTCTTCTATCTCCTTCTCATCACTGGGCTGGCTGTCTATAGTGCAATACTAACTAGTGACAGCTTCCCATTTACTCCTTAATAGTTCCAACACACGAAGAACCTTACTGTCAGTAATACCTTTGCGCTCTAATACTGTAACAGGAACAACAATAACAACTTGCATTTATATAATGTTCCTCATGCAGGGTAGCATCCCAGAGTGCTTAACAGTGGCGAAGCATGAGGTAACCATAGGCACAGTCGAAGAGGAAGGTCTTCAGGCGTGACCTGAAAATGGGGAAGGGGCGGCAAGGTGCAGGGATAGAGGAAGAGTGTTCCAGAGTTTTGGGGCGTAGTGGCTGAAAGCGCGGCCATCGATGGTGGAATGGAGGGCACGAGGGACAAGCAGAAGGCTGGAGCTAGCCGAGCGGAGTCAGCGGGTATTGGATTGGGGAGTAAGCAGGTTGTAGAGGTTGGGAGATGTCAGGGCACAAAGGGATTTGATGACTAATTTGAGGATCTTGAAATCGATCTGTTCGGTGATAGGGAGCCGGTGGAGCTTGGGAAGGACTGGTGCGACGGGGTGGGGACGGAGTTTATTGCGGGTGAGTATGTGTGCGGCGAAGTTTTCTATTAATAATAATAATCCTTGCATTTGATATGACGCTTTTCATGTCTTCAAGACGTCTCAAAGCGCTTCACAGAATATACTGTAAAGTGTATTGACTGTATATTTGTGGGTGAAACTCGACAGCCAATTGTGCGCAGCAGCGTCTCACAAACAGTCGTGGGTTGAAGTAACCAAATTATTATTGCTTTTTTTCTTGAGGGATTATTATCAGGCATGTGGAGTAAGGAAACTTGCCCAAGGTTTTGCCCTGCCGGGAATTGAACCCAGCTCTCTCACTTGCGAGGTGAGTGCTCTAACCACTGAGCTACAGGACATTAACTGGATTTTGTGGATAGTGAACCTGGGGAAGACCGGCATGTAGGGCATTGGAGTAGTAATAATTAAGAATAATTATTAATAATGCCACGCCTCTGCCATCCCTCTGTCGCCTACGAGAGTGCCGTATTCAGGAGTGATTAGTGCTCAGTCCTGCTCACCCTGAAACCACGTTTCGATTAACCCTATTACACTGTGCCCGGGTTGGGGTTGATTTCTGCCCCTCAGTGCTAAACACTGTAACTTCAGCAGCTCTTTATCCTCTCTGTTCTTTTCAACTTTTAACCCTGTGCCACATTTGCCCACAGTTACTGCACTTCACAGTCACCCTTTTGAGACAAAGCTCTTTGAGACGTCCTCCTGACGTAAAAGACGCCATCTCAAATGTAAGGATTATTTTTTATTATTATTGAAGTTAATAAGTCATTGGGTTTTGGGGTAAGTTTTAAAGGACTTCTTCAACATCTTAAAGTGAAACCTTCACACCTGAGTGAGGGCAGCACGGGGCCACTGGTGCCTCACTGTTGAAGGCAAATATTTATTGCATAGAGTGACTGATGGCGTTTCAGGGAAAATGATTGTCGCATGACTTGCCCCACTACAACAGGAGTTCTGAGGCGCTGTGAAGGGCACGAGTTGTTGAACGACCAATTAATGTAAAGTGGAGAATTAATGCCAGCACAGCCTGAATTTACAGTTACTTTTACAACAACTTGCAGTTTATACAGGACTCTTCATTCAGGTTAGCATATCAGAGCACAGCACAGCTTCAGAGGATGGATGTGGGGTGGAGGGAGCTGCTGGGAGTGAAACAGGAACAGATGTGCAGTATTGCAGATGCTCTGACCCTGACCAGATCACTGAGGGATCTTGCTGTGTATTGGCTGCCACATTCACTGATAAACAATCACTTTATGGTAAATCCTGTGAGATGCTTTGAGACATCCTCCTGATGTGAAAGGCCACCGATCTATCTATTGTAAGATGATTATTATTATCAGCCAGGACTGTGTTGCTGACTGCGCTGCGCAAGGAAGCCAGTCTGTGGACACCGTGTGGAGAGTGACCACTGCTCACAGTGAAAGGTTTAAACTGTTAGCAGTCATTACACTTTGGTTTGGATTAAGATTTTAGCCGGCAATGGTGTAAGGTTAACCTGCCCAATGCCAGCGCTACTGACTGTTTGATTACCGCTGGTCACTTGGTGATGCCACCCTGTGTGGGAGCCACAGCCACGCATACATCTGAGAGCTGATTGACTATTGGCAGGTGCACTCGGTGTGTGTGAAAACAGAGAGCGAGAGCCCAGACCACAGCAAACCTTCTCACAGTCACAATTGGTTTCGGTACAGAAAAGCTGCTCATTCCCTGGAGGGGCAATGTGCTGACCCTGTCTCCTGGGGCGGGGTGGGGGGAGGGGAGGTGCTCACAGTTACACCGGGTGTATATTAGTGACACGTCTCTCTGCCCTTCTCCCCAGCCAGCTGTCAGGCCATGGCTGTCTGTATTGCTGACCGGCCTGACACAGGATCGCCACAGAGGCTTCACTCAATTCTGACATTTCGTTTGCAAGTATGTCGCCTTGGGGAGAGCCCGATTCCCCTATTCTCCCTGCCCTCCATGCCCTGCCCTTCCCTTCCCTCCCCTGCCCTCCATGCCCTCCTCTCCCCTGCTCTCCCCTCGGGAAACCCTGCTTACTCCCCCCTCTTCCCAGGAGACTACATTATGACTATGTGTGTATGTGCGCGAGTGTGTATGCAACTGTGTGTGATTGTGTGCATGTGTACTAGTGTGTGATTGTGTGTGTGTGATTGTGTCGAGCCTGGAGGTGATGAAGGCGTGAACAAGAGTTTCAGTGGCCTGAGGGTGAGGTAGTGGTGGAGTCGGGCGATGATCCAGAGGTGAGGGAAGGCAGAGGGGGTCATGGCTTGGATGTGGGGAAGAAAAGACAGTTGAGGGTCGAACAAGACACCTCGGTTCCTGACTGACTGGTGAGTTGGTGAGTTGTAGTGTACACCATGGAGGGTGATGCTGCCAGAGCCTGAGGTGCGGAGGCGCTGGTGTGAGCCAATCAGGAGGGCCTCAGTCTTGTTCACATTCAACTGTAGGAAATTTGCCCTCATCCAGGACTTGATGTCCGACAGACAGTCTGTCAGGACAGCAGTGGCCCTGGAGTTGAGGGTGGGGGCAGACAGACAGTCTGTCAGGACAGCAGTGGGACCTGGAGTTGAGGGTGGGGGCAGACAGACAGTCTGTCAGGACAGCAGTGGGACCTGGAGTTGAGGGTAGAGGCAGAAAGATAGAGTTGGGTGTCATCCGCATACATGTGGAAGTTGACCCTATGTCTGCGGATGATGTCACCGAGGGGGAGCATATAGATATTAAAGAGGAGAGGGCCAATCATACACAGTTGCATCCTCATACACTGCCTCTCCGCTTTACTCAATCTTCACGGACCTGCCCTTGCCTGGTTTGATTCCTATCTCTCACCGTCTTCACTTTGTTGGCTCTAATGGTTTCTCCTCCAGCTCCCGCACTGTCACGTCTGGCATTCCCCAGCGCTCTGTCCTTGGCCCTCTCCTCTTTAATATCTACATGCTCCCCCTTGGTGACATCATCTGCAGACATGACACCCAACTCTATCTTTCTGCCCCACCCTCAACTCCAGACCCCCTGCTGTGCTGACAGACTGTCTGTCGGACATCAAGTCCGGGATGAGGGCAAATTTCCTACAGTTGAATGTGAACAAGACTGAGGCCCTCCTGATTGGCTCACACCAGCGCCTCCGACCTCAGGCTCTGGCAGCATCACCCTCCATGGTGTACACTACAACTCACCAACTCACCAGTCAGTCAGGAACCGAGGTGTCTTGTTCGACCCTCAACTGTCTTTTCTTCCTCACATCCAAGCCATGACCCGCTCTGCCTTCCCTCACCTCCGGATCATCGCCCGACTCCACCACTACCTCACCCTCAGGCCACTGAAACTCTTGTTCACGCCTTCATCACCTCCAGACTCGACTATGCAAACTCCCTGCGTGTCGGCCTTCCCAACTCCTCCCTCCACAGACTGCAGGTAATCCAGAACTAACTCTGCAGCCCATGTCCTCTCCAGCACCAAACTCTATGACCCCGTCTCCCCCACTCCCGCCCGACTCCATTGGCTCCCTATCCTTCAAGACGATCCAGTTCAAGATCCTGGTCCTCACATACAAAGCCCTCCATGGCCTCACCCCACCCTACCTCTGTGACCTCCTAACCCCTACCAACCCACCAACTCTGGCTGCTCCACATCCCCCGCCCCACCCGCCCCACCATTGGTGGGAGTGCCTTCAGCCACTCTGTCCCCAACCTCTGGAATTCCATCCCCAGTCACTCCCCTCCTTTGCCTCCTTCAAGTCCCGCCTCAAAACCCTCCTCTTTGATCATGCCATCGGCCCCTCCCCTCCCTTCTCCCCCACGACCCCAGCTCCGGTCTGAAATGCTGTCACTGGGACGTCCTCCTGACATGAAAGGCGCTATACAAATGTAATCTTGTTGTTGTGTATATGTGTGTGTGTGATTGTGTATGTGTGTGTGTGATTGTGTATGTGTGTGTGTGTGATTGTGTATGTGTGTGTGATTATATGTGTGTGTGTGATTGTGTATGTGCATGTGTGTATGTGTGATTGTGTATGTGTGTGTGTGTGATTGTGTGTGTATGTGATTGTGTGTGTATGCGCATGTGTGTGATTGTGTATGCGCATGTGTGTGTGATTGTGTATGTGTGTGTGATTGTGTGTGTGTGATTGTGTGTGTGTGTGTGATTGTGTATGTTTGTGATTGTGTGTGATTGTGATTGCGTGTGTGTGATTGTGCGTGTATGTGATTGCGTGTGTATGTGATTGTGTATGTGATTGTGTGTGTGTGATTGTGATTGTGTGTGATTGTTTGTGTTTGTGATTGTGTGTGTGTGTGATTGTGTATGTGTGTGTGATTGTATATGTGTGTGTGTATGATTGTGATTGTGTGTGATTGTGATTGTGTGTGATTGTGATTGTGCGTGTGTGTGATTGTGTGTGTGTGATTGTGTGTGATTGTGATTGTGTGTGTGTGATTGTGTGTGTGTGTGTGATTGTGTGTGTGTGTGTGTGTGTGTGTGTGATTGTGTGTATGTGTGATTGTGCGTGTGTGTGATTGTGCGTGTGTGTGATTGTGCGTGTATGTGATTGCGTGTGTATGTGATTGTGTATGTGATTGTGTGTGTGTGTGATTGTGTGTGTGTGTGATTGTGTGTGTGTGTGATTGTGTGTGTGTGTGATTGTGTGTGTGTGTGATTGTGTGTGTGTGTGATTGTGTGTGTGTATTTACTAGTGTGTGTTTGATTTTACTGTTAAAATGACCATCAAGGGTAGTTTAGGAATTGCTGGACGATAAAAAAAAGTTCGGTCCAGATCACCCTCAACCATCCTGAGAGTTGTCAGTTCGAATAATAGATGGACTGATCCACACAGAATTCATTGTGGAAAGCTTTGGGAAACTTAGATCGAAAGTTGTCTAGTTCTTGCAAGCATACCACACTTGTAATTTCTCAAATTTCTCAAATACTGTATTCCAAAATATAATCATCTAAAAAAAGATCCAATTTGCGATTGAATAGTCAACACTTGCATGGTTTCCGTCAGGAGCTGATTTACCAACTCTCTCACTCTCTCTCAATCTCACACTAAAATCGTGTTTCCGCTGTGCCATGTTTCAAAACCACCAGAGGCTAAGTACAGTTTTTATTCTATTTATATTTATATTTTGTATAATTTTTAACCATGTTCAAGTATTTGTTTTTTAAGTTTTGTCCAAACATAAGTTTATAATTGTTGTTTGCAGTATCGCTCATTTCTTTACTAATGCTTCACGAATCAGTATAGAACAACAACAAGATTTCATTTATAGAGCGCCATTCACGTCAGGAGGACGTCCCAAGGCGCTGGACCATAGAATCATAGAATTATACAGCACAGAAGGAGGCCATTCGGCCCATCGTGTCTGTGTCGGCTCTTTGAAAAGAGCTTCCAAATCAACCCCACTCCCCCACTCTCTCCCCATAGCCCTCAAACTTGTCCTCCCCAAATAATTATCTACTTCTCTCTTAAAAGCTGTTATCGAATCGGTTCCCACCGGCCTTTCAGGCAACGCATTCCAGATCCCAACAACTCGTTGTGTGAAAACATTTCTCCTCCCCTCCTCTCTGTTTCTTTTAACAACTATTTTAAATCGGTGTCCTCGGGTTACCGACCCACCCGCCAGTGGGAATAGTTTCTCCAATTAAAATACTATTAAATGTCAATTAAATTACACTTTGCGTTCTTGTGTTTAATTGCACCTCTCTGATATCCGCTGACTGGTATTTTCTCCTTTAAAATAATAATGATAATTTGGTCACTCAATCCACAACTGTTTGTATGCAATTGGCTGCTGCGTTGTGCCCACAAAATACACAGTCAATTCACTTTACAGTATATCCTGTGAAGTGGTTTGAGACGTCTCGAAAATGTGATAAGGCACTATATCAAATGTAAGGATTATTATTATCTTTTTTCCGAAATCTCTCTCACCTCCCTTCCCTTCCTGTCCTCTCTCGCTCACTCCTTTCGCTCTCTCTCTCACACACACTCTCTCTCTCTCTCTCTCTCTCAAACTCTCTCTAAATTATTTACTAGGTTGAGCTCTGGTAATAACCCAATAAATAACGCCTTGATTACTCTCCTCCCTCTGTCCCCTGCACTGTCCCCTCCCTCTAGCCTCCTCCATGCCTGTGGGCTGTCTGTACTCCGCTGAGCCCTTTACAACTAGTCTCTGTGTGTGCGTATTGGCTGCCGCCCTGACCTGAGTCACCCTCTCCCCAAATGTTCCTCTTCTACTACCCACCTTCACTTCTTGCTTCCTCCTGCCCTTCCCTCTTCTCTCCTGCTGGACCCTCCCACCCCTCCCTCTGCTCCAGCCTGGCTATCCTCCACTGTTGTCTCTGAGCGGCCCCCGCAACTGCCCCACCCCCCACTCTCGCCCCAAGCCCCTCTCTGCCTCTGAAGTGTAACCCCCCCTTCCCTTGTGCTACTTCTACTTTGAAGCGGATTACTCTGAAGCTCGAGTCACTGGACAATCTGCTTCTTATATGATTTAGTGTTGCCTTTTACTGTGAAGGTGTTGGCCTGGGGACCTGTTGTTTTTCAGTCTGTCGGATGGAAACAATTTAAATCTTCCCAACAGTTTCCTGGGCTTTGTTTAGTTATGTTTATTTCAGGATTTTTAAAGAATTCTCAACAGACTTCTTTAAGATTTTTTTCAGATTCTTAAAGAATTCCCTACCAGATTGAGTTAATTTAAAGTCTGGCTCATTTAAGCAGATGTCCTGAGACACAGAGAGAAACTCTGGAGTAACAGGAATGAGTCAGGAGCTCAATGAGAAAACAGTCCATGATGTAGCCTGTCCTTGTCTCCCTGTCAATGGCAAAGTGAGAGGAGAGAGAGAAGGTTGGATGTGCTGAGTGAGCTAACCCTGACTCTTGTTGTCTTTACAGGCCTTTGTCGCCATGACATTCTCTATGATGAAGATATGGAAGAGAGTGGTGCTGGTCTCAATGCTCAGCGCTATATTTTCAGCTGTTTACAAATGCGAGACCATTAAAGAGAGAGGAATGACTTCATCTTCATCCTCATCTTCATCAGAACATCAGCCTGAGGACCCAGAGCTGCCACCCATCCCCCAAGCTTACGCAGTGCAATGTAAGGGACGACTGACATTCCGTCATCTGTGGCGAAAGTTACATCAGGGCCTTACCCCACCTCCCCCCCCTCCCTTATTGCTGAAACCCTCATTCACACTTTTGTTATTTCCTGCCTCCACCCCGTCCTCGCCAGGCTCCACTGCAGACCGGAGTGATTTCAGATCCTCACGCTCACCTACAAATCACTGCCCACCCTGGCACCTCCCTACCTCTCCGACCTGGTTACTCCCCACTCCTCCACCCGCCTCCTTGGCTCGGCTGGTTTCACCCTTTTGCTTGTTCCTCGTCCCCTTCACCATCGGCGGCCGAGCTATCAGTCACAATGCCCTGAACCTCTGGAAACCCTGCCTCAATCCCTCTGCCTCATCCCCTCCTTGCCCGTGTTCAGATCACACCTGAAGACCTTTCTCTTCAACTGTGCCAATGGTCACCTTCTCTGCTCGGTGTCAAACTGCTGTTATTCAGTTATCTGAGACTGTGCCCCGTGTGGTGGGGCTGTGTAACTGCAAGTCATTGATGTTGTAATGACATTTGTAACGGAGCTTAAATCTATTGGAGATTTCATTGTGATTGACACAGACCAAGTTACTGGTTCAGTCACTGACAGACATTTGTTCTGTAACCACAGTGACTGTGGGTTTGCACTGATTTCACTCCTGAGTGAATCATAATCATAACAATCATCATCATCAACATAATAATAATAATCCTTGCATTTGATATAGTGCTTTTCACGTCTTCTAGATGTCTCAAAGCGCTTCACAGAATAGACTGCAAAGTGAATTGATTGTACGTTTGTGGGCAAAACGCGGCAGCCAATTGTGCACAGCAGCGTCCGTCCCACAGACAGTTGTGGATTGAATGACCAAATTATTATTGTTTTTTTTTGAAGGATTATTATCCCCGGAAAAGCGATCTGCCAATCGACTAACAACCGGGGTCCTACTTACTGCTAGGTAAACAGAGGCATGTGGAGTAAGGAAACTTGCCCAACATTTCGCCCTGCCCGGAATAGAACCCAGGACTCTCGCTTACAAGGCGAGTGCTCTAACCACTGAGGTACAGGACTCCACAATAGTGTCTTATCATAACGTTGAGAAGCCTCAAAGTGCTTCACAGGATATATTGCTACATTGTCACTTTAAGTGAAGAACTCTTTGAGTGAGTGAGGAAGTCAATGTGTGAATGTTTAGGTGAGCAAGTGAGTGAATTAGTGAGAAAGCCACTGTGTGAACGAGTGTGAGTGAGTGAGCCAGCGAGTAAATGAGTGTGTCAGTGAGTGAGTGACCGCATGAATGAGGGAGGGACCAAGAGAGTGTGTGAATGAGCAATCAAGTGAATGAATGTGTCAGTAAGCGATTGAGTAAGTGTGTGCGAGAGGGTGTGTGTGAGGGAGTGTGTGAGAGGGAGTGTGTATGTGCGAGTGTGTGTGCGTGTGCATGTGGATGTGAGCTAACAACCATGTGTGCAGGACCATGTATGTGAGTGAGCGAGTGTGTATTCGAGTGAGTGTGTGTGTCAGTGAGGGATTGCGGAAGTGAAGAAGTGAATAGGTCAGTGAGTGTGCATGAGGAAATGAGTGAGTGAGTGAGTGAGTGATCATGTGAGGGAGAGAGGGAAGGCATGAGTGAATGAAGGAGAAAACACATCCCTCAGCACAAAGACGATGGGCCGAATGACCTCCTTCTGTGCTATATAATCTTATGATAATCAGATACTGACTACTGATGATTTTAGGAGCATTGTTGAGCTGTGGCACTGTGGGATGTGTTTGTGTGATTGCTATTGTGTGTTGGTCTCGTAGCTCATTCATTCTGAATTTTTTTTAAAAACTGACGATTTTCCAAATTCTGTTGAAAGATAATTTTACGTTTGTGGAGTGTGGGAGCTGTGCCACCCTCTTCAAAGCCAGAGAGTGTCAGAGGGGAGGAATGTCAGCAGTCAGTCTGACTCAGTGCTTGCAAACTCAGAGCCACGAATAGGGACTGAGATTCCTGAGCGCTCAGAGAAACACAAAGCACTGGCCAGTCCACACAGATTCTAAAGGTAGTGCTTGTCTAAATGTATATAATTCCACCACAGATAACAGAGGAGATGTCAGACACAGGAGATGCGCTTCATGTACACTTTCAACAACAACAAGATTCCATTTATAGAGCGCCTTTCACGTCGGGAGGACGTCCCAAGGCGCTGTACAGTTGGGTCAGGACCCGAGCATTGGGGGGGAAATGGTCAGGGTGAGGGGAGGGAAGGGAGGGAGCGAGGAGGGGGTAGAGAGTCGAGAGGGGAGCTGAAGGCACGGTCAAAGAGAAAGATCTTGAGACCGGCCTTGAAGGAGGAAAGGGAGGGAGGAAAGCGGCGAAGGCACTGGGGGATGGAGTTCCAGAGCCTCGGGACTGAGAGGCTGAAGGCCCGGCCACCAATGGTAGGGCAGTTGTGGCGGGAGATGTTGAGCAGACCGGAGCCAGAGGAACGGAGGGTACGGGCAGGTAAGTAGGGGGATAGTAGGTCAGAGGTAGGAGGGAGCGAGGCCGTGAATGGCCTTGTCGGTGAGGATGAGGATCTTGAAATCGATCCTCTGGGGGATGGGGAGCCAGTGGAGGCGAGCAAGGGCGAGGGTGGGAGTGAGGGTGAGGGCGAGGGTGAGGGTGGGAGTGATGTGGTCGCGGTGTCTGGTGTGGGACAGTACACGAGCTGCAGAGTTCTGAATGACCTGCAGTGTGGAGGGAGGGCCGGGAAGGCCGACGAGGAGAGAGTTCCCATAGTCCAGCCTTGAGGTGATAAAGGCGTGGACCAGAGTTTCAGCCGCGTGAGGGGTGAGGTTGTGCCGTAGAGCAAGTGATAAAGTTCCAACTCTCCATGACAACGGCAGAGATGGATGTGGCTGCAGTGACGGGGGATGTGGCTGCAGTAACGGAGGATGTGGCTGCAGTAACGGGAATATAGTTACAGCTATGTCTTTGTTGGGAGCAGATTCCTAGAAGTTGATGGGAAATGTAGATCAGGAAAGCAGGAACAGCCCACCGAGTCTGTTTGACTAGTTTATTAGGATCTGGGTAAATCATTTCAGTCCAATACCCTTCCGCCAGACCCCTTAATACCTCTACTCTCCAAATCTGTATTTGTTGATTCTGCCTCCACAGCTTCACCCCTCTGTGCGTGAGGAGACAAGTTCTGACTGTCTGAAACACATGATCATGTGCCATATCAAATACAAGGATTATAGTTATTTGTGAATTTATTTTATCATTTTAATCTTGTAAATTGTCAATGGACACCCTCCGAGGTTAGTGTGCCCTTCCTAAGGCTGAGGGCCCAAAATTGTTCACAGATCTCCAAATGAGGTCGCTATATAATCGCTCTTCATAACTGGAGAGCGCTCCAGTGAGTTAGATTTTAGTGATGTTTGATCTTGAACCCCTAAATCTCTGCACATGTCCCTCCTTTATGCTTCCCAATTTAGAACATACTCCCAACCCATGCATCCAAAGTGCACTACCTCACACTGTGCAATATTAAATTTCATCTGCCATCATTCTGCCCATTCACTCGTTTGTCGATGTCTCTTTGTATGTTTCGCCTTCCTCTTCACAATTTACAAACCTCCTAGCTTAGTGTTCCTGCAAACTGAGAAATATTTCCCGCTGTCAACTCATTGACGTATAGGTTATTACTCTAAATGCAAACTCTGGGTTCCCCAAGACTTGGCTCTCACAAACCTGTGCTTAATATTGCCCAGAGTTAGGTAAGCAGGATGTGTCTTTCCCGGAAGAGCACGTGTATTCCATTCCAACATACTGAAATCTTTGACAGTTCCATATGAACCTGGAATACACAGATCTCAGGATCCACTGGCGGGTGGGTTGGTAACCCGAGGGCACCGATTTAACAGTTGTTAACGGAAACAGGGGAGATGAGGAGAAATGTTTTCACGCAGCGAGTTGTTGGGATCTGGAATGCGGTGCCTGAAAGGCTGGTGGAAGCCGATTCAATAACAACTTTTAAGAGAGAAGTAGATAATTATTCGGGGAGGACAAGTGGGGGGAGTGGGGTTGATCGGGGCTATGGGGAGAGAGTGGAGGAGTGGGGCTGATCAGGGCTATGGGGGGAGAGCGGGGGAGTGGGGTTGATCAGGGCTATGGGGAGAGCGCGGGGGAGTGGGGTTGATCAGGGCTATGGGGAGAGCGTGGGGGAGTGGGGTTGATCAGGGCTATGGGGAGAGCGCGGGGGAGTGGGGTTGATCAGGGCTATGGGGAGAGAGCGGGGGGAGGGGCTGATCAGGGCTATGGGGAGAGAGCGGGGGGAGTGGGGGGGAGTGGGGTTGATCAGGGCTATGGGGGGAGAGCGGGGGAGTGGGGTTGATCAGGGCTATGGGGGGAGAGCGGGGGAATGGGATTGATCAGGGCTATGGGGAGAGAGCGGGGGAGTGGGGCTGATCAGGGCTATGGGGAGAGAGCGGGGGGAGTGGGGTTGATCAGGGCTATGGGGAGAGAGCGGGGTGAGTGGGGTTGATCAGGGCTATGGGGGGAGAGCGGGGGAGTGGGGTTGATCAGGGCTATGGGGAGAGAGCGGGGGAGTGGGGTTGATCAGGGCTATGGGGGGAGAGCGGGGGAGTGGGGTTGATCAGGGCTATGGGGAGAGAGCGGGGTGAGTGGGGTTGATCAGGGCTATGGGGGAGAGCGGGGGAGTGGGGTTGATCAGGGCTATGGGGAGAGCGCGGGGGAGTGGGGTTGATCAGGGCTATGGGGAGAGCGCGGGGGAGTGGGGTTGATCAGGGCTATGGGGAGAGAGCGGGGGAGTGGGGTTGATCAGGGCTATGGGGGGAGAGCGGGGGAGTGGGGTTGATCAGGGCTATGGGGGGAGAGCGGGGGTTGGTTTCGAAGCTCAAAGAGACAGACACGATGGGCCGAATGGCCTCCTTCTGTGCGAATTCTATGATTCCATGAACTGTTTGTTTTGGATTCTCTTCAGCAAGTGATGGTTTCCACATGTGTCAGACACCTGATGACCAAACAAGAAGTACTGCTGGAATCTAACCAGCTGAACCGCATAGCTTGCCATTGGGAGTGCTGTCTGGCATGCTTCCCCGTTGCTTGTTCAGCTAGGACCACCCTATCTGTTACGGCTTTAGTTTACAAGGTTAATGGGAGCTGAGTTGAAAGACTCTTATCTCCAAATGTTTCCATGGCTTTGCCCTACCTCAATAATCAGTGACCCCCTCTTTTGCCCACTCCTTCTGCTATGTCAAATCAGTTCTGCTATCTGTCCTCATTATCCTCGCTGCTCTGAACTCAAATTTCCTCTAAAATCTCTGACATACTAACCAAACAGCTCAGCAATTAATAACAACAACCTCAACAATTAATAACAACAACCCAAGGGCTTGCTTTAACTGCCTGTGCTGTAGGTCTAGCTCTACTTTTTTCTATATCCCCCTCCATTACAGTGTGTTTACACAAGTCACCCCCCCCAGTGACCGGCTGGCACAGGGAAGGGGCTCAAACAGAAATATGTCTGAAGTGGAGAAGAGGCAGGAAGGGAAATTCGGAAGGCTGAGAGGGAGTCTGAAAAAAAGACAATTGGACAATATAATAATAATAATAATAATCCTTGCATTTGATATAGCGCTTTTCACGTCGGGAGGACGTCCCAAAGCACTTCACAGAACACACTGTAAAGTGAATTGACTGTATATTTGTGGGCGAACGCGGCAGCCAATTGCGCACAGCAATGTCCCACAAACAGTCGTAGATTGAAAATGACCAATTTATTATTGTTTTTGGTTTTGGAGGGATTATTATTAGGCTCTGTGTGGAGTAAGGAAACTTGCCTGAGGTTTCACCCTCTGCCTGGAATTGAGCTCAGGTCTCTCACTTGCAAAGCGAGTGCTCTAACCACTGAGCTACAGGACTCCATATAAAGGGGAATTGTAGACATTTTTGTAATCCTGATTAGAAGTAAAAGAATAGCTTGTTGGGGGGGCAGTTGCACCATTTAGAGACGAAAGTGGTAAATTGATGGTGGAAAGGAGGAGCACGCGTAACTATTTAATGAGAACTTTGCCTCAGTTGTGGCTGAGCAGAGAGCTCTTTGCACGGAGAATTAAAGCAAGGGAATAGGGAACAGCTACTGGGGATAAGGATCCAAAAGGAAACTTCACTAAAACAATTAGAATTGAGAAGTCACAGGGCTGATGGGATACATCTCAGATTGTTGAGGGAACCCAGCGAAGACATAGTGGAGGCAGTCAGTGATTTTCCAGATGTGCTTGGAGACTGGCCAGAGGGTTGGAGGGTTTCAGAGTTGGTGCCAGTATTCAAGCATGGGACAGGAAGAAGCCAGGGAGCTGCAGGCCGGTTAGCCTGACATCAGTTTGGAGGCAATAATAAGGGATCAAGTTAGCCATGATTTAGATAAGGTGTGAGTTAATCAGGGACAGTCAACACAGGGAAGGGCAGATCGTGTTTGACCAATTTGATAGAATTCTTTGACTAAAAGTGTAGATAAAGGCAGAGTTGAGGATGTGGTGCATTTGGATTTCCAGAAGGCATTTGATAATGTGCCAAGAAGGAGACTGCAGGGAAACTCAGGGTTCATGGAATAGAGGGAACTGTGATGATTGGGATAGAAAGTGGGTGAAGGAACAGAGAGACCTGGGGGTTCATATAAATAAATCTTTGAAGGTGGCAGGACAGATAGATAAAGCTGTTAGAAAAGCATCCGGGATAGTAGGCTTTATAAATAGGGGCATAGAATACAAAAGTCAGGAAGTTATGATGAACCTTTATATAAAGCACCGGTGAGGCCTCAGCGAGAGACTGTATTCAGTTCTGGGCCCCACACTTGAGGAAGGATTTCAAGGTATTGGAGAGGGTGCAAAAGAGATTGACCAGGATGGTACCTGGAATGAGGGACTTCAGTGATCAGGAGATGCGAGAGAAGCCAGGATTATTCCCCTTGGAGCAGAGAAGGTTAAGAGGAGACTTAATGGAAGTTTTCAAAATAATGAGGGGATTCGATAGAGTGAACCAGGAGACACTATTCCCACTGGCGGGTGGGTCGGTAACCCGAGGACACTGATTTAAAATAGTTGTTAATAGAAACAGAGGGGAGGGGAGGAGAAATGTTTTCACACAGCGAGTTGTTGGGATCTGGAATGCGTTGCCTGAAAGGCCGGTGGGAACCGATTCAATAACAGCTTTTAAGAGAGAAGTAGATAATTATTTGGGGAGGACAAGTTTGCAGAGCTATATGGGGAGAGAGTGGGGGAGTGGGGTTGATCAGGGCTATGGGGAGTGTGTGGGGGAGTGGGGTTGATCAGGGCTTTGGGGAGAGACCGGGGGAGTGGGGTTGATCAGGGCTATGGGGAGAGAACGGGGGAGTGGGGTTGATCAGGGCTATGGGGAGAGAACGGGGGAGTGGGGTTGATCAGGGCTATGGGGAGAGAGCGGGGGAGTGGGGTTGATCAGGGCTATGGGGTTGATCAGGGCTATGGGGAGAGAGTGGGGGAGTGGGGTTGATCAGGGCTTTGGGGAGAGAGCGGGGGAGTGGGGTTGATCAGGGCTTTGGGGAGAGAGCGGGGGAGTGGGGTTGATCAGGGCTTTGGGGAGAGAGCGGGGGAGTGGGGTTGATCAGGGCTTTGGGGAGAGAGCGGGGGAGTGGGGTTGACTTGGAAGCTCTTTTCAAAGAGCCAACACAGACACGATGGGCCGAATGGCCTCCTTCTGTGCTGTATAGTTCTATGATTCTATGAAAGATGGTTGAAGGACAGGAAGCAGAAAATGGGGCTAAAAGAATGTCCACTTGGTGAAAGGTAATTAGTGACATGCCGCAGGGGTCTGTGCTGGAGTCTCGCCTTTTCCCCAAATATACTTATGATCTCAACTTAGATGTTGGGGTGCGGTATCACAGATTGTGGATGATCCCAATCTGGGAGGACTAATGAATAGTGCGGAGGTTGGCAAGAGACTGCAGGACTGTGATAGATTAGCTAAATGGCCAGGTCAGTGGCAGATAAAGAAAAATGTGAGGTGATTCATTTTAGTAGAAAATAACAAGGGAAGGGAGTTTATATTGCTTGGCAGGATCCTACGAGGAGCAGAGGAGCAAAGGCAGTTGGGAGAGCAGGTACAAAAGGGCCTTGAAAATGGCAGCTCACATAATAATAATAATAATCCTTGCATTTGATATAGCGCTTTTCACGTCGGGAGGACGTCCCAAAGCACTTCACAGAACACACTGTAAAGTGAATTGACTGTATATTTGTGGGCGAACGCGGCAGCCAATTGCGCACAGCAATGTCCCACAAACAGTCGTAGATTGAAAATGACCAATTTATTATTGTTTTTGGTTTTGGAGGGAGTATTATTAGGCTCTGTGTGTAGTAAGGAAACTTGCCCAAGATTTCGCCCTCTGCCGGGAATTGAACTCAGGTCTGTCGCTTGCAAAGCGAGTGCTCTAACCACTGAGCTACAGGACTCCATGGAAGGGGCTGTGAAAAAGCTTGTAGTATTCTGGGTTTTATGCCGAGGGCAGAGAGTACAGCAATAATACTAACTTTGTAGTTATCAATGGTTAGGCCACAGCTGGAGCACTGCATCCAGCTTTGGGCACCTCACTTCAGGAAAGATGTTAAGGCCTTGGATGGTGTGCAGAAGAGGTTTACTGGGATGATCCCAGGGATGTGGGGCTTTAGTTATGAGGAGAAATTTGGAGAAATTGGAACTGTTAGAAATTCTAATCTGAAAGTTAGCAAATGAAGGTAAGAAATAGGGTGTTGAGCTGTAACTATTATGAAGAATTGTTAAAAATATTGTTTTCGTGTTGGACAAAGAGGCCTGTTGTCGGCATGCGAAGAGACATAAGGCTGAGAACTCTGTCAGGCTTTCTCTTTCCGTAGCAACTGCATGCCCGTCACCTCTTTGGTTTCTTCTTTCTTCCCCGAGAATGAGACAATGATCTCCATCGTGTCTCCAATGCCCAGTGAAGGCCACGGCCCTCTCTAGTCCCAACAATGCCATGTTCACAGGTTGAGTCGCTTGTTCCTGTTCCAATGATGTTGGAATCAAACTTCAGCGACATCTGGCTGGTGGTGACGGTGGTGGTGGTGGGATCAGTGGCAATAGTGGTTTCCTGCAGAAAGTGTAACAGCTAGGAAGCCTGAGGTATGTTCACGCTGATTTCACAAGCTCAGAACATGCCAGGGACGGAGTGAGACCAGGATGACAATTATAATGCTTATCTGCCAAATCATTGGGCACTTGTTGAAGTCTCTCTTCACATTCTAGTGTATTGAGTAATAATACAAGGGTGATGAGGTTTGCTTTGATGTGATGTGGGGAGAGGATCACAACACTGGTTCAGATGAAGAAGGCCCTTCAACCTTTCTGATCTACTGTCCCATTCCCCCCCACCCCTACCCCCATTGAGCTGATTTTTAAACAAGTCATGACCTCAGCCACCCTTCCTGATAACCTATTTCTAGTTAATACAGTTAATAATATTAGTGTCTGTCCTGAAATTGCCATTTCAGGCAATTTCAAAACCCGTGTCCTCTTGTTCCACTGGTGTAGTATCAACACCTTGGGACGTCCTCCAGATATACTTTGATATTTGTATTGTATTGATCTGTTTTATTTTTTCAATCCTATTTAAAATTAGTTACACAAATCTTTCTGCTCTGAAAAATGTTGTTTTTCAACTTCTTGCTGCTCCTCTCCCCCACTGTGCTCTCACCCCCACTGGCATTTGGATGAGACGTTGCAATCACAATGTGAGGTCAAAGTCCTGACCTGGGGCTTCAACCCACAACTTTCTGACCCAGTGGCGAGAGCACAAGCCATGAGCTTGGTCACGGTGGTCAATGAGAGGTCTGGGCTCTCAGCCTCTCGGTGATGGTAACTAACTGAGTCACTGGTAATTGTCTGTGTGTAATCACAGTGATCAGTGATTACATTCCTGGTTCTTTTTCAGATAACAACATAATGAGACCTATTCAGGACGAGGAGGAAGGCATGGAGCAGGGCAGAACCAGGATTCCACGATACAGACGTGAAAGGAGGCAAAAGAGACAGAATTATTCACCACTTGCCTTAAAACGTAAAAATGGAAAAGTAAAATGTGCTCTGAAGGAGATGCCCATGAGGATCACTGATCTGGGGTTGGGCTATGTTTCCGAGGAGGTCATTAAGTTTGGTTACTGTGCGGGCTCCTGTGAGCATAAAGTCAAAAATTATGATGTGGTTGTGAGTAACCTGAGGAAATGGAATCACATTGCAGACACCTCACTGCAGGAGGCTCCCTGCTGCCGGCCTGTGGGCTACGATGGTCCTGTGGGCTTCCTGGATGTTAACAATCAATATCAAATCCTGAGGAAGATCTCAGCAAAGAAGTGTGGCTGTGTCTGAGGGACTCGATGCTTCAGCGTGGACAACTATTGGTATTGCCCTGATGTCAATGAAACATCTCAAAGATTTACAGGAAACTATCCTGGGAGCAGAGACTTCCCTGTTGACCTGAAAGTCAGGGGAGAGGGGGCGGAGCACCAGCTGCTCACTGTTACTCACTGCCAAGGATGGGTGGGCAGGTGTAAACTGAAGGACTTTCAACTTCCAGCTTTGAGGATTAAATCACTGAAAGGGCTCTAATCCCTAGGCTCATATAGCAGCACCAACTCTCACCAATTCTCCGCACAGCCCAGAAATCAGGTTTTCAGTCTGTCAGCACATCCCCATTTCTGCTCTCGTTCACCATCTTTACATAATGGTGTAAAGAACATCTGCCTGACCGTCCCTCCATCACAACATCTGTGTCTGTCCTGAAATTGCCCTTTACAACTCTAAACCCATGTCCTCTTTCTCTATTGTCTTTGTTCATTATCAAATTATCAATTAATTATCAATTATTACATGGGTTACTGTTTCAATCCCATTGGAGTTCTGTAGCTCAGTGGTTAGAGCACTCGCTTTGCAAGTGAGAGACCTGAGTTCAATTCCAGGCAGAGGGCGAAACCTCGGGCAAGTTTCCTTACTCCACACAGAGCCTAATAATAATCCCTCCAAAACCAAAAACAATAATTAAATTGGTCATTTTCAATCTACGACTGTTTGTGGGACATTGCTGTGCGCAATTGGCTGCCGCGTTCGCCCACAAATATACAGTCAATTCACTTTACAGTGTGTTCTGTGAAGCGCTTTGGGACGTCCTCCTGACGTGAAAAGCGCTATATCAAATGCAAGGATTATTATTATTATATTTAGACTTTTACATTCTATAAGGTCTCCTCTGAGTCGTCTTCTCTCAAGACTGAAGAGCCCGAGCTTGTCTAATCATTGCTCACAGCGCGTTCCTCTAACAACAACAACAAAATTACATTTGTAAAGCGCCTTTTACTTCGGAGCACGTCCCAACAGAGGGCTTGTGTGAACAGAGAGGAAAGGTCTTGGCTGGATAGGTGTCAGGCTGGCTCAGTTGGTAACATTCTCACCTTTGAGTCAGAAGGTTATCAGGTCTTTGAGCTCGCATAGTCTACACTGACATTCCAGTTCAGTGCTGGGGGAGCATTTTGTTAAACCAAGATTCCATGTGGCTATTAAAAATCCCCTCCCAGTATTGACAATAAGAAGCCAGTTCTTCCCAGGGTCCAGGCCAACTTCATCACTGTTTGCGGGACTTTCTTATGCGCAAATTGTCTGTGTGTTCCCCTCCAAATACCCAGTCACTGCCCAGTCCCTGCCTGCACATCCTGTCAAACCATGAACATCAGATATGATATCAAATGCAAAGATTATTAATTACCCAGACTGCAGAGTTGGGCAGGGTGATGATAAAGCCAATATTGCCAGCCCCAGTGACCCAGACCATACACACTGGAGGTTACAAGGCCCCATATACTCAATAACAAGGATTTTGGGGGTAATGTCTCAAAAAGAGAATGAACCTTGAGAAAAGAGCATCTGCAAAATGTCTCTGTTTTCACACAAGGGCTGTGTGTGTGGTTGCTCAGTGTAAGCCAGGGCAGTGTGGCCCCAGGGAGGGCAGAGAGACCATGGGGAGGGCAGTGTGGCCCCAGGGAGGGCAGAGAGACCATGGGGAGGGCGGTGTGGCCCCAGGGAAGGCAGAGAGACCATGGGGAGGGTGGTGTGGCCCCAGGGAGGGCAGAGAGACCATGGGGAGGGCAGTGTGGCCCCAGGGAGGGCAGAGAGACCATGGGGAGGGCAGTGTGGCCCCAGGGAAGGCAGAGAGACCATGGGGAGGGCGGTGTGGCCCCAGGGAGGGCAGAGAGACCATGGGGAGGGCAGTGTGGCCCCAGGGAGGGCAGAGAGACCATGGGGAGGGCGGTGTGGCCCCAGGGAAGGCAGAGAGACCATGGGAGGGCGGTGTGGCCCCAGGGAGGGCAGAGAGACCATGGGGAGGGCAGTGTGGCCCCAGGGAGGGCAGAGAGACCATGGGGAGGGCGGTGTGGCCCCAGGGAGGGCAGAGAGACCATGGGGAGGGCAGTGTGGCCCCAGGGAAGGCAGAGAGACCATGGGGAGGGCGGTGTGGCCCCAGGGAGGGCAGAGAGACCATGGGGAGGGCAGTGTGGCCCCAGGGAGGGCAGAGAGACCATGGGGAGGGCGGTGTGGCCCCAGGGAGGGCAGAGAGACCATGGGGAGGGCGGTGTGGCACCAGGGAGGGCAGAGAGACCATGGGGAGGGCAGTGTGGCCCCAGGGAGGGCAGAGAGACCATGGGGAGGGCAGAGAGGCCATGGGGAGGGCAGTGTGGCTATGGGGAGGGCAATGTGGCTATGGGGAGGGCAGTGTGGCCATGGGGAGGGCAGTGTGGCTATGGGAAGGGCAGTGTGGCCATGGGGAGGGCAGAGAGACCATGGGGAGGGCAGTGTGGCCCCAGGGAGGGCAGAGAGACCATGGGGAGGGCAGAGAGGCCATGGGGAGGGCAGTGTGGCTATGGGGAGGGCAGTGTGGCCATGGGGAGGGCAGTGTGGCTATGGGGAGGGCAGTATGGATGGGGAGGGCAGTGTGGTCATGGGGAGGGAAAGGTGGGAAATGGGATCAGAGAAAAACAAGTGACCCGAGGGAGGGGTGAGCAAATGCTGCCCCGGAGATGATATGCTGGATTTATAAGATGGCGATTGTAAACTGATGAGAATGATGACCATGAATTCGAGTTATTATGAGTAGAAATATGTTAAGCAAGACTGGGCTGGGGTTGAGGCTCTGGGCCTGAGAGACACTGTTTTTTGTTCTGATTTTGAAGTAAAAACATTTCCCTGTATAGACTTTGCCTTTTCTCCTTTGGTTTTGGACAAACAGTGATCTGACTGAAACAATTTGAGGCAAAGTGTCCTCGATAATGACAGAATCTATTTATTGGAGAGTAAATTATGTTATTTATTTAGTATTATTACAAACATTCTGTTTATTTATTTCAATCAATCCAGTAATGCTGCCAAAGTAGACCTTTCCATCGCCCTCTCTTTCTCTGCACTGCCTGTACACACACATATTGATTAAAATAAACCATGAAAACATTTCTGGCAGAATGGTGGGTTTATTGTGCTGCTTCTGAGTCTGAGATCACTGTCTTCCTGTTTAGCCTCTCGCTGAGTCCTACGTACATGGCCATACTGAGGCTCTGCCCAGTGCTGGGGGAGCACCATATTGTCACAGTCATTGTCCTTTGATGAGACATTAAATCTTCCAGATGGAAGTTAAACATCCTTATTGGAAAAGAGAAGGGAGTTTCTCTCTCCCGGCATCCTGGCCAGCAATCCCCAAATGGTCACTCACTTCATGGCTGTTTATGGGACATTGCTGTGTGTAAATTGGCTGCTGCGTTCATAAAACGCACAATCCATATCCTACAATATATCCTATAAAGTGCTTTGAGACATCTTTATAAGGTGTGATATGAAGTGCAAGATTATTATTGTTGATGACCCACGTAAAGAAAGCATCATTTACACAGCGGATTCATTGTTGGTCAGTCATGCATCTGACACATGCAAATACCCATCACCATCATCATTAAGAGTATCCAAACCCAAGCTGAGAATTCCCCACAACCCACCTACCGACATGTGGCAATCCCAGAGCCAGATTGTTGGAATAGAATTTACACTTTCCCTGTTTACCTAATTCCAGAGAGTATTAGGTGCAGATTAGCACGAGCCGAGGCTTGGAGACACCAAAATGTGTGTTGGGGTAACTGCTGGAGTCTAATCAGCTA